>NW_027211702.1:7555000-7652500 GCF_022749685.1 Semicossyphus pulcher
TGTATCGATAGGTTGGTTTTGTGTTATTGTGTGTTTTACGAGTGTTGTGTTGTAGCCAAACTTTCTTCAAAAAACGCAGAAGTGACACAATAACACAAACAAATGAACCCATCGAAGCAGCAGCACTCTGTGTTCTAAGTGGTAAAATGAGTGTTTTTGTCAATGGAGTCTGGTGTGTTTGAAGAGATGAAGAGAAGCGATGTAACATCTGTTTCTTGATTCTTAATCTTTTACAACATTATAAAAATAATTCTTACAGAGGAAGATGATTTTTTTTTGTCACACACAGACGTTACATCGCTCTCTGCACACACACCAGACTCCATTCAGAAAAACACTGATTCTACCTCACAGGAGCTGCTGTCTACTTCTGCAGAGGTCTGTTAGTCTGCTTTGTGAGGTGAAATGCTTTGCTAAAAGTCAGTGTCCAATCCATAGCTGATCGTTTTCAATACTAGAAAGTCACATAATAAATATTTATTTAATTGAACCTTAAAATCAACCTGCAGAAAAAAACGCTGACCTTTGAATCCTCTTGACTCTGTGACTTTGTCCTCATTACTTTGACGCTCTGAAACATAATTTTCAAATTTTTAAAAGTGATTTTCCGGACATGCAACATGTTGGTAACACGAGCAAAGCTGCAGGTTTATGGGATAAATACAAAAATGTTTCTGAAGGTTGAAACTCTGAAGCTGAAAATCTAATAAAATAGTTTTGCAAGGAAGCAAAGCAACAGGTTATGAGTAAATGCCTCCAGAATCCTGCTTTAGTCTGTGTTGTAGTTTCAGAGCTGCAAGACGCACTGACTCTGAAAGGTTGGGCTGACTCTGTAGAGTTCATGTTGTCGGCAAAACAAGCGCAAACGTTCATCCCAAAAATCTCAAATCAAACATCGAGCCGTCGCACAATTCAAGTTTTATTGTTTTAAACCTCTTTACACATCTTTAGATCACAGCGTACAACGTTTCAGCTGATGGAAACAAACAAACAGTCGGGGAAGAAACCTGTGATTTAAAAACTCTAATAGAAAATAACATTTGGCCAGATTTTAGACTTTCTGTCCCGTCAAACTTTATAAAAGCCGAGAGTTCATCCTTTAAAAACGTGTCTTTGTTCAGACTCTGACATCGTATCATCCCGCGCTGGTGCTTTTCAAGCGTCCCCGACATGAACAGTGGAAAGAGCCGTCGCTGAGGTGTGACAGCTTCTGTGTGTTTCATTAGAAGTGTGTGACGTGTTCTAGGTGCTTCACGTAGATCTGTCTGTCACAGATCCAAACTACAGCTTCTGTTTGTTTGTGTTCCTCTCTCAGGACTGTCTGACACACCAACACATGACTTTAATTACAGCTTATATTCTGTCTCAAGAGCTTTCTCTTGGTGTACCTTCTCTTCTCCGTGCAGACAAGAAGAGCCCGACCGTCCCGCTGAATGTGTCCGATCAGAGGCTGCTGGAGGCCAGCCAGCAGTTCCAGAAGAAGCAGGGGAAGGGCACCGTGGACGTCTGGTGGCTGTTTGATGATGGAGGTGAGTCTGGATGAAAAAGTACTTCCTGTGTGAGTGTCGATGAAACCTCCGCAGAACTCTCTGAAGTTATTTATTGTGTTCTGATTGATTAAAGTCACAGAGAAGCGTTGATCAGAGGAGCTGACAGAGACGATCTGTTTCTGTGACTCTTTAATAACGTTATAATGGAGCTGTGATCGCCCCTCGGCTGTCAGACGGACTCTCTCTCCCTCTGAGCCGACAGTCTGTCTCTGACTCACTCCTCATCGGGCCTGTCAGCCCAGCAGGGGGCAAACATGTGAACCAGGCCACAGGCACGAGACGGGGTGACATGTGACACTTCAGATCGGCCTCATCATGTCGGCCTCTTCACTGCTGCAGCGCGCGCACACACACACACACACACACACACACACACACACACACCTCTGATGCTTCCAGCTGATGTATCTGGATCTGTGTTGTACGTTTGGAGCAGAAGTTGAGTCACAAATTCTTCTTCACTAATTACCATCAGTTGTTGATGATAATAAACGTGTTTAATCGTATTAACTGTCAGTCAGTCGGGATGACGTGCAGCGAGTGGGTTGTTACCGTGGAAAGAAACCCTGGCAGAGTGATGCAGCGCCTTGACACTGCTGTTTATTATAACGCAGCTTTTAGCTAATAAAATCTTTTCTTTCTTCCGCTAAAGAAATAATCCCTGACGTTCTTTTGAACACCACGTGCACTCCTGCTCCCTCTGAACTCTGTAATCTCCTCTCTTGACCTCCTTTGTGCCTCCCGCTCGCTCCGCATCATTAGCTGCTGCTGGCTGAGAAACGTTATCAGTACGAGCCGCTCGTCCTTCATCCTTCCCCGCTGGAAGGATCCCTCTTCACCCTGTTTATCCGCCGCATCATAATTATTGTGCTTTCTTATTGAGCTCTGGACGTTCGGCTGCACACGTGAAGCGGTGACGTGATGTCCAGGACGAGACGAGTAAACAGCTGATGAATAAGCAGCGACTGGGCGGGTGTTTCTGCAGAGAGAGAGAGAGGATGTAGATTTGTCTGTGGTTCAAAGACGGAGGTGATGTGGGTGCAGAAATGAAACAGAAGCATTTTCCTTTCTTCCCCACGTCCGACCATCAACTACATTTTTTGCATTTTATTCACAGTGACAAAAAAACCCTTTAAAAGTTCCGTGTTTGTTGGAAGCTGGAGAGGGATCATGTTTTAGCAGCGACTCCTTCAGGTCGCCCTGAGGTCTGCAGGTCTCCTCCTGTTGTCTACACAACAAGTCGCCGTTACTTTAACACTCAAATAAAGAAGGAAGCTTTCATAGTTGGAGACGATCGGGCCGAGAAGTGTATGAATATCAGAGTCTGTCATGTTTTGACTTTAACTTCCACACAGCAGATGTTTCATGTCTTTGTATTTTAAGAAGCTGTTTGTTGCCTCCGGTCCAGGTCTCACCCTGCTCATCCCGTACCTGCTGACCAACAAGAAGAGGTGGAAGGACTGCAAGATCCGCGTCTTCATCGGAGGGAAGATCAACAGGATTGATCACGACCGCCGAGCGTGAGTACTCGAAACTGAAATCTGTTTGAGAGTCAACCAAAGTAAAGAATGTGAGATTCATTCATACGAGTGTGGAGAGGAGGTCGACCAGACGTGAGAGAGCTTTGAGATGAAAAGCAGACAGTCAGAGCCGCCTCCTTTGATCCGCTGCTGCTGACACACAAACTAACATGTCGTTTATTCACATGTCAGGTATAAGAGCTCGATATGTTACTATACATGTCTAATAAGCACTCTTAACTCTAATAATGACCGTGTACAGATTGAGAAGTAGCAGCCTGCAGACTGAGGAGCACTCGTATTTAGATGTCGTGCTGATGTGAAGCTCAGTTAACAAACTGTTAAATCATCAAACAATAAATAAATCTCACCGTCTGTTCTTACGGCTCGTCCAAAGTGACCGCTTGGTTGAAGTCCTGCCGCAGTGTGAGCACAACGTCACGCGGCGTGAGCGCGGCGTGACGCGATGTGAGCACGACCTAACGCGGTGTGAGCACGACCTAACGCGGTGTGAGCGCGGCGTGACGCGGTGTGAGCACAACGTCACGCGGTGTGAGCGCGGCGTGACGCGATGTGAGCACGACCTAACGCGGTGTGAGCACGACCTAACGCGGTGTGAGCGCGGCGTGACGCGGTGTGAGCACGACCTAACCGGTGTGAGCGCGGCGTGACGCGGTGTGAGCACGACCTAACCGGTGTGAGCGCGGCGTAACGCTGCCTCCAATAACAGGCGAACGATCAAAGTGATGCTGTGTTTCTATTAGTTTAGTCGTAGTGACCAACATGCAGCAGCTTTGATCTTCACCGACTCGTAGCGTAAACATGCTCGGTCCCACAGTGACCCAGACGTCATGTTCACACACTCACAGGATGAGAATAAACCATGATGATCCTCGGGTCGGACTCACATGAGTAACACGCGATGGAAATGTGCTTCGCTTTCGATCTGAACACAAGTCTGACTTAAAACCTGACTTACTGCAGACGAGGTAAACTGGAGGATGGCTCTGATGTCACTGAGGACGCTCACAGAAGAATGAATCAGTTAACCAACTGTTCAGAGTGTTCATCAGTAAAAGTCACTTTTGTTAAACGAGTCTGCACAATGTTTGGAACGCCGCCGCCTCATGTGAACATCCTGTCGGCTCTCTGATTATCTGTTCATCAGAACGGCCGGACGCGTCTCTTCCTTGTTAATGTGCAGAGAAGCTTTCTCATCAGATCTCGGTCTGTTTATCATCTCACTTTTCTCTATTTCGAGTGGACAAAAGCTTTTACTTCATCATTTATCTGCTCTTCTGTTTGTTATGTAATAATATTAAAGACAGTGAAACGCTCTGTTCTGCACAAAGTTCAACATAATTATTATCTCTTGTGACGTTCAGCTCTCTCTGACAAACAGGACAAAAGATGATCAACTTAAACATGAAGCATTTTTTATTGATTTGGGACAGGACGTAAACTCTGTCATCTGCATGAACCTTCATGTGTGTTTACATATGTGATTTATACAACAAGGGGCCGAGGATGGAGCCTTGTGGAACACCACAGGTCATTTACATGACTTCTAAATCTGCAGTGCCCCTGATTCACACCCCCTGTCCCAGGCCAGCCTGCAGTATAGATCTGCTGTATCAGCTGCAGCGCTCAAACCCAGAACAACTCAAATCAATTGACAGAGCAGGTTTGGTGCAATGATGGGGATGGAAACCTGATTTCTTAAAGTATTATAAAAATGTGTTAAAAAGCAGGTTTAAGGTTTAAGAAGGAGTCGCCCACCTGCACCTGAAGGCAGCAAGGGAAGTAGCGTTGATCCACTGTAACAGAGGAACCTGAGGGTCAGCATGCATGTTAGATAAAGCTCGGGGATCAGAGAGTTCTTGAAACAACTGTTCTCTACAGACCCCAGAATTCAAAGTAGTGGGGTGTTCCCATTTAAAGTTAAATAAATTAATTAATTAGACTTTACGTTTGAGTCACAGCCAGTCAGACTGCACGAGCACAGAGCCCACACTGCTGAGAGTAACTACAACCTGGACGAGCAGCCTCATTCAGCTCACACCGTCACCTGGACTGATTCATTCTCAGCCAGCATGAGCAAATGTAACTGCTTTATATCTGCAGAAACCTTCAGCACACACACACACACACACACACACACACACACACACGCACACACACTCTCTTTTCCCCCACATGTCTCACAGTCTCTCATTGTCCCCTCCAGCTGCCTCCTACCTCCTTTTGTTGGAGATAAAATTAGCTTGGTGCTAGCAGCGCAGCCTTTTATCTCTGCGAGCTCACAGCTCTGTGTGCACTTTGAAATCCACCTTTTGTTTGTTTGCTGCAAAACTACGAACCGGACGAATCAACAGGTTTCTGATCAACAGGGTTCCAGCAGTATTGAACCAAATCACCAGCAGATAATATAATAAGAATATTAATAATAATATAGTAATTCTTATGGTTTGGACTACAATGAAGCAAAACTGAGAATCAAGCGTGGCCTTGAGTCTCAAATATATTTCTATATAATATGACCAAATATATTTCTGTCTTTTGTCGCTCGCTTCAAAGCCACCAGACTCACAGGAGCTGCTGGCTGACTGCTGGCTGACTGCTGCCTGCTGGCTGACTGCTGGCTGACTGCTGCCTGCTGGCTGACTGCTGGCTGACTGCTGCCTGACTGCTGCCTGCTGGCTGACTGCTGGCTGACTGCTGCTGCCTGACTGCTGCCTGACTGCTGCCTGCTGGCTGACTGCTGGCTGACTGCTGCCTGACTGCTGCCTGACTGCTGCCTGCTGGCTGACTGCTGCCTGACTGCTGGCTGACTGCTGGCTGACTGCTGCTGCCTGACTGCTGCCTGACTGCTGCCTGCTGGCTGACTGCTGGCTGACTGCTGCCTGACTGCTGGCTGGCTGCTGCCTGACTGCTGCCTGACTGCTGCTGGCTGGCTGCTGCCTGACTGCTGGCTGACTGCTGGCTGACTGCTGCCTGCTGCCTGACTGCTGCTGGCTGACTGCTGCCTGACTGCTGGCTGGCTGCTGCCTGACTGCTGGCTGCCTGCTGCCTGACTGCTGACTGCTGCTGCCTGACTGCTGACTGCTGCTGCCTGACTGCTGGCTGGCTGCTGCCTGACTGCTGGCTGCCTGCTGCCTGACTGCTGGCTGCCTGCTGCCTGTTTTGTGTTTTGATTTTCATTTGGATCCAACTTAATATTTATAGAAGAAACACAAACAGACCAGCTGACAGGAGCAGCAGCAGCTCCTGTGTCTGTGAGGTTAAATTATAAGAATAAAACCAGAAACAGCTGTTACATCTCCTCACAGCCACCAGACTCCATTTAAAAACAACCTCATTTTACGTCACAGAGCACAGGAGCTGCTGCTCTACCTCTGCCACAGTCAGTCCGTTTGTTTGGTTACTGTGTGACTTGTATTGTTTTTAGTGGCTTAGTTTGGATCCAACTCTACATTACTGAAACACACAGTATCACAAGAAAACAACACATTGGTGCAGCGGTATACCAGCATCTTACATATTCATTCGAGGTACAATCAGTGTTTTTCTGAATGGAGTCTGGTTTGTGTGCAGAGAGCGATGTAACGTCTGTGTGTGGTTAAAACAATCATCTTCCTCTGTAACAAAAAGGTCTATCTCTGTAGGGATCCTTTCTGTCATGTTGTCACACACTTAGAATAACAATCTGAGCCTGTCAGTGGAAACAACAAGAACTTTTAGGGGACGACCTTTGACCCGTATCAGAGCTGTGTACGTTTTCTTTGTTTTATATTTTCACATTTGAAAGCAGGAATTCGACAGTAAGACAAACAACAGAAACAGTTGGAACACGCGGCGTGTACATCTCTATATGTGAAAGGAAAAGCTCTCGAGCTCTCAGATTCTTTGAAGCTGGATCTGAAGGAAATTACCCTCATACACAGGATGCCTCAGAGCTCCCAGTAAAGCCCGTCCTACCTGCCTCCACCCTCCCAGAGTCTCCATGTTCAAACATCTCTATTTAAAGCGGCTCACCCGGGCCTTCACGGTGACTCAGAGCTGTTATCTCACCCCACAGCTCCTCAGATTCACAATGTCTTGCAGTTATTTTCCTGACTTTATCCTAAAGCTCTCTGTGTTCCTCTCTCTGCGCAGCATGGCCACTCTGCTGAGCAAGTTCAGGATAGACTTCTCGGACATCACCGTGCTGGGAGACATCAACACCAAGCCCAAGAAGGAGCAGTAAGTCCTCTTCCAACAGATTTCTGCAGCCTCTAACTCAACATGAGACACCTCATCTATATCCTCAAATAAAAGCCAGACAAACAAGGACTCAAATATAAAAACTTTGGTTTTTTCGATGCTGAAAAGTTAATTTTCCTCACAATACTGACACGTGGATTTGTTTAAAGCTTTCTGTGCTCCCTGCCGTCTCTCGATGTCAGCAGTGACGTGTGAAGATGTTCCTGTAACAAATAGGAATAAAAATATGAAACGTAAACACGTACAACAATTTCTACTGCAACACGTAACTCAAAGCAAACAGGACGCGTTGGCAAAGGAGCGGGATGAAGATTAATCTTATTTATTCTTCTATATACTCTAACCTTTAACTTACCCAAATGTATGGACTGTTAGGCTCCCCGGAGACGGGTCGGGGATGAGTAACAATAAAATAAAACAAAAATCCGGATTTATTACAAACAGTCAAACGTTCAACACAAAACAAACTCAACAGGACCTGATCTTTGTGTCAGAAACTAAAATAACAGTCGAGAAAACACGACGGCCTGAAGGAGAAGAAGGAAGGAGGAGGACGCACGCGTGAAGATGACGTCACACACAGTCGATGTATAGAAATAGATGTCGATGATTTAGGTCCTGAAATGGCAAACAGAACCCAAATAATGCTGATCATTCAGATGATTGGTTATTTAGACGATCAGAGTTCATCATATTAAATGTTTCTGCCCATCCAAAGAGCCGAAATCAAATCTCTGAAGAAACAAACGTCTGACTGAAATAAATTATTGGAAAGTTTCAAAATAACTTAATAAATAAGTTGATGAATATTTAAAGTTACTAGTTTAACATCAGCCTGCATGAACAAACACTGATGGACGGATGAGTTCATAACCAGGGAGCAGGAGGAGGAAAGGATCAGTGGCGCCCTCATGTGGTCAGTTTGGGTAACGTCATGAGACGACAGAAAACATTTACTTTGTTTTCAGTAGAGAATGATCAGAAGCAGCTTTATATGCTATATATTATTATACATATATATTATACACATCATTATACATATCAGTATATATATACATTATATATCATTATATATATTATATATATATTTGACAGATTTCAGACGACCAGTCACGATCTGTTAAAGGCAGCGTTTGGCCTCAATGAGGATCATGATCAGTATCTGACCTGCTCTTCTGTTTGACGTCCAGGTGACAGGTGCAGATAACCTCTGCTGGTCAGACTGACGGTGGAGTCCAAACTCTCCTGACTTACAGTCGATCATTTCATATCCTCATGAACGCACAGGCTTTGTGCCTTTCACTGTTTTGTTGAGTTTACAATTAAATATGTAACAAAATGTTGAATATTTATTGATCAAATATAAGAAAGTCAAAATAAAAAACGTCCTCGCTGTGCAGAAAAGTTTTGTCCAAATGATGAAACGTATCGTCTTTAGTCACAAACAGCAGATCGTACTCGTCATGATGCGACACCAGAAACATTTCAGTTTGAGTCCTTCTGGTTAGAAAACAGGAAGCACACTACCAAAATAAGAGTCCTGTTTTTAATGTAGTGCGTACACAGCCCCGTCTGCTTCTCACGTTTTCTAAACTCATTCTGTGTTGTTGTTGCTCGGAAGTGAACATTAACCACGAGTGTGTCGTGCAGCGTGTCGGCCTTCGAGGAGATGATCGAGCCGTATCGGCTGAAGGAGGACGACATGGAGCAGGAGGCGGCCGAGAGGCTGAAGAACAGCGAACCCTGGAGGATCACCGACAACGAGCTGGAGCTGTACCGCGCCAAGGTCAGTGCACCGCTGCTGCTCACCGTGACTGTGTGTGTGTGTGTGTGTGTGTGTGTGTGTGTGTGTGTGTGTGTGTGTGTGTGTGTGTGTGTGTGTGTGTGTGTGTGTGTGTGTGTGTGTGTGTGTGTGTGTGTGTGTGTGTGTGTGTGTGTGTGTGTGTGTGTGTGTGTGTGTGTGTGTGTGTGTGTGTGTGTGTGTTTTAATTTCAGACAATAAACACTTTATCCTCCGTATGACTTGGTCTCTAAAGCTCAGAGGAGAGAGTTCTTCTTTAATCCTCTGCAGCCCAGTTTATCTGCCTCTATAAACAGATGAACTGGAAACAGTGGTGTGTGTGTGTGTGTGCGTGTGTGCGTGTGTGAGTTGGCTCAGAGTAGGTGTGTGATGATAATCAGGTAATCTGACACCTTAATGTTGAACCTGTTTGTGTTTGTTTCTCTGCAGACGAACCGTCAGATCAGACTCAACGAGCTGCTGAAGGAGCACTCGAGCACCGCCAACCTGATCGTCATGTAAGCTGCTGCTCCGTGTGTGTGTGTGTGTGTGTGTGTGTGTGTGTGTGTACCCCATGTGTTAATGCAGGAGTGTTTGAGGGTGCTCTCTTCTGTAGTAGCTGAAGAGAGGTCCACCTTCTTCCTCCTCTGTGAGAGACTCTGTCGATGTGTAGGGACAAAACAGAGACGACAGACTGAAATCACAGCTGCATGAAGGCCTCACACTGTGTGTGTCACGGCCACCAAGCTGCACTTGAATGCATCACAACGTCTGCAGCAAACAGCCAACTAGCTTGTTCGCTCTGCTCCTGAGTGAGAGGAGATAACTCTTCATGACAGCAGGAGGCGTCTCTCTGTGTCCGTCACTCAGCGAGCAGAGCAGCAGCGTGTGGCTGCAGATCTGTGCTGTTACAGACGTGCTCAGTTTGTGACGCAGCACAGTCGACAGCTGACAGGTCCAAACTGTGTGAGATCTGCTGCTACGCTGTGGCCACAGGAGCTAACAGACAGCCTTCTCATTGGCTGATGGGTCCTCACACCTTTCAGGTGTTAGGGAATCACCCACAGAGCTACTGACGGCAGCCTCAGACGGGCGCTTCATGAGATGTGTAGAAGTTTGTTTTGGTCAGTGTGTCACAATCTCTCTCAGAAAACACAAAGCTCCACATGATGACGGCTGAGGCTCAGTGAGCCGGCCCCTCGACACACACGCAGCCTGTTCACGTGCGGTTCTGTTCACGTGCGGTTTGTTAACGTGCGGTTCTGTTCACGTGCGGTTCTGTTCACGTGCGGTTCTGTTCACCTGACTGTCACAGTCAGGACGTCCGTTACATCGTGGAGATCATCTGTTTTAAGTGAAGCGTGTTTCCATCACTCTGTGCGTGATGCTCGATGTAGCTGCCTGACAACCTGTGAGCCTTCACATGAAGCTGAAGTGAAGTGGTGATCGTCAGCCTGCATGGGCACATTGTGTGTCTGTCTCTGAGTTGACCTGCTGACCTGCTGATCTGCTGACCTGCGTGTAAAGCTGTGGACAGTCTCTCCTCCTGCAGTCACAGGCCTGTGTGCTGTCAGTGCTGAAGCTCTTTGTCTGGTTGACGTGAATGTAAACAAAAGCATCTTTATGAGTTATGTTATGGATGATATTGATCAGTAACACCCCTCTCTTCTTCTTCTTCTTCTTCTTCTTCTTCTTCCTCTTCTTCTTCCTCTTCCTCCTCTCTGCAGGAGTCTGCCGTTGGCGAGGAAGGGCGCGGTCTCCAGCACTCTGTACATGGCCTGGCTGGAGACGCTGTCCAAAGAGCTGCCCCCCATCATCCTGGTGCGCGGAAACCACCAGAGCGTCCTCACCTTCTACTCCTAAACACACACTCACACACACACTCACACACTCGCACACACACACACACACACACACACACACACACACACACACACACACACACACAGGGAGAAGAACATCCATGTTTTTAAGTCTCACATCCACTTCTGCCTCTGGGAGCAGACGCACACACACCTCCCAGTCCAAACCTACCGGCACCACACACACACTCCAGAGACGGTAAAACACAGCCACAGACCGAGGCAGCGCTGGGAACACGAGCGAGGACGAAGGCTGAGAGGCGGAGCAGCCCTACGAGTGACGGAGGGAGGCGGAGGTGGGGGTGGGGGGTGTTCACGTCGCCCACTCGGCTCCTTTCTTTCTATTTATTCCGAGATGTTGTTTCTTTCTGCTTGTAGCTCTAGTTTTGATCTCATCCTCGTGTTTCGTGTCACAGTTGATTTCTCTCAGGCTCCGAGCAGTCGTGCACAGCGCTCACGTCGTTCACATGAAATCCTGATGTCATACGTGTCGAGTTAATCGGACCAGTCGTCGTGTTTGTGATGCAGCAATAATCACTCCGTCGTTTTCCGTCAGTGTTGGGAGAGAAGCATGCAGACCGCTTTGCAACACCTTCTGAAGCCTTATGGATGTGCCTTCCAGATGAATCAGATGAACGATTATGATCTCTATCCAGATTGACAATATTACCTATTATATTGGTGGAGAATAGTTACTAGTTTTACTGAGCTTTAAATGTGATTCCTTCTTAGTTGGAGCGTTGTATTTATGCGAGTGGATTGCATAAATTTAATGAAGGGTGTCCACTTGATTGCATTTCTCTTTCTCTCTTTTAATCAACATGTGTTTTATTTTATTCACTTTTGAGTCTTCCTTTTTAAAGCTGTTGAATATTTAGCCGTTAGAAGACGCAGATGATCCTGAAACTGTTCAAAGATCTTTAGACATGAAGCTAGTGTTCAGGTCGCCCATGTAGCTGCTCGTCGACGATCTCGTGTTTGTGTTCTCGTGTTCGGTTCTTCCCCTGAAGAAAGAGAAACTGCTCAACCCAACAAGCTAGTTAAACTTTGCCTTAATGCTAACGATTGTCACAAGTTCCTTTCCTCTTATAAGCCATACTGGCTGGACGGTTTGTGGGTAAACGCAGAGAGCGATCCATTAGTTTAGTCTTCACTGTTAATGCTTCTTTTCTTCCCATCGTCCACCTGCATCAGCCTGTCACAGCCTGTTACAGTCTGTTACAGTCTGTTACAGTCTGTCACTGACTGTTACAGTCTGTCACAGTCTGTAGGCCTGTCGCAGCCTGTCGCAGCCTGTCGCAGTCTGTAGGCCTGTCGCAGCCTGTCGCAGCCTGTCGCAGCCTGTCGCAGCCTGTCGCAGTCTGTCACAGTCTGTAGGCCTGTCACGGTCTGTAGGCCTGTCGCAGCCTGTCGCAGCCTGTCGCAGTCTGTCACAGTCTGTAGGCCTGTCGCAGCCTGTCGCAGCCTGTCGCAGCCTGTCGCAGCCTGTCGCAGCCTGTAGGCCTGTCTGTAGGCCTGTCGCAGCCTGTCGCAGCCTGTCGCAGCCTGTCGCAGTCTGTCACAGTCTGTAGGCCTGTCGCAGCCTGTCGCAGCCTGTCGCAGCCTGTCGCAGTCTGTCACAGTCTGTAGGCCTATCGCAGCCTGTCGCAGCCTGTCGCAGCCTGTCGCAGCCTGTCGCAGCCTGTCGCAGCCTGTAGGCCTGTCTGTAGGCCTGTCGCAGCCTGTCGCAGCCTGTCGCAGCCTGTCGCAGTCTGTCACAGTCTGTAGGCCTGCTGGTGAATGCTCAGCCAACAGAGTGGAACGTGTCCCTCTTCTCAGTAGTCGTGAGTTTTCTGGCTGTTTGATGGACTGCTGGTCTCTCGTACCCACAATGCCTCGCTGTGCAGAGAACGAGCGCCACACGAGCGTCGGTGTGCAGGAAGACTTGCTGGCAGGAAGAATGTGACATGAGAATGTGTCAGGGCTGAGTGAAGATATACCTCTATGCATATGAGCTTGTAAGTACTTGTAATAAAAGTCCATCGCTCCTTCATGTCAAAGGACGGCTCGCCTCACTTCATTTAAGGAGCTCCTTCGGGCGCGTCGCTGCGACCATTACACTACAGGAAACACTGAAGTCTTTCCCAGGTCCCAACGCTGCACGAGCCCGAGTGTAGACGAGAACACTAAGAGGTCGTAAAGGTTGTACAAACTTTAGGATCACTTTAGGATCATTAAAGGTCATTGGTCCTAAATGAAACCTTTTTGCTGTTACAAAGCACAACGGCTGCTTTCTGGAGCGGTTAGGTTACATGTAGGTCGTGTTCAGCCTGAGTTAAACAAAGGACACAGATGATGTTGATTCACGCAGAGTTCAACATCTTTGAACAAGATGGAAAAAGTTTGAATTTATGAAACTGGGGAGACGAGAGTCTACAAAATGTTCCTGTTAAATCAGAGCTGCATCTGGCCCCAATCACAAATCAATAATCAAAGAATAAACAGGATGATGTTTGGCTAGCTGTGCAGCGCCGTAGACTATATAAGATGTGGATGTAGCTAACGTGACTGTAGGCTACTTGAAGCCTCAAGATTAGCTTTTTGTTCGTTGCCATCTTGGTTGTGACCATATTTGGGCGAAAGGGTGGCGCTGGAGAAGAGCGGGCAGTTAGCTAGCTTGGTTAGCAAGCTGCATCTGAAAATCACAGTAACTGAAGCTAATTTTGGCTAGCTATAAACATGCTTTAAACACGATATCCTTTGTGGTAGCGACCTGTCAATCACAGGTAGCCCCGCCCTAACCCCTCCCCTCTTCCTGGTCTGTGTGACTCTCTATGGGAGCATCAGTGACTAAATGAACATCATGCTGTGTTGAAGAAGAAACTAGAGACTGAGACCATAAACTCATGAGGAACATGTTTACTGAGGGAATACATCAGGAGAGGAGGAGGAGCATGTTCTCATAGACTTCTATAGGATCAGACTTCTTTTGCCCCCTGCTGGTCATCAGAGAGAATGCAGACACTTCTGCCCTGGCTTCAGACCTGGAGGCTACGTCCACTTCTTATACAGTCTGTGGGATGAACAGAAACGTTCACTGTTTGCTAACAAACAGGAAGTGACCTTGAACCTAAGCTGCAACACACTTCAAAATAAAAGCTCGTTCATGGTTCCTGAATAGATCACAAACTGCCACAAACTGATGGAATAAAACAGGGTTCTCTTTATTTGATGTTTTCCACAGAAACGAGCAGGTTTAGCATTTAGCATTTAGCTTTCATGTACTCTGTCTTTTACTGTATGCAATTTCAAAAGAGGAATGTGACACGATTCTTAGGTTAGCTGAATGTACTGTATAATAATAATGATAATGTACACCGCCGCTAGGAGTTAGCATACATAGTCTCCTTTGTTTCATGCATAGACTGCAGTTAGCACAGTGTCGTTGTGCTGTTAGCATTTTTACTGCTGCATCCATCACTGCTTCACCTGCACAGTGTGTAGGCCAGGACTTTGATGTTCATACATGTGTATGTGTGTGATGTGGGGGGAGCTTGTTATGAGTGTATATATGCATTCAGTACGTACGCAGTAACTGTATACACACACTCATCCTCACCAGTGTGATAAACATACTCTTTCCAGCTCTATGTAAAGCATGCGCCGGGGGAGGAGCTGTAGATCTTTTTAAGCTTTCAAGTCAGTCAGAGACGGTCCAAGGTTCAGTTACAGTGAACAACAGCGCCCCCAAAGGCCTGTCTTTGGATGTTTGGGCCATACATTTATCCCACTCTGAAACAGACCCTAACAGACCTACAGAGATGACTACTTTATGCGCTCTGAGCAAAGGGTTTGATATTAAACTATAAAGATATAAAATCTTTGCATGTTAACTATTAATTAAAATCTGTACAATATCACAAAACTTAATATCACGATACTCAAGTATTCATATTTCTGATGACGCTGTGTCGTGAAAGTCTGCCAATGTCCCGACATCTTGAGGTAGCATCAGAGCTGATCAAACCAAACTCCATTCAGAAAACGGTCATTTTAAAGTTGTGTTCTCGTCGTCTCACAGACAGACCTGACAGAGCATGACCTCAGCCTCTTTACTAACCTGCCTCCTGATGTAGTTCTCTCAGCATCCTCTCAGCCTGTTTATTGTCATTAAATCTCAGTAACATCTGTTTGTTGTGGCTTCATAGCGCTGTAGTGAGACAGATCTCAGCCCACCTGTGACTTGCTAGATACAGTGAAACTGCCGCTCAGCGGAGACTGATGGACAGGCGCTCCACAGCTGAAACAGAACACCGGTAGTTGGTGTCCATCAGAGAAGTCCTGGTACTGATCCGAGCTGCTCATCACACTGGGCACTGGTCAGCCACTTTTTAGGGAGGTCCTAAAACCCACCTGCAGTTACCTCTTGTTGCCACAGGTGGCGCCAAAGAGATGAAGAAGACACTGCTACTTAAATTGGCATTTAGTGCAAAATGGTGAAAACAGTGATCACTTGTTCAATAGCTGCTCAGACACTGTTCATCTGCGAGAGCTGGCAGGAGATTGCGACACTAGGGGGCGCTGTTGTGCACTAAAACAGACAGGAGTGTGTCTTTAAGCTGCTCGTGTTCTGCTGTGAAGCTTCACTCTCCCTCCTGTTCCACGTTTCAACAAGAACACGGGTTACTCTATATTTGTACATTAAAGACTCTATATATACTTGCCTCTATATTCACGTATATAAAATGTATCAGTGGGACCTGGAGGGGATCTTTATCTTTGATACGTCACAAAGACCTGTCAACATTTTACAACCAAATAATACTCGTGTTTGTGTCGTCCTCTTTTCTGTCTGATAGATTTCAAAGTAAAGAAACCAAAACACACCCGTACCTGTCCCGGTGTCCTCACCTGACCTCCTGATTATTACTGTACCTGTTTCTTTGCCAAAGCCCCCCTTCCTCTCCATGACGGACGATGTGTAAACACTTTCTATCTTCACACTGCAAACATGAACTAACCTGTAAATACCTTCATAGTCTAAAGGCGTAAATTAAGGGAGAAGAATAATTCAGTTCATTAAGGAGAACGATATTTATTTTAGCGTAGTTTTCTCCGCACGTTTTGTCTCTTTGGGTTTTGGTTGTAAGTTAATTTGCATGTTGATTTCTTTTCTTGTTGTGTTGCCTTTGATTTTAGCAGACTGTCTCTTCTCTCTGTATTTCTATCTTTTCGATGCCTTTGTGAAGAAGTGGCGCCGACAGCAGATCAGACCTGTTTTCTCTCCTGCTCTCTCTCACTCTCGTGGATGGAATCGACCCGCTGGTAGAAGCAGGAATGTTTTGATACACTGTACTGTTAACAGTCACAGATATGCTTTTTCTAACATTTTAACATTTATGATTACCAATACTTTGTACATCTTTATTGCAATAAATAAATCAAATGAAATCTGTCACATGTCGCGGCTCCTTTGTGCTCTGTGTTGGAGGGGGGGGTTGACAGTGTGTTTCTGCTGTTCAGACGTGTGTCAGAGAAGTGATCCAATCAGTGGTGAAAAGTGCAGGAATAGCCTCCTGCCTACTCTTTTGGGCTAAACCGCCCTGACCTGTGACTTGTGGGTGGAGCAGTTATTTCCCCAAAGGAAGTAGGGCACGACTTTCTGGCACAAAGTCCTGAAGGCGTCTTCTCCTTCTCTCAGAACCGTCACAGCAGAGAAGTAGGAGAGAGTGACCGTGCACGAGGCGGGAGAAGACGTCATCTGTCACCTGTTTTTAATCAGAGAAAGTCGAACGCACTCTGAAGCTTCAGAGGAGACAGGTGTAAAACATCCTGCAGCTTTGCAGGAACAAACGAGACTAAACTAGGTTTGTCTTACTGGAGGAATGTAAAAGCTGCTCCCTCAAACACATGAACCTGCTCTGCCTGACTGTCAGCGCAGGACGAGTCCATGTGGAGAGGAGCAGCATCGTCACCAGTCTAACTTCCTGTCCCTCATGTTTGTGCAGGTTTGTGTCGAGCTGGATGTTGTTGAACACCTGCAGAGTGATTTCATTCATGCTGGTTATGACTTCTGACAAACCTGCGACTAACACAGATACAGACTTTCCTCCTTTTTGATTGAATTTATTGATTGCTGTCGGGATATGAAGAAAACATCATCAAATATAACAAAATGCTTCTTAAATAAATCGCCGACTCGAGCTTTGAGTCGCTGCGTGCAGTCACAGGAAGGTTTGTGTTTCTGGAGTTTTCAAATGTTGAAATCAATCCGAGTCGAGCTGTGAGGTCTCTTCGGGAGCAGACGGGTGACGTCGTGGATGTTGTGTCCATGTTGGATGAAGCCTGGATCGGAGGTTTCTCTGGAGTCCGACCAGAGAACATTCATGTCAGGAAGAAACCTGATCTACGTCTTCAAAGGCCAAACGTTGACCCACCGATGACCTGTGTGTTCCCAACGTTTGGACGCTTCAGAAAGGTCACGCTAACATTATCTGTTGTGTTCATGGTCCTCAGACGCACTGCGGTGAAAACATGTCTGCTGTCATCTGCAGTTGTTCAGCATAAAGTCAGCGTCCGGGTCGATCAGTTGTTCTGTAGAATCAGAACTGGCACGATGATCACAACAAGAGCCGCACAGACGGATAAGACGACTGCAGACGTGATTTTACAGAGTCTCTTTCTCTTCTGCTCCGCTTCGGTTTTCTTCAGTAACGAGTCGAAACCTGGAGTGTACAGATCCTCCAGCCAGAAGTCCAGGTCTTTAGCCGTCTTCTCGTCCTCCTGCAGAGACACGGACGAGAGGATGAACCATGAGACAAAACATGAACATGTGGTTTCGTTACACGTGTCACCTGCCGCTGTGTCACCTGGCTCTTCTCTCTGTGTTTGTCATCTCATAGACAAAAGAGGAGGGTTCAGAATTGGATTGAATGGATTGAAACACAAAGACAGATATGATAAGAAACATCCTTTGATGAAGGTTTTAGTAGTCTGACATTATTTAATATATGAGCTCTCATTATAAAGTAATGACTCTTTAGAAAACACCTCATATGTTTTAATATAGGAGTCTCCTCTCCTCTCCTCTCCTCTCCTCTCCTCTCCTCTCCTCTCCTCTCCTCTCCTCTCCTCTCCTGCAGCCTGCAGGAGTCTCCTCTCCTGCGAGGCTCCAGGTGTAAGAGGAGTGTAACTAAAAAAGATGTCCGACAGTAAGTGTTGTGAATGAACAGTTGGTGGCAGTGCTGCTTCAGTCAGTTCTCCATGATACGATCATAACTGTCATCAATGACCAACTGATGTTTCTGTGAGTACAGGTCAGCTTCTGTTAACTCAGCTTCACAGTCCTGTTTACACCTGTGACTCTGTCTGTGTTGTACTGAATGTGTATAAATAACATGTTGAAAAAACAAAGACTTAGTTACAGTTAGTTTCTCCACAAAAACTCAGTTTTATCTGCGACGCAGAACAGAGTGTGTTTTCCTTCGTCTTGTCTTCAGGTGTCAGAGACATGTTGGTGTCTTCATGTATGACTGCACTGGCTTGTTTATGGATTCACAGTGAGGTAATGCTTTGTTGTGTCTGGTTAAATAATGTCAATAAAAAGTCAAACAGTTTGAAGGACATGTTTTTATTTTACCCTCCCCGGTGCAGGCGGGGTGAAACCTCTGCAGTGAGGCCTTCATCATGAAGTGAGTCATAAAAAGTGCTGATGACTGCGAGATGGATTCTCCAGGCAGAGCTGGATTCAGTTATCATGAGGCCGAGGCAAACATCTGCACCGTTTAGTCTCTGCTCACGGTCTCTTCGGACAACGAACAACGTTTGGAGCTCGTTTCAGGATCAGCTCAGAGGGCTGCTCCTCTGCTCGTGCTGTCACGTTTGTTTCTGGAGCTGTGAAACATCCGGATGGTTCATTTCTTTATGTTGTTACTCTGTGTGTCTCCTTTTGGTTTGTGGCATCGTTCTCTTAGTCGTGTCTTGTAAACCTGTTCTGGGCTGATTGTTGAGGCACAAGAACAAAATCAGATCATTTAAAATGTATAAACGGGGACGTGATCGAAGCAGGTTTAAAAGGCCGCACTTTGATATCCAGGAAGTGACATTAAAAACACTAACACTGTCTCTCTGCAGAGATCAGGCCTCAGTACGGCACACTGACCGGACACAGTCCAGATGCTGTGTTCTGGTTCAGCCAGCAGACTCAGCAGTCACTGGTTCTCTTACAGTCACTGGTTTGTTAAATTATTAAATCAACAAGTCAGTCTCTATCGTGCATCCCTTCATCTATCACTGTCACACATCGTCTCTCACCTTTAGATAACCTGCCAGGTTCCCGTGGATCGTTTGTGTGTCGAACTCTTTCACAGTCCAGGACGGCTTCGTCTTCTTGGTGTCTCCCGTGTCTGTCGCTCTGATGTCCGTGTACAGAGGGTTCCTCTTAATGTTGGACTTCAGAGTGACAGGAGTGATGTGTTTCTCCAGGTACCTGTCCACAAACACCACCTGAGCGTCCTCTGGGGAGGGAGGAGACCTGCTGTCGGCCTTCAGTCTGCTGCGATCCCTCTGTGGAGACAAACAGGTGAAAGGTTAAACCCTCAGCACCTCCACCTCCAGAAGGTTCTTTCTTTTTGACCTGAGTCCTTCTTCCACCAGTCGGCCCAGAACAACATAAGCATAAATCAGATTATCAGAAGGCAATGCATTGTGGGTGTTGTAGGATTTCCCTCTTTAGAGCGAGAGCGATGTCTGCGGCCTTTATCTCATAGGAACCAGTTTGAGCATTTTGGCTGTTGCATTGTTGATGTTTTGGAACCAGAAGTGACCATATTTGGACAAGTTGGTAAACATCAAGTTATCAGCTGGTATTAGCTTTGTTAGCAATGTGCATCCATGTTTAACTGATAATAATTGGGATGCTAATTTTGGCAAACAACAGGCTTTAAACAAAATGTACTTACTCAATAAATCAACAGTGGACTCTTCAGAGTGTCTTTTTGTACAACAGAAGAACAGGAGATGTTTCAAGTCACTGTTGTAGCTACCTGTCACTCACAGATAGCCCCGCCCTAAACCCTCCCCTGCTTTATGATCTCTGTGGCTCCAATGGGAGCATCATTGACTAAATGAACATCATGCTGTGTTGAAGAAGACTTGACACTGACCTGAAACACTCAGTTAATAACCAGCTGCACGTTCAGGTTTATAAAGGACTGATGATGCAGAGGCAGGTAACACAAAGAGAGCCACATGTGTTGGAAGTCTTGTGATACAGGCGCCAGGTGTGAAACAGATACAGATTAATCCTGCACTATCCTGCTCTCCTGTTTCAAGCCTCTGTGTCCGAGCTATGGCAAAGTGACCTGACGTCAACGACCTAAGAAAAGGTGTCGCAGTGTCTGATGTTTGACTTTAGACAGCAGTGAAGGAACGTCAGTGGAATCTGTTTTAGAGCCAATTTCAGCACCATGGACAGAAAGCAGGTCTGATTATCATTAGTCTTTTGTTTAAAGGTCAGAAATATAAAGAAATATATTCAATTCAATGATCGTGTCTTGTTAAAAAAACACAGCAAAACAAAAGCAACATATATGAACATATATGTGATGAGCTCTTCATGCAGACATCATAAATCATTGATGTTCAGGGCGTGTGCTCTAATAAAACTCCTCTTGTCAATAAGGAGAAGTGCAGAAAGAATGTTCATACCTGTGAGTAAACTCTGTTGTGCCAGTGTCTCTGACTGGAAACCAGCGCTCCCACCTGGAACATCCCCCCTGAGGCCGGCAGCGTCCTGACGTCCAGCTGCAGGAACTTCTCCGGGTGGTTGTTGTTGGGCAGAACAGAGATGTCCATCCTGTCTCCATCCACACCGACCGACTGACTGCTTCACCTGCCGGCTGCCTGGATGCACACGCTCAGTACGACCTGGCAGCTGAGTAATAATGGATGAGGAGCAGGATATTTATGAGGCTGTATCACTGTCAGGTGTGTGTAACCCAACCTGAGGATTAACAGGCTGACGCTGGGAGCTAACAGTGTCAGAGGTGGAGACCCGGTGAAGTCATCTAGTGTTACATAAACCACCTTTACTCTCATGAATCATGGGAGGAGCTTATAAAGTATGATGCTTCATAACAGACAACACAATAAAATAAATTATTAACATGATCATTAAAAAATTTTTTAATGTAAAGATGACAAAAATGACAAAAATGAAATGGTGCTAATTATCAAGTGTGAGGATTCACTACTACACAACTTTATTGTTGATATTTCAACTTTGTTCTCAACATTACGACTTTATTCCCGACATGTCGACTCTATTCTCGCACTGTCATGTCATGTCGACTCTATTCTCGTCATGTCATGTCATGTCATGTCATGTCGACTCTATTCTACACGTCATGTCGACTCTATTCTCCACATGTCATGTCATGTCGACTCTATTCTCCACATGTCATGTCATGTCGACTCTATTCTCCACGTCATGTCATGTCGACTCTATTCTCCACATGTCATGTCATGTCGACTCTATTCTCCACGTCATGTCGACTCTATTCTCCACGTCATGTCATGTCGACTATATTTTCAATATTTCAATGGGAATCTCAACATATCATCATGTCATGTCATGTCGACTCTATTCTCATCCTGTCATGTCGACTCTATTCTCATCCTGTCATGTTGACTCTATTCTCATCCTGTCATGTTGACTCTATTCTCATCCTGTCATGTCGACTCTATTGTCGTCATGTCATGTTGACTCTATTCTCGTCATGTCATGTCATGTGGACTCTATTCTCGTCATGCCATGTCGACTCTATTCTCTACATGTCATGTCGACTCTATTCTCGTCATGCCATGTCATGTTGACTCTATTCTCCACATGTCATGTCGACTCTATTCTCCACATGTCATGTCATGTCATGTCGACTCTATTCTCTACATGTCATGTCATGTCGACTCTATTCTCTACATGTCATGTCATGTCATGTCATGTCGACTCTATTCTCCACGTCATGTCGACTCTATGCACCACATGTCATGTCGACTCTATTCTCCACGTCATGTCGACTCTATTCTCATCATGTCATGTCATGTGGACTCTATTCTCTACATGTCATGTCATGTGGACTCTATTCTCCACATGTCATATCGACTCTATTCTCGTTATGCCATGTCATGTGGACTCTATTCTCTACATGACATGTCATGTCGACTCTATTCTCCACATGTCATGTCGACTCTATTCTCATCATGTCATGTCGTGTCGACTCTATTCTCCACGTCATGTGGACTCTATTCTCCACATGTCATATCGACTCTATTCTCATTATGCCATGTCATGTGGACTCTATTCTCTACATGTCATGTCATGTGGACTCTATTCTCCACATGTCATATCGACTCTATTCTCGTTATGCCATGTCATGTGGACTCTATTCTCTACATGACATGTCATGTCGACTCTATTCTCCACATGTCATGTCGACTCTATTCTCATCATGTCATGTCGTGTCGACTCTATTCTCCACGTCATGTGGACTCTATTCTCCACATGTCATATCGACTCTATTCTCATTATGCCATGTCATGTGGACTCTATTCTCTACATGTCATGTCATGTGGACTCTATTCTCCACATGTCATATCGACTCTATTCTCGTTATGCCATGTCATGTGGACTCTATTCTCTACATGACATGTCATGTCGACTCTATTCTCCACATGTCATGTCGACTCTATTCTCATCATGTCATGTCGTGTCGACTCTATTCTCCACGTCATGTGGACTCTATTCTCCACATGTCATATCGACTCTATTCTCATTATGCCATGTCATGTGGACTCTATTCTCTACATGACATGTCATGTCGACTCTATTCTCCACGTCATGTCGACTCTATTCTCGTTATGCCATGTCATGTCGACTTTATTTTCGACATGTCGACTTTATTCTTGATATTTCAACCTTCTATGACATATCCACTTTATTTTCAACATTTCCACTCAGATATCGAAACTGATGACGTATTTCTCAATTTAGTTTTTATTCTTTTATCGACTTCTGACTTTACTGAACATTTCATCTTTATTCTCAACCTTTTTACTTAATTCTTTGCATTTTGACTTCATCCTCGACTTTTTGCTGTTGGAGTTAAATAACTAAATAACAAATAAAATGTCCTCTTTTTCTCTATTAGTCCTTCTTTGTAATGCCTGCTGCTAATACCCTCTCATGACAAAGCCTATAATCTCGTATGTCCTTTCTGCTGGGCTGTAGGTCACTGGTTCTCAGTTTTGTCCATGTGAGGGACCCCGAAACTGACAGAAGTGAAACCACAGACCCCCACTGGATACGATTTCTGCCGAGGTCCCCCCTTCTCAATGAATATGTGCCTTTGTGTGTTTTATTACATAAACCCATGACCAAAGTAGTCCTCGATTCTGTGAATATGTTACTAATGGATGGAATTACTGTAAAAATAAACTGTTGGGAACCCCCTCAGTGACCCCTGGCTGGGGCTCCATGAGGGGGTTACGGGGGGAGACACTGCTGCAGTGGATCCTGATCATGATGATGATAATGATGATGTCAGTAATCCTGGGCAGCTTCCTGCTGGGAGCATGAGTGTGCACAACAGATTTCCTTTATGAAAATATGTTCGTCTCAGGCAAACAGATGGAGGAGGAGGCAGTCAGGCAGCGTCTTTGGCGGAGGTTTAAAGCGCGCGTGCTTCTGTCAGTGCTGCAGGCAGAGAGAGAGATAGAGATAGAGATAGAGAGGGAGGGAGACAGAGCGAGAGAGAGAGGGGAGGGAGGAAGAGAGAGAGGGAGGGAGGGAGGGTTGTGTAGCCGTGGATGGTGCAGCGAGGTTGCGCAGCAATCCACCACCTATGTTCGGTTCTGGAGGAGGAGAGTCGGACCGATAAGGCGGATATTGCAGCTCTACCTTTTGCACATGTGTCGATGTCGTCATTGGGAAAGCACTCTCGCTCTGCCTCGGATCGTCCTGGAAGAAAGATGGATGAGCAGAGCCTGGCAGTCCGGACTGATGCGGTAAGACGTGCAGCTTTTTCATTTGAGCTCCGTGTTTGGCCGCTGTGTGCGCGGCTGCAGGGAGTCACAGATCCGATCCCTGCAGCCGTCGAGCAGGACTGTCTCCTCTCCTAATGTCTCTTTAATTAGACTAAGTCGGTCAAACATATTGAGCTCGATGTTGTGCATCAAATATTCTAATCTGTGCACAAATCTGGACGCATGAAGGGATTCGGTTCGTGCACAGCGCGTCGTCCTGTGTGTGCCTGCATGTTCTGCACATTAGTGTCCGCTGCAGTCACGTCCCTGCCGGCTGATGCTGGACTAATGTGTCCCCGTCCTCCAACACTGACATCATCCTCCATCACTGAGGCTCCGGGCAGCAGCTCCTCTTCCTGCAGCAGCAGCACGAGATGCTACGACGCAGTGTTTGCTAGCTCTGCGCCTCAATGACGTTTGTTCGGGTTGATGCGTTTCTCTACGACCCAAGTTCCTCTCCTGTAGGCTGAGACAGGCCCTCAGCTCTGCGCCGGTGCAGCGCCACAGACGGTGCATGGGTGGTTCTGATTCTGTCGTGAGGAGAAGCAGACCGGCAGGTTAGCTTAGCCAGCTGCTGCAGAGGTGTGCAGAGGCCACACACACCGTGCACATAGACAGAAGGATCAGAAATACTTTGAGATAAATGTGTCAAAAATGTCTTTATATTTCTGCCACAGATGTTTCAAAGATAATCATCTATTCATTTTCCATCAATGGCCTTCTCATTAATCAATCAATCCTTTCAGCCTTTGCTTGTTTTATGGGGTGAGACCACAGAAAGAGCTCTGCAACACCCAGTGGTCTAATATGAGTTCATGTCTCTGAGGAGATGAGTGATGGAGGGGAAACTGCAGCAGAGGCCAAACCAGCACAAACCTGCTGTAAGGCTGTAAAAACAATTATCATTACAAATGATTCTTTCTTCAACTCTTACTCAGATTTTTATCTGTTTTTAAAATATTACCTGACGGTCTCCTCATGCTGAAGTGTTTTGGATCAGCGGCCATAAAGATGAAAAACACTTCTGAACTTTGTAAGAATGAAGGTGAAATTCATCGCTGAGTGATGCAGTGCTTAAAGTCAGTGAAGGCCATTATTGTAGTTTTACTTGGATTCCACTTGTAGTTTTACTTCATGAAGCGTTTTACCTCTGTGCCCATTGTCAGCGTGTTTACTTGGCCCTTGTACAGTTTGATGATCAGCCAGAGTTCACAGCAACAAACAGTTGTGGAGACATTTCAATCTGGGACAAGCCAACCAGGCCGCACGGTGGCGCAGTGGTTGGCGCTGTCCCCTCACAGGTAGAAGGTTCCTGGTTTGAATCCCGGTTCAGACGTAGTGGGCGTCTGTATGTTCTCCACGTGCATGTGTGGGTTCTCTCCAGGTACTCCGGCTTCTTCCTACAGTCCAAAGACATGCTCGTTAGGTTCATTGGTGACTCTGAATTGTCCATAGGTGTGAATGTGAGCGTGAAAGGTTGTCTGTCTCTGTTTGTCAGCCCTGTGATTGACAGGCGACCTGTCCAGGTGTAACCCCGCCTCTTGCCCAATGATAGCTGGGATCGGCTCCAGCCCCCCGAGACCCTGAACAGGATAACAGGTATAGATGATGGATGGATGAACCAAACAGCCAGCGCCCTGTAGTTAGCTGCCATCAATGGTGGTAAAGACGCCCACCCCCCCCATAATGATTGACAGGCCAGATTAAACGCAGCCAGCAATGATTGGATTGACTCTCAGTTCATGTTTAATCTGTTGACTCATATGTGAGCTGTGTGCACGCTCGTGTGCGTGTTCTTGCCTTTGATCAAATCTGGGGACCAGAGAAACTTCGGTGGAACTTTTGAGGCGTCTGAAGTTTCCGTCTGCACAGATGGTCGTCTCCGACTCTCAGACATCTCTGTAGTCATCTCAGGAGCTGAGGAGAGCTGTCACGACGCTGCTGCTGTTAGACCGTTTCCTGGGTTTTTCTTCCATCTTAGAAACAGTAACAGAAAACTGAAGAATATTCTATGTTTCTGCATGCTAGCTCATAGGTCCTTGTAGCTTTTATCATTATATGATTGTGTTTCTGAGTGCTCGTAGAGCCTGAGGGATGTGGGAGATCTTAATCCGATACCTCCGATGACCGATGACAGGTGTGAATCATCTGCCCAGCTGATGCACACTTAGGTCCCTTAAAACCAGGTCCCCGTCCTTCAACAGGACACTACACGTCACACTGGAGTTTACTCTGAGAAAGTGGATATGTCCCTTAATTATGTTGACTTAAAGTGAGGAAACCAGAGCTCTTGTCTCATCACAGTCCTTCTTCATATTTACCTTTCAGCATGTTTTTTACCTGCTTTGACCTGTTGTTTGAACACCAGCTTATTAACACAGAAGTTTTTTAAAACATTGTCAGTGAACATTTTCCAATATCAATATAATCAATTTAAAGTCTGCTGATAGATAATCAGATAATCCATCAGTAAGCAGGATGATGCTGCCTTTGCTGTGTCTTAATAAACTTCAGATCGGGGCGTAGGGTCAGGGTCAGGGTCAGGGTCAGGCTCAGGGTCAGTGTCAGGGTCAGGGTCAGGGTTAGTGCTTCTTTCTCCCTTTTTGTGCAGCAGGTGAAAGTTGCATCTCGTCCTGAGTGACTGTACGAGCTGATTCAAAACTGTCGCTCAGATTTATCTTGCATTATTATTTTGGACACGTGGAGGCGCTGGTTTGAGCTGCAGGTTTGTTTGTGTAGAAGAATCCAGAGCAGGCGCAGAGCGACACGCTGCAACATGCAGGATTGAAATAAACAATAATAACAACAAAACTGCAAACAAAGAGCACTAAAAAAACTTCCTCTAACGTAAACTTAAAGTAACTCTCTCTAACCCTAACCTCAGAGTTGCCACAGCACTGTGTGTGTGCAGATATCATTAAACATGAATAATTAAAAAACAGTAACAAGGATTCACAGGATGATCCAACATACAGCGAGCAGCGTGATCTGACTCATGTTTAATAAGCCAACACATGCACGCTGCAGCTGCCACAGCCAGACACACATCTTCATTAGGAGATGCTCGGTCATGAAGACACAGACACAGATACAGAGTCATGACGACAGGGACATGTTACAATGATGCACGCCCAGAGGTCACCTGCAGCCTCAGACTCCACATGTACAACACCAGCCGGCTTTCTCCGGCAGAGACGAACGTTTGGGCGTCAGCAGCAGAAGAAAACAACAACAACAACAACAACAACAAAGCAACAACAACAACAACAACAACAAAGCAACAACAACAACAACAAAACAACAGCTGAGAATAAAAATAATCCACAACATGTTTAATTAGACTTTCTACAACAGCTGAGAGGAGAACAGTTACACTGCAGCAGGCAGCTCACCACCAGAGCTGCTCTCATTGGTTCTGATCTCTGTCACACACAGCTACACACCGTTACACACACCGTTACAGACACCGTTACACACACCGTTACACACACAGCTACACACCGTTACACACACCGTTACACACACAGCTACACACACCGTTACACACACCGTTACACACACAGTTACACACACAGCTACACACACGGCTACACACACAGCTACACACACAGCTACACACACAGCTACACACACCGTCACACACAGCTACACACACAGCTACACACACAGCTACACACACCGTTACACACACAGTTACACACACAGCTACACACACCGTTACACACACAGCTACACACACAGTTACACACACAGCTACACACACAGCTACACACACCGTTACACACACCGTCACACACAGCTACACACACGGCTACACACACAGCTACACACACCGTTACACACACAGTTACACACACAGCTACACACACCGTTACACACACAGCTACACACACAGTTACACACACAGCTACACACACGGCTACACACACAGCTACACACACAGCTACACACACCGTCACACACAGCTACACACACGGCTACACACACAGCTACACACACCGTTACATACACCGTTACACACACAGTTACACACACGGCTACACACACAGTTACACACACAGTTACACACACGGCTACACACACCGCTACACACACCGTTACACACACAGTTACACACACAGCTACACACACAGTTACACACACCGTTACACACACAGCTACACACAGTTACACACACCGTCACACACAGCTACACACAGTTACACACACCGTTACACACACAGTTACACACATGGCTACACACACGGCTACACACACCGTTACACACACCGTTACACACACTGCTACACACACCGTTACACACACCGTTACACACACTGCTACACACACCATTACATATGCCGTTACACACACAGCTACACACACAGTTACACACACCGTCACACACAGCTACACACAGTTACACACACCGTTACACACACAGCTACACACACCGTTACACACACGGTTACACACACCATTACATATGCCGTTACACACACAGCTACACACACAGTTACACACACCGTTACACACACAGCTACACACACAGCTACACACAGTTACACACACCGTTACACACATGGCTACACACACGGCTACACACACCATTACACAAGCCGTTACACACACAGCTACACACACCGTTACACACACCGTTACACACACTGCTACACACACCATTACATATGCCGTTACACACACAGCTACACACACAGTTACACACACCGTTACACACACAGCTACACACACAGCTACACACAGTTACACACACCGTTACACACATGGCTACACACACGGCTACACACACCATTACACATGCCGTTACACACACAGCTACACACACGGCTACACACACCATTACACATGCCGTTACACACACAGCTACACACACGGCTACACACACCATTACACATGCCGTTACACACACAGCTACACACACCGTTACACACACCGCTACACACACCATTACATATGCCGTTACACACACATCTACACACACAGTTACACACACCGTTACACACACAGCTACACACCCAGCTACACACAGTTACACACACCGTTACACACATGGCTACACACACGGCTACACACACCATTACACATGCCGTTACACACACAGCTACACACACGGCTACACACACCATTACACATGCCGTTACACACACAGCTACACACACCGTTACACACACGGCTACACACACCATTACATATGCCGTTACACACACAGCTACACACACAGTTACACACACCGTTACACACACCGTTACACACACGGCTACACACACAGTTACACACACCGTTACACACACAGTTACACACATGGCTACACACACGGCTACACACACCATTACACATGCCGTTACACACACAGCTACACACACAGTTACACACACCGTTACACACACCATTACATATGCCGTTACACACACAGTTACACACACCATTACACATGCCGTTACACACACAGCTACACACACGGCTACACACACCATTACACATGCCGTTACACACACAGCTACACACACCATTACATATGCCGTTACACACACAGCTACACACACAGTTACACACACCGTTACACACACCGTTACACACACGGCTACACACACCGTTACACACACCGTTACACACACAGTTACACACATGGCTACACACACGGCTACACACACCATTACACATGCCGTTACACACACAGCTACACACACTGTTACACACACGGTTACACACACCATTACATATGCCGTTACACACACAGCTACACACACAGTTACACACACCGTTACACACACAGCTACACACACAGTTACACACACCGTTACACACATGGCTACACACACGGCTACACACACCATTACACATGCCGTCACACACAGCTACACACACAGTTACACACACCGTTACACACACGGCTACACACATCGTTACACACACCGTTACACACACTGCTACACACACGGCTACACACACCATTACACATGCCGTCACACACAGCTACACTCACTCATCGTGTCTGCTGTTAGCTCACGTCATGTTTAAAGTCATGCGTTCCCCTCCCGTCCACAGGCCCAATCAGAGGCAGCACACACCTGTGCAGGTGACTGAGGTGTTGTTCTTCAGGTCAGGAGCGTTGCTGACTTTAGGAATGAGCAGTGTTTACTGCACGGCTCACTGCAGGAACAATCACTCACAAATGTGTTAAAACAATTCTTCATCATGTTTGTGTCCGTGACATAAAGCTGCCTAATGTCTTCAACACTGATCAATAACTTTATAAATCATCAATAATCAATAATTAAAAATCAATAACTCACAGGCAGAGTTTGTTGCTGATGCAAACATGAGACACATGTTCTGTTTCTGAGCAGGAAGTGATGAATGAACTGTGATGTCACTGCATGTGTGGTCGTGCAGACACACGAGGCCTGAAGTGTCAGAAGGGTGACTTTATGAAGGGGACATAAATATGATGAATACATGTGCACTGCTTATGCCCCGCCCCTTTAACTGACGAGAAGAGCATCATCAATAACTCTGATGTGAGGATTGAAAAACCTTCATGTTGCATTAATCAAACTATTGTTTTAACATGAGACGGTGCAGTCTCGTTCTTCTGGTTTGTGTTGTTGTACGTACAGAGCGTCCGTCATCGCGCAGGGTCAGACCTGCAGCAGTGTGACGCTAACAAGAAGGGAAGGTTAGCAGCAATGCTATGTGTGAGTTAGCATTTAAGCTGCGACAGGCTGCTGCAGTAGGAAACAGGCGGTACGAGAGCTGCAGCTGAGCCGCCCTGCGTCTGCTGATCTACAGCGGCAGATTTATCCCCAGTGAGCCGCGTACATCAGAAACATTGAAGAGACTCAGGAGGCAATCCTGCAAATGGATGCGGGAAGCAGAACAGGAAGCAGCGTTTAGAGAGCTGAAGAGTCAGCTCGCCTGCTCACATGTAATGGCACACTTCAGTCGAGAGGCGAGTGAGGACACTCCAGAGGAATCAGGACCAACCGTGAGCCGGGGCGAGCAGATGGAGGACAAGCTCGGATGTTTCTATGAGCCTGGACACGAGAGAAGTTCCATGTACAGAATCACCTGTGAGGGTCACAGAGACCAGAAATACAAACCTGTCAGCTGGCTTCTGTGTGCTCAGGTCACTCAGATGTTTGCCTCCATCTTTAGTTTCAGATCAGACACAACTGGTTTGTGCTGATCTCAACCCTGACGATGATAACATTCAAACACTGCAGCCACATCTCTCCACAGACTCACTGTGAAGTGTTCACACTCCAAAGGAAAACTTACATTTTGTACTTTTCAAGTCTATGAAGCAAACACACGATGTTTCTAAACCGTGGTGTGTGAGGTTTCTCTCTCTTTACCTGTAAATGTTTCTGCTCTTTCTCGTCCGCACTGAGCTGCTCTGCTGACGTCTTTGACGAACCAGATCTACCCAAAGAGACATCACAACGTGGGACTCCTTCAGCATAATCCTCAGGCCTTAAACTAACGTCTAAACTAACTAACTGACCTGCTGTTAAACCTTTGAAGCGCAGACACTGGTGATGAATCATAAAGTCTCTTTTTAACGTTGATTTAAAGGCACAGCTTCGGCCTCAGATCGTCGTTCGTGGTGTCAGAAATGTGCTGCAGAAATGATGAGGAGCCTTTGGTTAGCCGAACATTTAAGCTAATCTTTAGCTCAGTTCATCCTAACGTTGGGCCTAGGAGTAGTTTTACCCGAGGCCTCTGAGCGGACGTGTTAATCACAGCGAACACTTCTTAGTGAACACAAACTGTAGAGACACAGACACAGCTCAGGTCACACACTTTGTCACAGCCTCCCTTTAGTGTAGCATACAGGTGCACAAGTTAGCATCTGTTAGCATCAGTTTCACCCTTTAATTAAAAACCTGTTGACGTTTTTTAATCCCACCTCGCTCTCCTGGAGGAAAGTTCTGCATCATCTGACCGATCGATCATCAAAGATCACCACCTCTAGCAGTCTTTGTGCTACGTCACATGCTGCACACAGCTGGATCAGTTCCTCTCAGCTCCTGCTGCTGCAGGAGGCTTACAGTGGAGGTGAACGCACGCTGCGTGTCATGCAGCGCTAAAGGATGCCCTGTGTGTCTGTATGAGATGTTAGAGGCCTGACAGAGTCTATATGTGACCTCTGACCTCTGACCTCTGGAGAATCAGAACAGGCCGATCAGTCGCCTCACAACTACAAGCTTTGCTTCAGATTAACATCCTCTGGCATTTCATCGAAATAATTACGCAGCACATTTACATCAGCTTCAGCTTGGGGCAGGTTGGCCGTGTGCTAATCTGAACTAAGAGAAATGTGAGTGTATTAAAACCCTCTTTGTGCTGCTTTAAGTTTGTCTACTGATGCACCAACGTCTCACAGGTACGACCCACAGGTACGACCCACAGGTACGACCCACAGGTACGACCCAAACTAACAACCCAGAGCTTCATCATTTAGAAGAAGCAGCTTCGTCTGTTTTGTGTCTATGAAAGTAAAGTGTAATCAACAGCAGAATAACACAGACATGATGTGTGTGATATGAAAGGCTAACACTGACGCTAACGGCTAACACTGACGCTAACGTTCCCGCGACCTGAATACGACGTCTCGTATCCTCTCAGGCTCTCAGGCCCGGCTCTCTGACCCGCACTAACAGCTTCTTTATGTGCAGCGCTGCGGGTCACAGAGCACTCACAAAGCTCAGCGCTCTCTCAGTAAGAATGGAGCTTGCTTCCCTTTCTTAGCATTTGGTGAAGTATCGCTGCCTCTCTCTTTGACACAGTTTAGCTACTCGCACGACTCGCCCGGCCAGCTGCATCAGCAGGAGAGAGAGAGAATGACATCTAACCTAATTCCTGCGGGGAGCATCGCAGTGGAAGACATTGTCCTTTTCCCTTCCCTGACCTTGCTGCTCACGATTCTCTGGCACACATTAGCGTACTGCACAGTGTGTTCGACAGTCTTGATTCACCTGTACACCTGACATAAGTTGGTTCAGCTGCTACGAGCGTCGTGTCGTCCTGGTGCACCTTTCTGCGAGTGCTGCGCGGTCTTCATACCTCCGTCCTGTGATCTGTTTCAAACAGGCCGAGGGTAACTGTGAGTTAATATACGGTCCAGTGTCATGCAGGAGGTGCTCCTTGTTTCAGGGCCATCTGTTAGCCTCCACGTGTTACCTGCCGGGTCTTCCCCCTTACAGAAAGTGGCCTTGTGGGTAATGTATGCTGCAGGTTAGTGATGTGAAGTGAGTGTGTCCTGTGTGTTCGTTACAGAGATGTTGGAGGATATACGACAGACACAGTGCAGCAGGGTTCTGCCCCTCCCCCACCATCAGCACCTCCACGCTCTGCTCCATCCTCTTTAGCTCAGCGCCACATCACGCTGAAAGAGCGTCCAAACACAGAGACAGAAGCAGAGCTGTGTGTCCCTCCGTCTGGCTCAGGTGTTAATAATGTTGTTAGAGGTGTGTCTCACCAGTGACCTCACGGCTACGATCATCACGGTTACGTTTCGGTTATTAAACGATACTCGGTGCATCACACCTTTTTATTGGGTCCCATTCAGAACATGGTGACACCAGCTCAGCGAACAGGTGTTGTTGTTCCACTTCTTACCTTCAGTCAGTTTAAACTGACACACGAGACCAGCGACATGAACAGATTCAGAGCGGACAAATAATCCATTACTGAATTTTGCACATCGACGCAGAATCACGAAGAAGAATCCCGATTACTACGATTATCGATTATTTCTCTCGCTCTTACGTGTTATTGATAACTTTGTTTTTTAGGCCTGGAGCTGGAACTTGTTCCTGATGCCTCCAAAATAAAATCACTAGATAATAAAAGTCATAAATGTGCAGCGACGAGTCAACAAGCGAAACGTTTCGTCGGCGTGGGGAAGCCTTCGTTCTGATCCATCGTATGTTCAGAACCAATAACAAGCTCTGTTCTGTGATTATAGTTTTATAAGCAGATCATCTTTAACAGACTTTTTACTCTTTTCATCTCTTACATTCACGTCCTCTCAGGTGTAACGTTCTGCACACATCTCACTGACAGGTGAATTATTTCAGCTCAGTCAAACATTTCCCCCCCCGGGATCGATAAAGGATTGTCTTACTGTTGTTGTGAAGCCTCAGCTGATCTGTGCATCCGTGATCTGGACGGTAGATCCAGTGATGACTGAATAAAGAGACAGCTGTCTGTCAGACAGTTGATGAGCTCAGACTGCTGCTGTTTACCTGTTTTCTCAAACATGGAGTGTAAAGACTTCAGGATGAACATCTGAACACGTGGAAGCACTTTTATTTGAATGTTTCAGGAAACGATTTAAAAACTACTTTGTTAAAACTTTAACGGCCAAAGACGATAAATGTTCCATGTTTATACGAGAAACAGACCTTCCTGTCTGACCTCTGATGACCTTCTGCTGCAGGTCAGAGGTGAGCGGTGTGAGTCCACACAGGGTCAAAGTGTGACGCTGTGATAATAAGTGTTAGAGACGTTCGAGGGAGTCAGTGTGCAGAGCTGAACGTCGGTGTGGGGGGAGGGGACGTCTCGAGGCGATGAATTAGTTTCGCCGGGGAGTCGACATTTTCTACGGTGTTTGTTTCCAATGGTGCAGCGTTGCAGCTCCACACAAATTACCCACAATGCACCATAAAACAGAGCTCGCTGCTCACTGACCAGAAGTAACACATGCTCACAGAAGTGACTTCCATTAGCCTGATGGTCTTCACCGTGTCTTTAAGGGACCAGGACTGTCGTCTTTACATTCAGCTGATGAGAGAGATGACTCTGTGACTGCAGCAGAAACATGTTTGACTCTCAGCGCAGAGATTATGTGTCTGTCAGTGATGTCATGAGTAAACCCTCTGAAGCTCCCTCGGGCTGTTTGTGGAGAGCTGACAGACACAGTGTGAAAGCAGAGTAACACTCGGCGCATGCACACGTCTCCGGCTGATCACGGGCAGACCTGCTCTGAAATGTTGGAAACTCTCTGAAGCTGTTTGTCTTGTTGTTTCTCTCTGAACTGTCTGTGGAACGATAACTGAACTCTGACTGCTAACAGCTGCTCCTCTGAAACACCTGAAATCACTACTGACCTTTATACAGTGAAGGTTACACACTGTTATACTGACGTGTTGCTCTATTTAAACATGTTAACATACATAAACACTCTTAATGTAACTACTGTGGCTGAACAAACAAAGAAAAGATGGATGACTACAGAAACAACTTCAACAAGAAGTGAAAATCCAAAGAAGAAGAAACAAACTCGACGCTCAGATGAAGCAAACAGTCTGAAGTTATTACTAGTACTAAACTATCTTGTCTGATCATGTGCTGAATAATTCAGTATTTTAACACTTCAGTTCTGAACATCAGAACGTGTCCATTGTGTGATATCGATCCATTGATCAGTTATCAGTTACTCAGTGACCCTGTAACAAGCTGCTTGTTGTCTCTGGTGATTTAACGACTTCTCTTTCTGAGGACGTTTCTCTGTTAACCTTCTGCTGACCGATGACACATGGCCCTCGTCTGTGTGTGTCTGCTCTCAGTTATTATATAAGCATCGTATGGCCTAATAAGATAAGACACGAGCCCTGTTAGCAGCGTGCTAATCTAAAAATATGAACCACAGCTGCTGATGGGCAGAAATCAGCGATAAACAGATTTAGAGTCTTTTTAAAAAGCTGGAGGCGTCACACAGTTCTCCTTCTTGGGTACATTCAGCAGTGTTGTTCCAGAACAGATCACAGAGGAGCTGGATCATTCGCTCAGCTGTGTATGTTTCTCATCAGTTTATCAGTTAATGTCAAGAGAGAACAAGAAGAAGCAGCCGTGACACGTGCACGAGACAGGTCACACTCCCAGCCCGAGTTACGTCTGAATAATCATCACCAGGTGATCTCTGACGAACTCACATTCAGCTTCTATAAAACTGTTTATTAATGTTTCTTTAAAGTTTTAAATCAGATCTTTGGAGTTTGTTACCTGGAGGTGTTCAGACTCCACACATGGTCTTGGTTGGATGTTGTCACTTGTTTGAGATGGTAGACGTTCTGAGTTACGTACTCGGTGTTCTTCTGGTTTTACAGGTTGAACCTTTGCCCAGGTAGGCATGTGGACAGGAGCTCTTTACAAAGCATCAGGGATCTAATAATGTCCTCTGCTCTGCTCTGTTCGTGCTCCACCATGAGGCAGAAGCGATGAAGTGGTGCTCAGGGCTTCTGTTTAGAATCCATATAAGGGAGGAGTGATCGGGGAGGACGGAGGACGTTCTCCCTCCAGATGGTAACACCGTTTATCCAAAGCCCGGATCATGATGCAAATCTGGGGCTGTGATTGAAGACGTTTCAGGGGACCTGGAGGATTCGATGCAGAAATATTTACTGAAGCTTGATGGAGTCGAACAAGAGCACACTCTGTAAGGCCCAACAAGTCTGAAGCTTTCCGCCCTGAGGAGGAATATTTGACCTGCGTGTGTGTAGAGACACTGTACGTGTGATGTGTAAAGAGAACGTAAAGAGCCAGTCCCGTGTTATCAGGACGGCTGTGGGGTTCAAACAGTCGGAGCAATCCTCTGAGAGAGACAGTCTGCTGTGTGACGCCTCGAGGAGCCTCAGTGAAGAAAGGCTCCTTCACAGCTTTCTTGTTCAGTGGCTGAACAGTTTCTCTTGGCAGAGTTCTGTAGTAATCATGCTCACTTACCTGTCCTGTCAGTTGTGCCAAAACATCTTCGAAGCACCTGTGTTCATGTTCAGGTCAAAGGGTGAAGGTGAAGTCTGTCCAAGATGTAGTGTCAGCCTGAAACTCTCGTTTGTTTTCTCATCAGTGCTTTTCATTGGCTCTGTGATCGGATGTGTGTGTGCTGCTCATCCTTCAGATTTCTTGGCGTTTGATTGGCTCACAGGCTGGTGTCTTTTCTTTATCCACCTGCACTCCTACAGAAACAAGATGGCCGAGACAGCGAGGAAACTAACCAGCACTTCTTGTTGCCGATCGACAGACCAGCCTTCGTTAGCTTGTCCCAAACAGCTTGGATGTTGTGAAGGTTTGAGTGAGGATGAATGCACGATGACATTTAGATGATGATCGCAGATTTCATCCATGAACAGGATGTAGGGCTGTCTTAATCAGGACTAACACCTGTGGAGCACCGTGCTGTGACGGGGAGGTCATCCAACATCTCAGTGGTTTTGTTTGTAGTTTTGTGTTCAACAGTTTCTGTCACATCCTCAGATAACAAGATAAGAGCGACAACGTGAGTTCACCACACTGAAGTTGTGCAGCTGTCAGGGTTCAGAGTCTTTGTGCCGACTTCACTCAGAGTCCGACGCTGCCAGAACAACCACAGTTCAGCAGGAACACTCGTCACAGACTGAACCATCTACTGCTAAATGGAAATAGAGTTATACTTGGCGCTGACGGCTCTGTGCTTACGATGCTCCGAGCAGCATGCTATGGCTTTACAGGGAGCTCAATGCAAACCCCCCCGAGTGTACAAGACTGGCCCGAGGCTTCAGGCTGACGGGAGGCTGGGCGGTGGAGGCGCAGGTTCCCCAGAAGCAGCAGCAGCAGTGAGCGTGCAGCATTAGTGAGGCAGGCATCAGGAAGAAGGAGGTCACATTTAAATGGACCCTTGTTGTGAGAACGGCCTGTGACTGGTGCGTTACTGACAGCAGGCTGTCAGCTGACCACAGCTGGGGCGTGTTGACTTGTGTGTCCAGCATGAACTGAGACCGAGCTTCAGGACGATCCAAACAGTTCCCGGACTCTAAAAGTGTTCTTCAGTTCTAAACGGACCCACAGAGGCGGATCCTTCAGCTCCGCCCAGCAGGTAGAGCTGAAGAGGACCTCCTGATGAGAGCGGAAACTTCAGCAGGGCCAGGTGCTGTTTGGACTGAACTTCACATCCACAGACATTTGTGTCCAGTATTGATCACCTGACCTTTGATCTAAGTGACTCTCACAGAGCTTTGTGTGTGATTGCTATAAAAAGCTTTTGAATTGAATGAATCTCCATATTTATCATACGTAACACTCTACATGTGTGGTGATAGCGTTTCCATGGTGACCTGTTAAATGTGAGCATGGCATCCACTGAACAGCTTCTGAACTCTTTAACTTGATAAAAGTGGCCACAGGATGTTCGGCAGACGTCAGCCATGTCTGCGATCGTCCTCCATCTGCTGCCGTCTGAGCATCTGCTCCACCAGTTGTTGGATCTGGGTCAGCTGCCTCTCCTGAGGTGGGATCACACAGGTTTCAGCAGCTTGTATCATAAATATGGAAGCAGTCTTTGAATTCTGCCTTCATTTTACAAACATTTCTATAAACACTGATTATAATTAATGAGTAACAGATACAGATTATTGGTGTGCACTTACTACAGATCTGGTAAACACGATCAATTCGTTTTTCTACGTCAGAATCGCAACGTTTCCGTTCTCGCTGTTCGTGACACATCTCAGCTCTCAGCTCATATTTTAGACGCACATGCTGCTGTCACTTTTCATCTGCTGCCGTTCACATGACATGTTACATTCATGCAGATTGGGAGTTCAGTCAGTGTGATCAGCAGCAACAAACGGCATCATTTACAATTCTCCAGACTCTCATCGAATGAAAGGCTTTTTACTGCCTCCTGCTGATCCTCAGCTGAACAAAATAATATAGAAAGCATGGAGCAGTTTTGTGCTCTGACTACACAGTGAATCAAACATGACAAAACTGAAGTGCAGATCTCTGCCAGGTGTGTGTGGCTGCAGGTGTGTGGGGGAGAGGGCCCTACCTCCGTCTCCAAGATTAGACGGGAATCGGCTCAGTATTAATGAATCTGAGACGTTCTTGGGATTCTGGTTTGTGTTAAGCTGTGGGCCTGTAACACCCGCTGGTACGTGGACGTTGGGTTACATGGAGTCGTCTCAAACAAAGGCACAAACAAACTTTCACTCCAAACATTTTAACTGGAAAGTGAAGCCTCTGTATTGCTTGTTGGTCGTGCTGAATGTCGTCATCCAGATTAACTGCAGTTTATATTTGGCCGCACTTCTGATGCCACTGTAACTATTAAAGACAGCATGAAGTGTAAACTCATCAGAGGAACTTATTATAGCCTTCAAATGAACGTCTCATTTCAGAGGAGACAGAAGAAATAAGAGATGTATCTCAGAATAGATTGTTGCATTCTTTCAAAACCCTTCAAAGTTTAGTAACCTCAGGAGGATTCAGAGTGTTTGGAAACGATGAAGCTTTAAAGCTGTGGAAGCTTTAAGTGTGTGTGTGAGGGTGAAAACAGATGGCATGGATCTCCCATGTCTACCTCGGCAAACAAAATGAAATGGCACAACCTTGAACCCTGTACGTTAGTACTTTACTGTTGCCCACTCGAAGCTGGATATAGGGGGAATGTCTTTATCATCAAAACCTTAGAAAACTATAGAAAATCACTGTAGTTGTGTTTTAACTTCACTATCAAAGAACTAAAATGTTTCTTTTGCCCCTTCTGTCTGTTTCTAACTAAGACCCAAAAAGAGTTGGCAAAAGGGACGGCTGATGAAGTATGTTAGTGACACCTTGTCATTGAGGATCAAAGTTTCCAATTCTTTCTGGATTTCATCCTCAGTGTAAACGTTCGAAGCCGCCCGTACTTTGATGTTAGTATGCTTTCATCTGTAACCCCACTGACGCGTCCGAGCACGATAAACAGAAAAAACATACAGTTCTTCTTCACAGCTGCAGATTTGATAAAAACGGTTCCCAAATGAAAATGCTGCAAGTGCCTGACAGATCCGTAATGTGCAAAGCTGAAAGCTCCGTTCTGTACTTTAAGAAAGTTCTGGCAGCAGAGAGGAGACTTTTTTGAGGGTGAAATAATGTCTCTGAAACATAATGTAGAGCCTGGTCCTCCAAAGGTTCATAGTCGTTGAGAGACAGAATTGCCAAATATGACACAAGACTATGTGGAGATTCTTCTCAAGGACACTTTTACCCAAGCTACTCTGTCTTCTCCCAGGTAATCCCTGGCAGGAAAATCATTGGAGACCATGTTCCACAACCAAACCTGTCACTTTAAATATGTTTAAGCTGACTTGCTAACAAGTCATCCTTACTGAATCTGATTTTATTGTTCATGCAAAGTGATGTCATTATTTTGTATTTCCTTTATATGTCACTGACTGATATTCTTTGTTTACTCCTCCAGGCCACATCAACATTAAAGCAACTTAATGGAGAAAATTAGAGGAGTCCCTTTAAGATGACACGCACAGACCCGCCTGACATACTGGTATCAACTGTGCATCAAGATATAAAAGTGGTCCCATTTTCTTCACACTACAAGTCCCTGCAACCCTCCAGAAAATGTGATTCTAGAAATAAGAGCACACTGGAGGACAGAAAGAGCAAAGTCAATAAGAGGCACTGCCGAACCTTTGACTATAAGTCACTGGAGTACCCGAAATCCAACAAACACTCAATGGAGTCCCCATACAGGAAGGCCGATAGGCATGCAGCAAACCCAGATGTTGCCTGGAACGCCTTGGGCCGCCAGCAGAGGTATCGCTTTTCTGCTCCGGACATTTTCAGCCATAGGCTAACTCCTCAACCAATGGCTGCAGATATGGCCAGTGAGGTAATTGTCCCTGAACAAAAAAGAAGGACCAGGTCAAAAAGTGCCACTCGGGTCCAGGCAAGTCTCACTCCTGTGTCTTTTGAAGGGTCCTCTTCTTCTGGAAGGAAGGGAAGAGAGTCCCAAAGGGCTTCAAGAGACTCACGCTGGAGGCCAGAAGTATCACCGCGTAGGGAATCCTCCTATGCAGCAACCAGGGCTCATATGCATGAAGTCCATCCCATTAAACTGCAGCCTCAAATGGGTGACAGCAGTAAATATTCATCTCACTACGCTGCTGAACATTCTGAGGATGGAGGGCTGGATAAACCAGCAACAAGTCCTCATGTCAGGTGTCGGGTGGACATTAAACCTGATGACGCGGCATTACATCATTCAAGGCATAAACAGGCTACACCTCATGTGGACATACCCTGGCAGAGGCACCACAGTGGGGGTAGTAGGAGTCTGACTGTGCCCCGCCATTTCTCCTACTCTAGAACACCAACTCCCACTGATTCTTTAGGTACGGAGAGTAGGCAAGCTTACCAATATTCCCGCAGCATGCCAAATAGTTACTTACAACCCATGGAGATTCCCTTGCAAAGAATGCCTTCATCAGGTGATTACTATGGTAGGGAACGCAGAGCTCATTCCAGTCCTAATGTGCCAACCAAGTTCTTTTATGCAGATGACCCAGGGAGATATGTTACTACTGCTCCTCCTCAGCCAAGTTCTTATCTTCATGATGAACGTTACACACCAGGACAAGCGTATACCCCAAAAGTGCAATACGTGCAAGACCCAAGGACTCGAATGGTGCATGCTGTAGCCACAAGACCCTATTATCCGGAGATGGAGACTTATCCATACTCTGTGCAGACAGGGTATCCCAAACCCTATGCAGCAAATGAGCCAGGGCCATACATCATACAGACACCTCCAGCAAGGATATTCTATGGGGATGATCCAAGGTCTTATCAAGTCCAGACTGCTCCGCCAAGGTTTTATTATTCCAGCGACATGTATGCAATGCCACCAGAGCATCATATTCCAGCAAGGGCTTATTACACAGAGGGCAGAAGACACGCTAGAGTCGTTCAGCCACAGTCAGACGACTGGTATGGCTCAGAAGCGTCTGGTTATTCTACCAATCCTGCCTCTTATGTATCTCAAGTCACTCCAACCAGAGTCCGTCAGGAGCCTGCCTTGACCGCCTGGTATGCCAACCCATGTGTAGAACCTCAAAGAATTGGCACAGATTCCAAATCTTACTCAAGGTCCTGGGACAATATTCTCAACTCTCGTGTAGAGAGGGAGCAACCTCTTCCTGTACAGCGGGGACAAAGCTACGACGATCTTCTTGACTCCAGAAAGCCAGCAGGAGCCAAAAGTGACAAACCACAACCAGTAGTAGTCAATCTTTCCAGTTCGCCAAGACGCTACGCAGCCTTATCAATGTCTGATAACTCACTAATCGACAAGAGCCCAACGGAGGCCTCAAAGAGCCCTACTAGTAAACTCTGGTTTGTCACTCCTGAGATAACAATCACTGACAATGACATGCGACCAGGGAAACTTAATAAGGCTGAAGGACGATCTGCCAGTTGGGACGTTCTTGACTCCAGAAGCACTGAGGGTCCAGAACCGTCTCAGCATGACTTCCAAAGCTCAACCAAAGAGAAGACACATGACAACGCCTCACTACAGCAAAGCCTTGAACAACTTGATGAGCTTCTGGCAGATCTTGTGACTGATTACAAGCCGCCCAGTAGAAGGGCAAGTGAGGACATTCTGGATCAACTGAAGAAGTTAATTGATGAGGAAGAAGCAGTATCACTGTCAAGAAAGAGCTCAAAGGCTGGTACAGATGAACCACCTCCTCTTGACAAGCAGCCAACCTCAATAAGAATGAACCCTGATGCTTTCAGAGACATGGACTGTGCCAGTGATGCCATGAAGAGCGCAGATGAGTGCTCCCCAGATCAGAGCCCGGACGAGGATGATACAATGATGTGCTCTAACAACAAATGCCGGAGGACAGAGACCCTATTCAATGCTTGCCTATATTTTAAATCCTGCCACAGCTGCTACACCTACTACTGCTCTCGTAACTGTCGCAGGGAGGACTGGGACATTCATAAGGAAAGCTGCCTGTATGGAAGAATAGGCAGCATATGTCGTCACATTATCAAACACTGCCGGGAGACTGTTGAGGTCCACAAAGCCTTCTCCCGTATTGCCAAAGTTGGCTACCTTTCTCGAGGTAGAGGAGTTCTCTTCCTCGGTTTTCCAAACCCTGCGTCATCCAGTAGCTTCCTGCAGTATGGTCTGGATAGTCTACCTATGTCTCCTACTTACCTGTCCCTTCGAGAGCTTGAAAGCTTCAGGGACAACCTAGGGGAGTACTGTAAGGAACTGCAGGAAGCTGGTAAAGAGTATGACCCAAACGAATGTTTCATCTTGAATGTATCTATTGCTGTCGGTGACCAATTGCCTGAAGGGCCATCGCCAAGGAACCAGGCTCCAACTGTTAGAAAGTATGCGAAGGTAGCACTAGCTTCCTTTAGCCCTGAGAGAAAGGTTCACAAAAAAGAGAGCGACATGGAAACGCTGATCCTCACTCCGCCTCCAGGAACAGCAGATATCGACAAAGAGGGAGAGGAAGGCAGGAAGGCCAGGGAAATCTGTTTCATCAACATACAACGGGAGCTAAGGATTCGAGGGGTTTTCCTACGCCACGAATACCCACAGGTGTATCAGCAGCTCTGTGAGTTTGTGGAAAGTAACAGAAGGTTCACACCCACAACTATTTACCCAATCGATAAGAGGACCGGTAAACAGTTTATGTGCATGATCATGGCTGCCTCCGAGCCCAGGACTTTGGACTGGGTAGGCACCCCTCATCTCCTCGATGACATCATTTAAGTGCACCTTTGTTGTAAATATATATGTATAGAAATACATATATATTGTTACACATATTTATATATCAATCCAATTACAAACATTTGTAGATAAGTATTTTGTTATCAAAATGATATATATTCATGTGTGCTTGGTCAGTATTATTCTTTTAGAATACTTCCTGTCAGGTGCAGAATGAGTACAGTGCATTTTTTATTTTAGTCTTTTTAACAAGTACAATTTTTTTACCCAACACAACTTATCTGTTTTCATGTCATTTACTTTTTCAACACATCCCTTTTACAGGGACGATCGAAACTGACATTCTGGTGTTTTTTTTATGATTACCAACAACTTTGAAACTTAGTCTCTTTAAATTAGAAAGTTCATCTGCAAGAGAGTAAAACACGACTATTTTCATGTGACTTCAACGGTTTATCAGGCAGGAAATACTAACTCTTATTTTCTTAGCTACTTAAATACTTTCTATGCAAAGTTGCTTCATGGGTTAAGTACCACATTCCTGTAGAAGGGGTCGTTTCTGTTATATATTATATAACATAATATTATATGATGTTACATTATATTAAATGATATATTATTATTTATTATTACATCTGTAAAGAAAGTTTATGTTGAATTTCAGATAAAATGTTGAAAGTTTTGGTGGCAACGTAAATCCTCATCATAAGAAAATAAAGAGACGTCTGTGCTGCTGGAAACAAGTTTAAAAAAGGCACAAAATATCCTGATGTTGCTTCGGGTGAGAATCAAACTGAACGCTTTCCTCTTTGAGTCTAACGTGTAATCATCAGAGCGCTGCTGGACTCTAAAGCAACGTCCACTCTGGATGCTGACATGGTGCCAGTTCTCGGCCACGCGGTGCGTGTTGGCCGTACTGTTCAGTTATAAACACTGTGAATAGTGAGAGTTATCTACGACTAAAACATAACTTGGTTTAACACCGAGAATTCATGCAATTTCCTATAACACTGAAGTTGATGAGTTGTATTTTTAGAAATATTTACGAATAAAAATATATGAATTAGCAGCAGGAGTTATTGTCTATAGAACAAGGTGAGCCAGGTTTGGCACAGTAGCTATATGGTACATAAATGCTTGAAGAAGACATTAGTTGTGTATTTGTGCTGCACTAGGTTTATTACATGTGTGATTTTATATTGTCCCCTTTGGTTTTAGCTAATCCAGAACCATTGCATTGCTCATTGGTTGCAGAAAACATGTTTCAGTGCAACTTAGCCACGTTGCCCCGTTTGTTTCCCTCCCAGCTCGGTGATGAGAACGTTTCAAGGTTTTAATCATCAACAGTGTAGCTGGAACATTTTGTCCCCCAATATGAACCCAAACTGTTTAAAATGCTTTGATTGATCCAATTTGACAACCGATCAACCAGTAAATCTTGGTTCTCTTCATCTCCCTTTCCCTCGTGGTATCAGCTTTCCTTAGTTTGTAAGACAATGTGCGGTGAAACCTGAAGCACATATATATTTGACATCTGTTGGCGGGAGGTGCTGTACAGATTCAGTGGAACGATTCTGGCTGCATGTGTTTTCTATGCTCTCATTTTAACATGACGTTGATGATAGTAACTTGCTCGATGAATGGACTTGTGAAAGTGAAAACTACTATGCTGTGTAAGAAAAAAATAAGTGAATTTTCCATTTTCGTCATTCGAGATAAAATAACGTGTCAAAGGCGACGAAGAAGAGACCTCACTGAAACGTCCAGTAATCTTGTATTTTTTATACTTTCAACATATGTGTCTGAGTGTGTCTATTTATAAACCATATCTAATAAATGGAATGGGAACTCTGGCTGCTGTCCTTCGTGTGTCTTCAAACCAGTGAGCCCAACAGGAAGTGGAGTCATAAACACAGTGATGTCATAGGGCTGAGAGATTATCTAAGTTACCATGACAATATGACATGATGATCATCTTCAAATATTTGGGTTGAATTATAACATTTAAGTGTCACAACAAAGATTTAGTCCTGATGATGTATTTTGTACATGACATAATTAATGGGCTCACCACATCTACTGTTGTAAATCAGCTGTTAATCTGTGTGAATGCTAACAGAGCTGAGCATTTCAAATCATCTGTACCGTGAAGTTTAATGAATATTAACTCATTGAATCAATGTCAGATATACAGCGCGTTAACAGTTACAGCATCTATACGAGGCGTTAAAGTGGTGTCTCAGAGAGTCAGTACTTCACGACCTTTGACGAGGAGGCGTTGGTCACATGAGTAACTGCAGGTTACATCAGACGCCGAGGAACGTTGGCCATCGGAGACGATTGTTAAGACCTGCCTGTTGCTCAACCTTGCTTCCAATTGTGCCTTGTGGCCACTCGCAGTATTGCAGCACAAAATTCCCCTGTTGCCCTAAAAACATTTTGCCCGTAGAGCTCCATTATAAAACCTCAATCTGACAAAAAGGTCAGCAGTGACTCTGTAGCTGTGTCCCGATTCAGCGGCTGCATCCTTCTAGGGACGTATTCAAGGCCGTTCGCTTCACAGCGCGTCGAAGGCTGTCCCATATCGAAGGCCCCTTCAGATGCATCCTCCTTTTCCCGGGCCGCGAAGGATCCATCAGGTGCATCCTTTGTGGCCCAACGTATCCCAAAATTCATTGCACTCCAATTCAAAGGAGATGGTGGACTCTCGTGAACTCAGCCGAACAGCTGAGATACAAATGTTAAAATAAGGAAACTTCTTCTAAAGTATCTTTAAAAAAACAGGTTAAGCTACGTGACGTTAGTTATGATAGCTAGTTAGCCTGCTAGCTACTTGTTCCTAGGCAACAGGCGCGACGTTTGGTGATGCACGGGTGAGGACAGGAACCGCTTGGTGACACAAACAGGAAGTCCTCTTTAGACCGGACCGTCAGCCTCAGCACCTACACAGGCTACGAAGGGCTCCTCCTCCTGAGACCGCATCCTTCGAGGGATGCAGCCCCTGACCTGAGACACAGCTCATGTATCTTTAATTTTTGATCCATGGAGATTCAATTTTCCGATTTGAAAATCTGTCAATCATCAAAACTCCTGCAAATACTCAGCAGTCCTCTTACTCCGGAAGTGAACCCTGAAGCTCCTTTCTGCCGATGTGCAATGCAAGCAAGTCCAGGTCCATTATCCAGGTCTGAATAATAAATGCCTGCTCCAACCATTAAATCATGAGTAACAGGTTATTCATCATGAACAGTAGCAGCCTCATCTGTGTTCATCAGACTGTTGAAGCCTCAGACTAGCTCCAGCTTTACTCTCTGTTTTTAATCAGTCACTCTGCGCAGGCTGCTTCAGGACCAGGTGGATCAAAGGGTCCAGGAACCTTTCTCAGTTCTCAGGAACCCTTTCATTGTGGGCTTACATTTTGGTATGAGAATCAGAAGCAGCAGCAGTCTTCTCTCCTCCTCTCTGGTTTATTTTTGTGCCCCCCCTCTGTATGGGACTTCAGGGGGACTCGGTGGAGCCTCCGACTCTGAAGACGCCCCCCCCTCACTGTTCTGACCTCCATCAGTCCTACATCCCTGCGTGCTTCACCTTCCATTTCACAATCAATAAATCGTTCAACTTCCCCGGGCCTAGTTACAGATGTGTGTGTGTGTGTGTGTGCTGAATGTAGGCCATGACAGTGAAAGAATGTAAAGCAGAGAGGGTGAAGAGCGCGGCCTGCTTCCTCTGGCGGAGAATGGAGCCTCTCAGCTCAGCGTCTTTTGTGACGGCTGGCAGTCTGACAGGCTGTGCAGCTCAGATAAGTGCAGCACATTAGTGCACTGTAGTTCATTCAACTGGAGACTCAGTCAATACCAGCGCTCTGAACACCCACCCCCGAATGTGTGTGAATGTGTGTGAATGTAGGCCATGAGAGGAGAAGAGGGGTAAGTACACTGGGCCTCAGTCATTTGGCTGACAGTCAAGCCGGTCTCTTTAGAACACTGTGGGACTGCTGAGCGTGGGTGTGGTGAACTTTCACTGATTGAATGGACTGTTTACACATCTATTTATCTTTACACATCTATGCATGTATGTGTGTGTATGTGTGTGTATGTGTATGTATACGGTTTTGTCTATATATATAAATTAGAGTCGATTCTGGTCACCAAACTGAATTAACTGGACCTCAGCAAGACAACAGCTAACGTTAGCATTCAGCTACCCAGCTAAACTACCATTAGCTAGGCATGTACTTCTCACTGTATCATATCAATGGTAATGTTAGCTCAGTAGCTACACATTCAGCAGGTAGTCTGTTTTAAGTTTTACCTTGTAATATGTCTCCACGTCCCTGCAGAGGTTCACTCTCCACGGCCCTGCAGGAGCCAGAGTGCCTCAGTGCACAGCACCAACCTGCCTGCAGCCACTAAACATAAAGAGCACTGTTACCTTCCTGACACCGCTCAGCTGTCCCTTCATCGCTAACGACAACGGTGTCTCACAACTAGCTGTCCCTGGTTCTACTGGAGGAGTTAGCGAGGTGCACCTAGCGCTGGCTCAGGCTCTGGTTTGGAGACCCTCAGACATCAGATACACACACCATGCTGATCAAATGTAGAGTTGTTCCGATACAGAACCGGACAATACTGCCGAGTGTGCAGCATCAGGTATCTGCAAGTACGCCAGCATCATTTATTAGCCCCCCAAAAAACTGGCTCGAGGTAAATTATAGAGATAATATCAAACAACAGTGCGGTGCTAGCAGAGAGTCATGTCAATCAAAGCTAGCAAATGTCAGCAATCAGTGTCTATACACAAATAATGTTTTATTTAACATCCTGCTCGTGTCAGGAGCGAGACTGGAACGGTCTGCTTCACTGTTTGCTCAGGTGTGATGTGCATCCATCCATCCATCATCCATCCATCCATCATCCATCCATCATCCACACCTCTTATCCTGTTCAGGGGCTTGGGGGGGCTGGAGCCTATCCCAGCTGTCATTGGGCAAGAGGCGGGGTTACACCTGGACAGGTCGCCTGTCAATCACAGGGCTGACACACAGAGACAGACGACCTTTCACGCTCACACCTACGGGTGATTTAGAGTCACCAGTAAAGCTAACGAGCATGTGTTTGGACTGTGGGAGGAAGCCGGAGTACCCGGAGGGAACCCACGCATGCACGGAGAGAACATGCAGACTGCACACAGAAAGGCCCACTACGTCTGAACCGGGATTCTAACCAGGAACCTTCTAGCTGTGAGGCAACAGCACTAACCACCCATGTGCATCCTCACTTACAGCAAACTGATTCCAGAATACAGTCTGACCTGTGTGCGTGTCTTAGTTTAAGTGAAGCCACACTTTTGAGCACTGAACACGGCGGGTCTGTCACTGTGCTAACGTTAGCCATGCATGCTAATTAGTAACGAATGAACACAAGGCTGCATTCAAGCTGACACATTCACGCAGACAGGTCCAAGCTTGTGTAATGGTTATCATGTTAAAGAACTTAAAGCATCTGATCTGCATTTTGGATTTGTCGTTATCCTGATTGATTATTGATTCGTCGTTATCCTGATTGATTTTGTGATCTTAATTAATGGACACGACGGTCAGCTCTATCATGAAACGATTTCCCATTCCTGGTCGGAAACCTCTCTCAGTGTGAATGTGCTCCTTCTGCCAGCCCCCCCTGAATGCGTCTCCTCCTGGGACACCCGGAGCTGTAAGCGAACATTATGCCGTCTCTGGGTCGAGTCCAGCTCAAAGTTCTGCAGCTCTTCACGAGTGAAACCAGCTTTAAGAACTAATGATCCAGATGGGCCAAGAAACCTGCTGGTCCCTGAGCAGCGGCTCATTATAATCTGTTCATTTACATAATCCTCTGACTGTGCTTCATTATACAGCCTCTCTGCCTCCTGTGGCCCTCAGATGAACTGTGGAGCTGCTGACACTCTTCAGTGTGACTCAGGCGAGCTGAGGAGCTGCTTAAGGACTGTTAGACGGGCTGTCAACAAACTCCACCACCTTACTCCACTTTCACTGCTTCACCACTCAGCACAGAGAGCAGTGGGCTCATGATGAATGGATTAATGTAAAACGTTATGTTGTCGTACTTTATTGAGAAAGAGAAACTCCTTCTGCGCAGAGCTGGACGCTTGTATTTCATCACTTCCTGTTGATGGAGGGTTTTTCAGCAGGAAGGAGAACGTATTGTTCAGCCTGCTGTTTGAATGACACAGAAAACGTTTCTTTTGGACGATGCACAAGCATTACATTAAGGATTAACTGTAGGCATGAATGATTCTGTCTCTCTTGGTTCTGTGTCTCAGTGTGACGTTCATGAGAACATTAAAGCTCTTTGATGTGTTTGTCTCTCTGTCAGCAGAAGATGTGTCACGCATGTTTCCCTGATGTAGTCATGTCCTGTCATCTCATGTGGAATGGGTCGAGAAACACTGAGCATGCAGAGAGATAAAGATACACTAACTATTGCTCCTACACGTCGAGGGCAGCAGGTAAGAGCAGGTAAAACAGTTCGACTGACTCCTCTGCTGGAACGTGCAAACAAAGTATTTAAAGGCTGAATTTAAGCTAGTTTTTAGTCCGACTCTAACAACAAGTTGGATAACTGATTTCTGGTGTGTGGCGTTCAGATACATGTGCAGACTCTGGATCAATAACTGTTATTACTGAGTTATTACAGACATAATAAACACATAATATCTCTGACAAACACGATACCTTCATACTAGTCATGTCCACCAGAGGGCAGTGTAACTTATTGTCTGACACTGTAACATATCTGCACATACATATCACATGTGTGAGAGGTATCATACAACACGTACCTGATCAGGTAGACAGCAGCAGATGTGAGAGTCTCCCTGTCAGCATCTACGACCTATAATTATATATAATTAACATTTACACCTGTGCAGTGCTGATATCACATGATATAATTCTGCCTAATGAATCACCTGTGTGATTCTACTGCATTAGGATGAACATGACCTATTAATGTTATTTATATCAGCCTTTAAACTGTCATATATTGTAGTAACATGTAAATATTTAACGACATGTTTGAGTAAAATCTTTTAAAGTATTGAATTTCTCGATGTTTATATTTCTGTTCTATGAGGAGCGAGTGTTCTCTGTCTCTTCACTCAGAGAACCAAGGTTACCATGTAACCAAGCGTTACCTGTTGAGTCATGTATATTAATACCACAAATCTCTATTAACACTGTGCATTATATGAAAAGCAAAGGAACAGGATCAACCTTCAGTGTATCTGATGAAAGGCAATAAAATGATTCACTGATAGTTTATATTTTATATCACACTGATGATCAATAATAAAGAATAATAACAATATTAAATAACTTTTAGGAAACGATTACGTTTGTTTTATTTCCTCACTTCCAGTTGAAGTCGAGGTGTTTGTCCAGGTAAGTCTCTTTACTTTGTATCATTTCAGGTGGTTTAGTGTCTCTGAAACAGAGTGCCTGTTATTAACCTGCCTCCTGTGTGATGTCATCAGTTACCAGGTGTGCCTGCTCTGCACTAAACACAGGTGATGATCCAGTTAATCCTAGTCCTGTGTGGATACGGCTTAAGACGTGAATCTGAAACGATGTGTTTGTGTTTAAATCCTTCAGAGAGTTTCTTTTACAGGCTGCAGATCTGAGGCGTTAAAGAGAGGAGGACAAATGTAACACGAACACACTGAAGCCTCCGTGAGGGACTGAAGTTAGACTGACGTTAGACTGACGTGAGCTCAGTGTTCTCATGAAGAGGCAGCCAGGTGTCCATCATGTTCAGGATGTTGTTCTGATTCAAAGATTAATCAGGACGATCTGTTCCAAAAATCCAGACGGGTTTTATCATCATTATTTAATTTCCTGAATGTAAAATCTTTATGTACAGACATTAAAAATGTGACAGTTTCATGTTGTTTTGTTAAACCTGTTAAAGATGGAGGACAGAAGCAGAGATATTAGCATGTAGCTTTGATTTGATGTTGGATGTACAGAACCAACGAAGCAGAATGAATCCACCTGAAGATGGAGGCAGTGAATGAATCTCTCCCACGTCTCTTCAAAGTCTTTTTCTCCCTCCAAAGATGGATGACGTTGTTTTTGCTCGTGGACTCTCTCCCTCATCGCGGAGGTTCAGAGGTTTTCACAGACAAGACGTCCTGGTCCACTTCCTGCCCGTCGCTCTCTCCCTGTCAGCTCCTCTGACTCTGACTTCCTGTCAGTCTCCTCCTCTGTTAGCCTGATGCTGCCTGTGAGTGAGACTGTGGAGCCTCTTTAAGCATCCGTCTGTGTGCAAACAGACAGACAGACAGACAGACAGACAGACAGGTGGCTGAGCAGCTTCAGTCTGTCTACTGACACGTCTTCCTGTCCTTCTGAAAACTGAAGCTGGTCCTGCGGCTCAGTTTTCGCTGCTTCTGGGCGAAGTAATCGGCACGAGAGGAGCTGGCCCGAGACTCCAGGATGTAGTTCACCTGGAGGGAAACAGAGAGGGGAACACATCTTAAGTTCATCATGTTTAAAACCATCATTTGTTTAAGACTTAAAAATGTCCCTTTATGTGTGTTCTGAACTATTGAAGGTGTTTATAAAGTACTCAGTAATACTCATTAGATATTACTGGGTTCCAGGTGCACTGAAATCAGATATTTCACCACCAGCTCAAACATATATTTACGTGCAGAACAGAACATTTAAAAGTGAAATGCTCCATAAACTGTGAGAACAGTCTGAACTCACCTTCAGCACGATTTCATTGACGGTAGCAGCATCAGACTCAAAGTAGAGCGGCTTGTAGTCATGATTACTGAGATAAGTGAGCTTAAATATCGCATGACCTGAAACACAGCAGGAAACAAACTTTATGAGACACAGAAGTGATCAGATCACACCTCCTCTCCTGTGGAGCAGGATGCTCCAAAAAACTAACAACCTGTGAAGGATCGAAAAAGGACGTGAGCCGATAAACAGATCAAATCAGCAGAAAGGGCTGACGACCGACAGAGACCTCAGAGACCTCAGAGGCCTCAGAGGACAGTTACACATACAGTCTCTGTGTGCGTGTGTGCATGTGTGCACGTGCACGGCATGTACAGTATGTGCGTGTGTGCACGTGCACGGCATGTACAGTATGTGCGTGTGTGCACGTGCACGGCATGTACAGTATGTGCGTGTGTGCAAGTGCACGGCATGTACAGTATGTGCATGTGTGCTAACGTGTTAGGAAAGGCGGAGGTGTCCTCCACCATCGTGCACAGATGTTCACATGCAGACACTGTGCTGCACTCACTGGGGCTCCTCTCCTCCACTAGGTCGCAGGCACAGAGGTGGTCTGAGTCGATGGAGATCGGTTTCTGTCGGATCCAGAACTTGGTGCTGGCCTTCTGATTGGTGACGGGGTCAATCTCCACTTTCTCTCCTGAAATGCCTGAAGAAGAAACAGAAAACCTGTTTTACACACCTGATTGATTATTCATGTTTTACAGGGAGGTGGTAGCAGGCTCCTCTCCACGCTGATACATGTATTTAGTTTGTTTCTAATGAAGGGCCCATCAGTGACGCGTTCCTGTGGGTTTCCATGCGTTAGTGTCCCGACTGAGCTTTGCTGCTGAAACACAGAGGCAGTTTGTTTAAAGGTCCAGAATAACGACGCTGGGACAGTTCAGGAAGTTTAATTATTAAAACTTTAGTCTTGTGTCAACTTTAAATAACTCTTGAGCCCAGGACGCCCTCCTCACTCACACCCTTTGATTTAGACACTCATATTAACAGTCTTCTTCTTCAGTATCTTGTTTTGCACCTGTTTTTGTATCTTGCTCTCTCTCCTCGTGTGTCGCCTGAATGTTTGTTTCAGTCACAGTGAATGTCGCCTCGTTCATTCTTTCTGTTTTGCACCACAAGAACATCCTCTGTGTTCAGAGGATGTATCAGAACTGAGCTTCATAAACATGAAGGATGTTAAAGTCTCTCTTTCCTAAAGACGAATCCTGACGACGGAGCGGTTCATCTGCCACAGACTTTTTTTAAACGTCACAAAATGATGACTTTTACATTTTTTGTGTCTCTTTAGGAGTCGTAGGAACACGAGTGTCACAGTGAGCAGGCTGTACCTAGCTGGACGTCTGTGGTGAAGCGCAGTTTGTGGATCATACTGATCTTGAAGGACTTGTAGTGGTGACTGCTCAGCATGTCCTGGACCGTGGTGATGTCGATGGGAGGATCTTCCTCCGAGCTCTCCTCCCCTCTGGAGCCTGGAGACGAAACCACATCAAAATAAGGTCCTGTTTATAACCCATAACTTCAGACTTGTAGACGACAGACGACTGAACTCTTGGTTCTGATCTCCTGGATCACTCACTGTTCTCTCTGACCAGACAGAACTCCAGCGTACTCTGGGTCTCGAGCGTCGAGTCCAGGTCTACGGCGACATTCGGCTCCGTCTGCTTCTCCAGACGATACATGGGACCTGATGCAGAGTGAGGACAGAAACACATCTTAGCTTCTCCTCGTTATTTCTTTCAGTGCTTTACAAAGGAAGCTGATTCAGACGTGCCGTGGGAATGTCAAAATAAAGGCATTTGTTGGACACGGTGAAACGGATCCGTGTTCTCCTGCTTTGATACTGAAGTAAAGACTGCAGATGTTTCTCCACATTATAAACCTCACATTGATAAACAGACGTAACGTTATAAGTTGTCCTGCCTTCGTGACCGGAGGACGTGTTTGATGTTGAATAAAAAAAGCTTGGTCCCCTCCTACAGATCATGTTTCTGCTGCTGAGAGGGAGCAGCATATAGATGCTTCTCAGTCCCACAGCACTTATTCAGCCTCACAGACGTATGAACAGAAATAAACTGTACAAACAGCAGGTATTCATGCTCACTCCCCCTGAGCTCTGGCAGCTCATTTGCAGTTCAAACACGCCGATCATCTGACAGCCAGCCATCACAACCCTCTCCAAACGTCCCCACAGCTTCCTGATAATGTGCACGAGCAGCATTCAGGCCTCCTTATCTACTGGCACAGACCACAGGCTTTATATTCACCGCAGCCTGACAGCACCTTCCTGTTCGCCTCTCTGCTCATTGTGGCCCTAAACTGGGACTGTCTCCTCGGGTCGTCAGCTTCAGATTCAAGTGTTTCAAATGTTCTCTAATCGTGATGTGATCAGGACGAGAGCGAGGACAGGTGTGTGTGAGATGCTGAGATCACCAGCTCAGCTCTGCACGTTTGTTCTCTGTCCTGTGAAACAAGCTCTTACAAATGCTACAAAGTGACCTTGATAACAGAGCGCCCCCTGGAGGTCATACAGTGTACAAAATTCAGCATGTTAAATAAAAATGAACATTAATGTAGAAATAAAACATCGTGGTACTTTAGGGACAGAAAACGTAACAACACGAGTGTGTGGAGGAGCCTCAGGGCTGCTGATCGCTCTGTGATCACATGACGGCTGCAGTAAGAGGACAGACGTCTTTATCCATCACAGAATGAACCCGACTGTCCCCGTGACAACAGTGTGTTTTACTGGGAGAGAGTAAATACAGTAAATATAAAGATGGAGACACGTCGTCCATCTTTATATAGAGTCATTGTAAATAATCAATACTCATCTAAATGTAAATGAGACGACAGCCCGCTCCCATCTGTGTGTGTGTGTGTGTGTGTGTGTGTGTGTGTGTGTGTGTTAGGTAGCACAGACAGTGTGCAACAACCTCATCACCATGTTAACTACACGGCTCCTCCTCCTCGAGAGAGAACAGAAGGATCACAAACAGAAGCTTCAGACGCAGACACAGGATCGTACCCGACGTCTCCCTGCAGCTTTCTGCTTTAACTAAACTTCACTTGTTTGGACTCCACAGAGCGTGCGTCGGTATGCACAGTGATCGATGACGGAGAGCAGAACAAATCACATGCGTAGAAACTATAATGAGTCACAGGTAAAGAACAGGAGAATAAGAGGAGGGACAGTGATACCTGTGTGATTACCTGAGCCTTTCTGTGAGCCTTTCCTCTTCTTCAGAGCTTTCTGGAGGATTTCCTTCATGGTCACCTTCAGACTGTCCACGGGGATCAGAGAGAAACCATGAGCAGCGTTTCTGCAGGAGAAGGAGAAGGTTAACTATGTGTAGATGCATGTTAATCATGCAGACCGCAACACAGCCTGGCTTCATGCTGAACACAGCCACCAACAGCAGCAGAGCTCACACGCTGAAGGTCGGCCTGTTGCTTCATTTACATATTTACCTTTAATGTTCTGCTCTGTGTTTTCATTTATAGGTTCTAAACACGTTTTCAACAATTAACTTGTAGTTTGTTTTTTTACTTAAAAAAGTTGATTCAAATTGGAAATGTAGAACTTAACTGGAGAAAGTGTTTACCTGCATCATCGCTCCGGCCCCACTGGTGTCAAATACTTTACATGTAAAATTAATGGAAACATGATAATTGTTTTATTCATATTAATCTATGATGTGGGCCTTTGTATGCCTTCATTAGAGGGCGAGGACAGGCGACAGGCACGCGGCGGGGCGATCAGTATCTGAGCATCCTGTTCATCCTGACTCTTTCATGCTCATCAATCCTTTGAAATACATCAAATTAATAAAACAGTAATTTAACTTCCCAGCTGCTCATATTAAAACATTTGTGTGTAAATCCTTTAAACATGTTGCTCTCGGCCCTTCTAGTGCACACAGTTAAAACAGAGCATCCAGCAGTGCACGTGTGCAGGATGTGCCTGTATGTCACCACAGGCCTGGACAGCATCAAGATATCCACGTTTAAATTCAAAGCATTAATCTGTTCCTCATTCCTCACTCACATTCTGACAAACAGCGACTGCCTGGAGGCGAGGCCCGGTGACGAGTACTTCTCCACCAGAGCCAGCGTGCTGAAACCAAACTTGTGGATCGGCTCGTTGGAGTCCAGAGGAGGGAAGTCGGTGTCCACCTCGCCGTCGTCCTCTGCGATGTGGAGGCAGTACGCGTTCACATTCTCACTGTGGACACCAGAAGAGTTTGTTACACACGTTAACATGTATGCAGGTGGTGTTGAGATGTGTCTGAACTCACTTGAGTTTGGGCTCTCGGCCCTCGCTCGTGTACTGCCAACAGATGAGTCCGATGAGGTCGTGGACGCGGGCGTTGGCGATGGTCACCACCGTCATGGGGTGAAGTTTCTCCTGAGCCATCTGCATGGAGAGGTAGACGTCGATCTTCTTTGTGGCCGTTGTGCCGATGTGGCCCTGAAAGAGGAAGAGACGGAGAACGTCACGCAGAGAAAAACACGGAAAACACAAAAGTTTAGAGTTTCCTCTGAAGGGGAGCTGCGTTACACATGAAACCAGCAGCTAATCACACGACAGAGGCTGTCTGCTGCAGGAATAACACGTCACCATCAGTGAGATACAGAATGACACCACACCGATAACGCTATGATCTAAAGTCAGGGAGCTGGCAGCTGCAATCAGTCAACACGATGTCAGTAAGATAGAAGGCAGAAGAGTTTTAACAGGATGATTAAATAAATGTTGTACTCACCTTGCCGTCAAACTTGGAGTATTCGTTGAAGGGGTTGTTGAGCTGCTGGGGGCACTGCTCCAGCCGCAGTGAAAGGGTGGATTTGGTTCCGGATGTCCGAGGTCGGTCCTTTAAGTCCCGCTTTTCAAACAGTAACCCCAGATCCTCCACTGCACGGAGAAAACAAGTTATCACTTTGTTCTTTCTGCAGGAGCAAATCCAGATACCTGGTTTGGATTGAGTCTTCAGATAAGACATCACATAACCCAGAGTTTGTTTTGATCTGGATCAACGTCACAGTGACTCCTGAGCAGGATGATCCTGATCGCACAGAGGCCAAGCTTTCAGGTCAAAGTGTAATAAAGCGTTTAACTGGTGAAACTATATAACATGTGTATCATGTGCAGCACACTGTATTCATTTATACGCTTATTTTACTGTTACAATAATAAAACAGATAAAGTAGACATCAGGCTGCCTGCCGACTCCTGCAGTTGTTTATCAAACTAAAGTATATGAACATTCACGTATCACTGTACATGTTACAGTGACACAGTCCACAGCAGTCTGTCACATTACATCTCTGGCTGCATGGAACAGTCAGTCTGTCAGGAGCACAGAGGCACACGCAGCTTTCAGCAGTCAGAACGCGTACCTGATTGGGAGGACGACCTCTCTTTCCACTGAATGTTTTTACATTTGATTTGGTTCTGCCGTTCCTTCCTCAACCGCTCCAGTCTTTGGGCTGAAGAGAAAGAAAACCTTTTAAATTTCACACAATCGAGACGAAGTGAAAAACCTGGAGAAACAGAGAAACTTCATCTTTATGTTACGTACAGAAAATACAGAGACAGTACAGCATACACGTCGGCTCAAGTACATCTGTCGCTGTGCTCCAGAGTGCATTATGAGAATAGAGACACACTGACTGTCTGCATGAGATGTTGTCACCGACATGAGCCGACAGTCACACACACACGGACAGAAGAGCAGACTACTACAGAAAACATGACGTCCATCCCTCTCGTCTTACCAGCAGCCCCGGGTTTCTCACGGCTGTCTTGTTGGTGTCCTGATGAGACAGCCGCCACAGGTCAGTACTCGGTCTCATGTCTGAAGGTCTACCCAGAACCCAGAACCAGAACTCCCCCAAACTCGGTACCAAAGTCAAGAGAGCCAAAAGGAGACGAACTGTCCACCTCTGGACCCCCTCTGTCCCCAAAACCACGTCTAGCTCACAGGTAAAACACCTGAGTGGAACTTTTCATTTGATTCAAACTCTCTGTAACAAGTCATATAACACACCCACACCCCGACTTCAACACAGCTCACTCATTCATGACTGATTTGATGATTTATTGTTGATTAGTCCACAAGAACATCAGGTCAATCCATTATTTACCCAGACACAGATCACATCAGCTTTGTGTGTAAGAGTCCAGCCGCTTTATCACAACGTCCCAGGACTTCAGCTGGGGAACTCTCCATCACTTGAGTTGAACCGTCAAGGCTTAAATGTCCCCCAAACAAAGAGCGTGACTCCTCTGTTATAACCACGGACACGTCAGAGTACAGAAACATCCTGACTGATTTACAAGGTGTTCTTACAGCATTCAGCATTGTTAGTTTGATCTGTTACTCACCTCAGAGCAATTAGTTCAACGCACACACTGAACTAAAACTATCTGACCCCACACTTTCGTCTTGTGCAACATCCTTTAAAAGCACACAATTTGACTTGAGCCTTACTAAACTCATCAGCCCAGATTAGACACACAAGCCCCCAAAACAACAGCAGAACAGGCTCTCTTCAGCCCCCGCCATGAAGAGAGGAGGGGGCAGGAAGCCTGTCCTGCCAACCAGCCAGAGACACAATGATTATGATGATGTCTACCTGTGTTGGAGCGCCGCCGGATGCCAAAGTCCCAGCTGGAGGTGATGTCCATGGACTGGGAGAGGTCACAGGCATGATTGTCGGTCACACTGGTGCCCCCCTCGCTCAGGGAGCCCGAACCTGTCGACCCACAGCTGCTGCCGGGCACCAGAGCCAGCTGGCACTTCTCCAGATCCACATCCTGGTCAATCAGAACCATCTCACACATCCCCGTGTCATCACTGGTCACATGAGACTGTCTGATGTGGGCCAGAATAATGGCTGGATTGTCCAAGAAAGCCATCTCGTCTGCTTTCTGAGGTGTGGCTTAGAGCTGTGGGAGCTTTCTTCTTCTCTCGCTCTCTTTCCTGTGTGCTGGAGGACCCGTTCACGTCCTTCAGTATCTCTCTGAGAGCGTTAAAGTGGCGTTTGATGACGAGTGGAGATCAGTCATCTTTTCCATCTCCTTCTCTCTGTTATACTCTCTGTCTCGAGGCAGGAAAGGTGACAGTACCTGTTGAAGAGAGATGACAGTTATCACATGATGCAGTTTGGAAATTATTCATTTCGGTTTCACTTCTTGAACATCTACGCTGAAAAGAAAATCAACATTAAGGATGATTTAAAAATGGACCTGTGAAAGCGACACTGACGGGGTGGATGGTGTTTTTTATTAATTCTATTTCAAAATACAGAAAACAGAGAAGCTTCACTGGTTTCTTCTACCCAGCTTCCACTGCATTTAAGAGACAAATGGACTGTGCTTTTCTGTGCTTCCAGCCACTCAAAGCTGCTTTTACACAACATGTCAGGGCAGTCAGGGATCGAACCCCCGACCTTCTGATTGAGAGACGACCCACTCTACGATGACCAGAAAACAGTGACATATACACCTACATATAATTTGAGTAAAAGAACTGATAGTCTGTGGCTTCTCTCTTTATTGTGATCCGACAGGAAACGTTCTGATCAGAAAACAGACTTTAACAAAAACATAATTTGCATCGTTTTTTTTGCCCTGTTTATAAAAGTCAACATTATGAATATATGCTTCCATCGCACACTGTAGTCCTTACTGTCGACTTCCTGGAGCCACGAGGATGGGAAATAATGTCAAACACACTGCAGCACCCAGCTACACAGAACAAGCATCTCCATGTTTCTGTGACCAAAGCTAGTTGGAACGAGCAACAGTAACTAATGGGTTCACAATGAGTGAATATATAACACTATGATTAACTTCCAGGAATGACTGAAGATCTGTGACGCCAGGTTACCTCATGTATAAACACTATCCAGCTTTCCCCCCTACGATGGCCGGCTTGTCCTCCAACGTCTGAATGTGACCACGCCAAGCTCTTATGATTTCAGACCTGATCTGATTACACCTTGTTCTGTTCAAGTTTAACCTCACCCTCAGTCTCTAGTGTGGTTCAAACAGACCAGGAAATGGTCAACAGCATATCTAAAAATAGGAAGCATATAGTTTGTTTGTCGTTTATGCTTAGTAGCCAACAAAAGCAGAAGTAAAGCAGAGCCTGATACAGTCGTAGGCTTCTTAGATTTTCCGATTGTACTATTTTGCTAACGCAACAACTCCCACCAGCTTTTCTCTGATGACAATTAAGCCTTTGGGCCCGATGTTTTTGGGCTTCCAGTATAGCCGGTAGATTTATGGATAACATATCAGGACCAACACATCCTTTTCTGTCAGCTAGTCTTTGCTCACAGTCTGACCAGCAAACGTGACAACTGAGTTGGAGTTGATAGATACACAACGTTTAACGGTTTCTTATTTGCACTCACATGTGGATATCTGTTGAGAAAGATGAATGAAAAGCTAAACAGTGGTCAGACAGCTGATGGGTTCAGGGACTGATTTTCAGACTCTTTGGCTTGTTTTTTGGATAATACTCAACCAGAATGCTTACTACACCAAAAATCTTGTCCCTCATAGTTTATGCATGCACATGCAGATATTTGTTTACAGAGACTGCAGCCCTGTAAACAGTCAGTCTCGAGTACAAGCCCTTTGTTTACTCTGTGTTTATGAATAGGAGAAAGAAGACTGTTCATACCAGTTATTCTATAAGTCAACTTCCATAAACATATTAGATCATGACATTGGTGACAGGACAACACAAGAGTCCAGACAATGATGTGACTTTGAGTTGGTCTAGTGTTGACATGTAGTCAATGACTCTGACTGAAGTGGGTGTTAGCCATCACTGTGTTGACCAGTAAATAATTATCCTCTATCAAAACAGCGTGTGACTGTCCTGTGTTTACACTGTGAACAGAAAGCTGTTGGTAATTTCAACACTTGGAAGAGAGCTGTGAGTCAGGGCAAAACAATCCAAACCCACTGTGTCACATTAGCCTAACCGAGTTAGCATGCTACAGGCAGGATGCTGAGGCACACTACACCGCTAGCACATCTTCTAACGTTAGGGAACAAATACCAACATATCATTAAGAGCATACCCAATCGTTCCTATTCAGTGCGGGACTTAACCCTTCTTTTTAAGTCATTTATTACCAAAAGCTTCTCAGAGTGTTACTAAGTGCAGCTAATGCTAAACTGCAGTGGGATGGCAAGTTTGTTAAGTTTGCTTTGTCACTTTAACAACCCATGGCATGTTGTCAGTCTCATTGTTAGCTTCACTAAAGGAATAAGTTATTCTACTTTTCATTTGGTATTAAATAAAACCCTTAAATGCATTCCTTTACCCATTAGCCAAGTTAACTATTTATGATTCCCGGTAGGTAGTTTGACGTTAGCTGATGTAGCTAGCTATTGTGTCTTAGTTCCTTTGAAACTCGCAAGCTAACTGGCAAATTTAGATCTCCTATACGTTAGCTAAGTCAGCGCTCACCTCCAAAAAGAAGCCACAAGTTATTTACTTAATGTTGAGACTGTAATGACAATTCACCAAGAATGTCAGTGCAAATAGCATTGGATTTAACTACTTAGCTTGCTAGCTAGCTTAATATGGCTAACACCACTAAAGCCCTTTATTGGGTAGCTAGCTGCGGTTAGCTTAGGTGCTATGCTAGCCTCCCTGAGTAGTTAACGTTAGTTCATGAAGGCGTCAAACCTTTAGAAGTCACATCCGCTGAGGAAAAGAAATGTCCACACTGCCCCATTTTATCCAGGCATACTCCAAATAATGACAATAACTCTGTTCATCAGTAATAATGCACTATAGAGACATGATAATACAACTGCAAGTCAAAGCTACCACTATGCTCAACCTACAGGAAACAGAACATTTTTACTTCCGGTTCCATTTCGCCAGAATAAAAGACGAAATGGAACGATGTAGTGTAGTTTAACAAAAAAACATCAAAAGCAACATTTATGCCAATGAATGTTTCAAAGTATGTATAATATATACATAGTACGTATTTGTTTTATTTTATTTAATGAAACACAGGAAAAATCACAATCAAGGACAATACAGGTGACAGTTTAGTGCAATAGAGCCTCACACACACACACACACACACACACACACACACACACACACACACACACACACACAGAACTATGATGATTCTACTTCCTGTTTAATACTGAAGTGGTCGGGGGTTGTTGTACTGAAGTTTATTTTTTGTATAATGAACTATATCTTATATCAATATAATTAAAGCTAACAAATTAGTTTATTACATAATGATATTTTACTCTGTGATATTCTGGAGTACACTGACAGTATCATGTTACTCCTGTATTGTCATCTGCTGACTTTACTACTAATCACACTTGGTCTGAGTTTATTGCCCTTTGCAGCTGCTCTCCTGATAACGTGGCCTGAGTGTAATGCTGATACTGAAGGATTGATATTAAAGATGTTTTCATTGTGAGTCTTTTCAGTCTTTGTTCAGTCTGGTTGGTAACCAGCAGCAGCAGCATCATCACTCTGCTGGCTCAACAGGACTCTGGAAGTTTGCAGGCGGTGAGAGTGAGGACGGACCGCGCGGATGAGATGATGCTGAGCAGGCTTGTGTTTTCGCGCGGTGTGGACAGAGGAGCACAGCAGCCAGCAGCCTCAGGGAGAGTGCTGGAGTGTGGACACGTGGACTCAGCCTCATTCATCCTCTGCTCTGTACATCCTTTCTGTTTTGACTCCAGCTGCTCCCTCTCCGCTGGATTTAACTACATTTTCCCGACCTTGCTGCGGCGGTCATGGAGGATCAGGGCCGGGGGATGCAGCCTCTGTGCGGGGTGACTCTGGCCGGACTCTCCGAGCCGCTGTCTCACATTCAGAACGGATCCGACCGGGAGGAGGGGAAGCAGCAGGTCGGGAGTATTCTCCATCAGATCATGGCCATCACCGACCAGAGTCTGGACGAAGCGCAGACAAAGTTCGTCCTGATTTTATTTTGTTGGATATTAATGAAGATGAAAATAGTTAGAGAGCTGCGCTTGGGCTTTGATATCTTCAACTCTAGGCAACTATGAGGCTGTGAAAGCATCACGCATTCATTAGAAAAAAATAATTTGACCAAATGTCCTTCAGTTACAGGATGTAGAGACAATACAGACTTCTTCCATCGTTACAAAACTGGACTACAAATCTGCAGAGAGCAACAAACTCTGCTTTGGTAGATTCATGCAGCCTGAAAGTCTTCCTCACATATTTGATTTTTATTATATTTAGAATAAATTATGTTTTCCCAGCATTTTGATTGACAGGACATTAGATAAAGTGCAGAGCGATGAGAAGGGATGAGGAGAGCTGGATTTGTGAGTAACGATGCTTCACGTTTGATCAGACAAGAAAAAACACGAACAAACCTGTTAGGACTTTAAAGAGATGTGGGTCAAAATGAAAATAAGTTATGAATCACTTTTTCTTTACTTTTCATTAACAGATAAATAAATCGGTTAATCAAAAAGTTGCTGGTCTTTAAAGTCTACAAAAACTGTGACGATGTGTAGATGACGTTTTAAAATGTCCTTTTTATCTGTCAGGAGGAGAGAAAGCAGAACATGTTCTAATTTATTCTAATTTCATGATTGATTAATTCTATAAAATAAATGTTCAAAAACAGTCCTAAAAGTTTCCCAGATCCCGGAGTGACGTCTTTAAATCACTCGTCTCTTTTTAACCCTTTAGATTATAGAGCATGCATTCCTTCTGCAGTTACCTGAGCAGCTGTTATCTCTCTGAGTCACTGTGTTCTGTGACAGAAGTTTATTTGATCTGCTGTGTTTCTGCAGGAAACATGGCCTGAACTGTCACAGGATGAAAGCTGCTCTCTTCAGCGTCCTCTGCGAAGTCAAAGACCAAACAGGTGAGTGACTTATTGTCTTTGCTCTGCTGTTCTCACAGAGCGAGTCCGTCTCACAGGAGAGATTCACACACAGCTACAGGTACAGTGTGCAGGGTGACACGCCTCTGTCCATCACTCTGATCTGTAAACTCACTGCTGGCTGTGCAGAAACACTCAGAATCAGAACTTTATTCATTTTGCATTTAATAATAATTAGTGCATCTGGACCTCAATAACAGTGAGGCCGGTTTAAAGCATGTACTGACGATGTCTGCCGGTCTGACCCCTGAGGGGCTCTCAGTCTGTCCCATCAAACAGATAAATCTGCATGTTCACACACGTGTTACAAACAGACGCAGGCTTTGTTTTCAGGTCTCAGGCTCACAGTCGTGGTTCGGTTTGTAAAGCTGAATGTGAACATGTTGATGGGACGGTTAAAAATAAAGCTCTGACCTTCTGAGGCATCTCAGAAAATACTTAATCTCTCCTGCCTGTCCAAAAACATGTCCCGTTATCTCCTGCAGTCTGTCTCTGCTTCATCTCTGAATCTTTATGAAGCAGATTCATGAAACACCGGACGCTCAGGGTCAGCGATGACATGTGCTTCTTGATATACATTTGAATTCATTACATCTTTAAATTGTGGCACGTAAGGTGATATAATGAGCATTTTCTGCACCAAGATAAAAAAGTGTCTTTAAGTCTGTACTTTCATCAGCCAGCTTCGTGCCTTTTTTATGTCACAACCTTAAAGTGGCGGGGAAATGCTGCGTTAAATAACCATGTTATAGTTTCATTCAGTTCTCACTGTGTGTGCGCTCATGTTTCTGATTCATCGCAGCGTCTCTCGTCTTGACTTCTCACCAGCTGCCAAACAGAGTCTAAAGTTAAAGTGAAACGTGTCCACAGCAGATCTGAGAGCCTCCTGCTGAGAGGCAGAGCTGCTGCAGGCCTTCAGAGAGCAGCTCAAGCTTTATTTTAACATGAGAGAATTTATTTATAGGCACAACTTCTGCATCAGACCGAAGCTGAAGCTCACAGCGTCATTATGAACACGAGGCTCCTGCATGAACAGCCTCCCCCTCCTGCAGACCCCCACCCTGCTGCCGTCTGGAAACAGGTCCTGGAGCATCTTTAGGTTCAGCGCTCCTCAGAGAACACACACTGAACTTTCATCCCGCGGTGAACTTTTCCTGAGCTGCAACAATTATGACAGAAAACTATGAACACAAAGATATCAGTCAGTGGATCACTTCAGAGCTGCATCTCAGAGTTTAGTTGATTCACTGCTGGGTGTCAAACCTTTGACGTCACCTTACACATCTCCATCAGTCAGGTGGAGGGGGAAGGCACTTTTTAATGTTAGCTGTAGGGACAGCGTGGGGCTTTGAGCCACTGCTTACGATTGTTTTTTGGTTGGGGGCATTTTGCCTTAATTTTACACCGAGACAGGCAGAGGACAGACAGAGAGGGAAGGGGAGGAAGAGAGGATATGACAGGAAGTGACCTCTGCAGGACTCAGCCAGGTGAGCATGTGGAGCACCGGGCTGTAAATGGACTGCTCTTATACAGCGCTCTCTCAAAGCTGCTTTTACACAACATGTCACATTCACACATACACACACATTCACACACATTGTGCAGAGGCTGCTACGTAAAGTGCCCAACTGTCAATCAGTCTTCACAGTCACACTGTTGGAGCAGTTTGGGGTTCAGTGTCTTGCCCAAGAACACTTCGACATGTAGCCTGAGGGAGCTGGGGATCGAACCTACAACCTTTCAATTGAAGGATGACCCACTCTACCACTGAGCCACAGCCGCCTGTGATGTCTTTGCCAAACTTTCTATCGCAGGAACACACAGACACAGGCCCACTCTCGTCTGTGTCTGTGAGCATATCTGTAATTTGGCAGCACTTACCTGTCTGTTGTCTTTCTCTCCATCACCTGCGTTGAGCTTTTGTCCGTCTTAAAGCTCAGCCATGAGACTCGGCTCATCATGATGTTTTCACTGATTTCATTTGGTTTACCTGTTTCATTCTGTCACTCTGAGACTCTGAGCCGACAGCTGTGCACCTGAGAAATCAAAAGAGTGTTGGTGTGAAACTCATGAAACATGTATGGAGGTAAACCTCCACCTCTCAGTCTTTATTCACTGTGTGATTCACCTCTGCCTCTCGTTCCCCTGCGTGTTACAGGAGCACAGTCAGCGCTGTGGAAAGATTAAATTATACTTGGAGATGTTGCTGCTGATTCAGGAGGTGGAGCTGCGTCGTATTATTTTAGCTGTGTCGATAAGCTGCATGTCGGTCATCTGCTGTTTATTCATGTTTCCTCCACCGAGTGACAGAATACACCTGTGTGTGTGTGTGTGTGTGTGTGTGTGTGTGTGTGTGTACTTCCTTCTGACAGTAAATGAATGCTGAACTTGTATTAACAGCAGCTTCCCTGCAGAACAGCAGAAATAATTCCTCTGCAGTTTCTGAGGCGAGTCCGTCGGACCTCGTGTTCTTTAGCTCTGTTATTTAAACCCTGTTTATCTTATTCATCTCGATGCACATCTTATATTTCTCTATACATCTGCACATGAACAAGAGTCTGTAGGCGAGAGAGTTCATCATTGTTTGCATTAAAGGCAGAACGCACCGGCTGTACCATCGGCTCTCCAAGGATGACATATTAAATCTCCATCAGCATCTTGTTCAGAGGCGCACATAACAAACTGTAGACATCAGCTCTCCTCTCTCCACGTTGCAGTCTGACCGTAAACAAAGTCTTGGCCTGTTTAATGTTGACCTGAAGGATCGCCGGCTGCACCAGAAGCCCTCAAACATTGGCAGTTGCTCGGAGGGATCAGATGCTGCTGACGGGTTCAGAAGAGGTGTGTTTATCAGATCATGAAAGGTTGAGAGGGTTGTTGAGAGAGAGAGAGGAGGCAGGGAGAGAAGAGAGCGGGGACGACATGCAGCAAAGGACCGGGCTGGACTTGAACCTGGTTTGTCCGCTGCAGCCTTCGTACACCTGGTTCACACTACGCCAGGTGTGCTACCAGGCTGCACCTGACCCCGTGTTCTACAAGCCAGCAGCACCAACAGCATAAAGAGTTTATATGAGCAGTGTAATCTGTAGCTGTGTAAACATGAAACATTTAACAGCAGTCATGTGATGGTCGAGACAGTGACGGTTTCTGAAGTGTGAAATGTGATGTTTAAAAAAACATCGTAGAGTTTAGCAATGTCAGCGTCGGTCTGCTGGAACAAAGGCTCTCACACACCTCTGTTCACTGTGTGTGTGTGTGTGTGTGTGTGTGTGTGTGCGTGTGTGTGTGTGTGGGTGTGAATCATTCTGTCTGTTTCAATGAGGCGCTGAGGACACAAACAGCTGCTCTTTCTGCACACCAGCCGGCGCTTATTGAAAGAGACAGACCACCTGCCACACCATCACAACGTGTGTGTGTGTGTGTGTGTGTGTGTGTGTGTGTGTTGGGCTGTTCTGTTCCGGTCTGTGTTTGTGTTCTGAGCACAGGTACAGGAATGTTACCACCTGCAGGCCGTGCTAAGAAGCTGGACACAGCTCACCTGATGACGAGCAGGTTGTGTTGTAGCGTAGCCGGTATATAAGAAGTGGATGCCCCGCTCTTTAAGCCTCAAACTTTGTCTTTGGTCGTCGCCATCTTGGTTCCTGGTGCCAGAAGCGACCATATTTGGACAAGAGGGTTTAGACACATGGCTACGTCTCTATCCTGATTGGTCGGGGATCAGGTCTGGCCCTGATCATGACATGTAGAGAGAGATGCTGATTAAGGAACATTTGGAGCGGCCTCTGGAGCTGTAGCATTCCTGTTTTCCGAATCAGAATCTGCTCTTGGCTGTGAAAGAGGTTTGAATATGAGAGTAAACCAAATTACAAGTCAAGGAAATAGTTCAGCGTAACTTTTCATCTTCATCTTTAATTTCTGCTAAAAATTCTCAGGCCCGTAAACGTCCCCTCATGTGCCTGCTGACCCCTGCTGACCCCTGCGTCTCTGACATGTCACCTGCTGCTGATGCTCATGTTGGGGGTAAACTCTGTCACACATGGCGGCCTGCAGGATGACCTACTTCTTCATGTTGGCGCTGTTATCAGGCTGTTAAGATTCAAACAAGCCCCAATGACCCAATGAATGAACTTTAAACAAATGACTGCTGATGATTCGACCTCTGCTCTCTGTCCATGGTGCTGAAATATACATATGAACTGCACTGTTTTAGCCACATGACATGCCAACATCACACATAAAGAAGAAGAAAGCAACACGACTTCTAACGTAGATATTTGTTGTGTGACACATTTCTATAATCCGGCTCTATAAACACTCGGCCTCCATGACTGGCTCTTGTGTTTGTGTTTGACTCTCACAGAGAACAAGTGAACATACGTGATGCTACATATATCTGACCTTATTAATCCTGAAAGATGCTCCTTGAGCCTGTGCATGGAAATAGTTTTTATATTGATCCAGCTGTGCGATGTTCCGTGGTTATTGTTTTTGTGTTTGTTCTTCAGGTCTGAGAATCTGCGGTGTCCATGAGGAGCCTCCAGACGCTCAGCTGATGAGGTTGGACAACATGCTGCTGGCGGAGGGGCTGTCAGGTCCGGAGGAGACGGGCGGAGCGGCAGCAGAGAGCGGAGTGACGGATAACTCCACGGAACAGGCCGACTACAGAAACAAGCTGACGCAGATCCGACAGATTTATCACACAGAGCTGGAGAAATACGAACAGGTGAGTCCGAACACTTAGAGGTGAGTCTCAGTCCTCTGTTCTGTCTGTGATGTGGTCTGTTAGCAGATACGAGCAGCTGCAGTGTGACTAATGAAACACATCAAAACAAGGCCACGACTAAGAAACCACATTCAGTCCATACACGTAACGATCTCACGTCAGTGTGTCCTCCTCAGACACACAGGGGCTCTATAGACCTTCTTCACCAAGACAATACGATCACATGCGACGCCACATGATGCTGCTGAGTCCACACATCGTCTTGAATGGCTGAGCTGTAGTTGTCGGGGCTTCGGGGCACGACTTCCTGTCTCTGTGATATTCTCTCAGGCCTGTATTGAATTCACCACCCATGTGATGAACCTGCTGACGGAGCAGTCTCGGACTCGGCCGATCTCACCCAAAGAGATCGAACGCACGCTGATGATCGTCCACAGGAAGTTCAGCTCCATCCAGACGCAGCTGAAGCAGAGCACCTGTGAGGCCGTCATGGTCCTGCGCTCCAGGTTCCTCGATGCTCGGTGAGGGGGAGTCAGACATTTAGTTCTACTTAAAAACAAACGATGTCTGCAAAGACAGAGAGACACTGATCAGTGTGATGCTCTTATATTCACTTTGATAACCGTCGTGTCTCTTTTCTCTCTCAGACGGAAAAGAAGAAACTTCAGCAAACAGGCCACGGAGATCCTGAACGAATACTTTTACTCCCACCTGAGGAACCCGTACCCCAGCGAGGAGGCCAAAGAGGAGCTCGCTAGGAAGTGCAGCATCTCTGTGTCCCAGGTGAGTTCATAAAGACTCACACCTGTAACACCGGTAACACCTGTAACACTGCAGAGACAGGCTCACAGCCGACGTTACATCTGTGTTCAGGTGTTTCCTGTCAGTCTGCCGCCTCCTCGCAGCCCACAAACTGCTTTTAAAATGTTTCAGTATTTTGAGGCGCTGTAGTATCAGGATCACAGGGTCAGCGCAGGTGTGTGCGTCCCTGTTGAGCTACAGAAGCTCCAGTGTTTCATAGTTCATGTGTGTTGGGATGGGGTTTGAAATGTTCGGTAAGTCCTGTTCTGTTTGCCCTCAGGGCGGGAGGAGCTCCGTCACCGTGTCACAGGTACGTCATTGTTCTCTCTCCTCACCTGCTGTCTGTGAACATGTCCTGATTAATGACTGAAGAGCTCCTAATAAAGTGTTTCAACCATGAGGTGGTCCTCAGACTTTCAAAGGAACCGGTTGTTGTTCATGTTTCACAGAGTTAGTTCAACAAGTCCTCCGTCCGTACGACCACACAGGCTGGCCTACCCGTAGGACTACGACACACAGCAGAGCGTCCGAAGGCAGGCGACACGTCCGTAAACCTACACGAGTCCATCCTGCACAAACATGTGGTCAACGTGATTCTGTTGAGTCAACAAAACTACTTTTGGCCTTAATAATTATGGCCACTAGAGGGCGCTGCCTGACTCCGTCCATAAATCGTAATAATCTGTTGCACCTGACGTCTCTTCAGGTCATCAGTTTGTAACGTTTGGTCTCAAAGAGTTCGGAAAGTGTGTCAGTTTCATTAAAGACACATTTTCCTTCGACGTCTTTAAATTGTTAACAGTTAAACCACAGTCCGCTTCAGGTGTGACCTCAGAGCCGCCATGCTGCAGGTGACAGCTGCAGGTATCTATCCCCAGAGGAGGGAGCGTGAAAGAGGACAGAGCTGTGTTAAGTGTGAGTAAACTCACCTGTAAAGGCGTGCAGCTGGGAAGAGGTGTCACTGTTTGTGTCCTGCTCGTGCGTTGTAGGGAATCTGTAGAGCAAACTTTATTTTACACGTCTTTACTAAAACTACTGAACTTCACTGGGACATCACGCTGCAGTATCAAGATAAGATGTACAAGATGCTTCAGAACCACGGACAGCACCATGGATTCATCAATACACAGCACAGTTCATCTGCAGAGACAAAGACAGGGACGTCTTACTGATAAGAATAACAAAGGAGACGTTTCAAACAGGCAGCGGAGGGAAGTTAATGTCAGGGAGAGCAGCTGAGTAAATGTCACTGCACAAACACAAAGGTCACGCACACACACACACACACACACACACACTTGTTTGTCACGTCTCTTCCTGTCTGCAGCCGTGACGCTGCCGCTCCAGCAGACCACTCCATTAAACATGGCTGAAGGTCAGAAGGTCCTCAGGAGGGCTCCCTGCACTCCACAGGACCGAGTCTCCTCAGCAGGCCGAGTCTGCTCTGGCCTTTCTTGTAAAGTGCATTTATGTGATCTGTCCGGTCCAGGTTATGGTTCAGGTGAGCACCCAGGTACAGGTAAGGGTCCAGGTATGGGAGGAGTGGGTTTGTGCCTGCCAGAATCCCCCACTTAACTGGAGGCGGTTCCGCTGGCACCAGTCCACAAAATCCTGCTTCAGTTCCCTGTGCTCCCCATCGACCCCATCGGTGGTGAGGCCGACGATGGGGGCGTCATCAGAGAACGTCTATAGATGACAGTTGGTTGTGTGGTGGGACGTCTGCATTGTAGAGGGTGGAGCGAGGAAGGGAGCCAGAACAGCCCCCCGCGGGCCCCCGTACTGCAGACCACCATGTCGGGCACACAGTCCTGTGTCCTCACCAACTGTGGCCTGTTGGTCACATAATCCAGGAGCCACGACTCGAGGTGATGGTTCCCTCCGGTGTGCTCCAGCTTGTCCCTCATTGTCTGTTTGCTGTTAGAGGCATTGGAGAAAACATGATCCTCCCAGAGCTCCCAGTCCTCTCCAGGCGAGGATAACGGCATCATCAGCCCCGATGCCTGGCTGTCACTGGATGAAGAGGCAGCGTCTCTGGATGGTTTGTGCGTGACCACAGCCTACACGTGTGAGAAAGTCAGCGGAGACACACATCTGGTTTTCTTAGCACAAAAAGAGCACAATTAAACTTCAGATGATTCAGCTCCAGAGAGGGGACGCACGTCCACACCAGCTCTGAGCTCACCTGCTGGCCTGCCCACACCCACTGGACCATCAGTGTGTGAGAGACAGATTTTTCAGCACTTCATATATGATCGGACTTTTGAACATGTTTATAAACATCTTCAATTTAAACCTGAAACAAACCACCAGACTGTCTGTGTGTGAGCTCAGTATAAAGAGAAGTTTATCTTCATTCAAAACGTGTTGTGCTGCAGCCAGTCAGCAGGGGGCGCTGGTGATTTTGGCTTCACTGTTTTCTATCGGCTTCCAAACAAAGCACACATGTAGGCTAATGACTGACACCATAAATGTCAACAAATAGAAGGATTACATGCTCAGAGTGTTTCAGACTGCAGGGTGGTGTAGCGGTTAGCGCTGCGCCTCACAGCATGTTCTCCCCTGTGCATTAAAGTCGAGCTGAAACGGCATCTAGCTTCCGTATCGTGACGTATTTCCGAGTGAAACAGGACGTGCAGGCGGGACATATCATTACAGGGATTTGATTTGATCTTTGAGAAGTGGGCGTAGACAGACGTTCTCCACAGCGCAGTAGCTAGCTAACTGACCGAGCGTTCTTGGCGCTCTGCGGCTAAATGTTGCAGAATGATTGGTTGAAATTGTTTGGTGCTAACTGACGTAAGCAGGGCCGGCTCAGCCAGGATACTGTGAGACAATGACACCGAAAACATGCCCTGAAAACACGAGCGGGTCAAACTGGAGAGCGCTGGGTTAGGATAGGTTAGGTTATAGGATAGGTAGCAGCAGCTCTGGGTGCATGAGATATTAGCTTCTCCTCTGTCATTGTTGTTGACAAAGTTGATAGCAGAAGTCCCGCCATTGATTTTGATTGGTCAGCAAGAGAGGTGACAATGCCGAGCGCCGCGCGGCTCTAAAAGTTGGACTAACTGAGAGCGCAGCGACACGAAGCAGCTGACGCCGGGCTGTTTCTGCGCTGAGGATGCTCAGCTGCATTGCTTGGTAGCACGTGCACAAAAATCCCTCTCTCTTCTTCTTCTTCTGTCACCACTGTCAGCAGCATTTCAATAACATCCAGAAGGAGTGAGCGATAGTGCTGCTGGCTTTGATCACTTCTACATGCTGCCTGTCCTGTTCCATCCTGTAGCACAGCGGCCTCGTGATGATGCCGATGTTCAGAGAGTGAGCAGAAGTCAAGAGATGATACCTGACAAGCTGTGCGGTGTAAGATCTGTCCTGTTCGCTCATCTGTCCTCGTGTTTGACCTGGAAAACTCTTCATCACTGCTCCTCCTTTACCCGCCCTGAACCTCCTCACCTAAAACCAAACAACACTTTACATGTTGCTCTCTGACAACGTAAAAGTGAGACCGGGTTGGATTCAGGATGAGTTTATAGATGTGAGAGAACGCTGGGTCTCTGTTTGTTCCAGGTCTCTAACTGGTTCGGGAACAAGAGGATCAGATACAAGAAGAACATCGGAAAGTTTCAGGAGAAGGCGAATCTGTACGCAGCAAAGACAGCAGGGACAGCGTCGGCCGTCTGTCCATCCACACCGACCTCAGGTAGGAGTTCAATAAAACTATTATAGATTTCATTTATTATCAGGGTCACAGCCCCTTACAGCTGCTGAGGTGTGTGCGCTCTGATCAAACGTGTGCAGAGAGAAGACGTGTAAGTGTTATGATCCTCTCATCCTCACGTGTCCGAGTGCTGTGATGCTGCACGAGATATGTAATCATGTTTGGTGGTAATAATCTGCTGATGGAAGGTTGGATGTGTCTCAGGTTTCCAGATGAAAGATGAGGATTTCCAGCTCGATGCTGCAGAAAACAAACACTCCCTGTTAACCAGCATCTTCGACGGTACTGTCCCTTTAAATACAGAACATACCTGTAACACCTGTCTCAGTCTGTGGTCCATGTGTCATCCATTTCAAGTTCGTTCCATTAAATAAAATACTCGTTTAATGTCACTTCCTGTTCTCTGCACTGCATGACTGCATCGTGCACATTTTGTGTTACCAGGGGCAGATCCATGGGGGTGGCCTGGGCCCCCCTGAATCTGATTGGCCTCCCCAAGTGCCACCCCAAAATCCTAAACTATGATTGGCTGTTTGCCTGTCAGAGACGGGGCTTGTGTTAAGATCTCTTTGGACTGTGTTGCAGCAACAAACAAGTCGCTTTCTTTCCGTTTCAGTGCGACACACGTTTCCTTTAAATGTTCCTGTGAGAACATCTTCTGTTTGAGTCCTTAAGAATTAACCTCAGAAGGAAGGGTTCATTAAATGCTATTCATCTGTGTGTGTGTGTGTGTGTGTGTGTGTGTGTGTGTGTGTGTTCCTTCTCAGCACTGGTTCCAGCCTCAGGTGACGCCATGTTTGGTGTTTCTGTGCTTTGATGCTCAGAAAGTGACGATTAAAAGATCATCCCGGATGTTTCTACATCTTTGCATTCGTCTTAAGTCGCCGTTGTTGCTCTGATCTCTGTCATCTATCTACAGTGATGTCTTCTTCTGTCTGTTTTAGGTGGACGTGGTACACCGCGCTGTCAGTCAGACAGGACACAGTGATGACCTCAGACCGACCCTGTGCAGCTCTCATGGCCTCAGTGTACGTCCTTTCAGCTCTGCTTGTTATCACACAGTCACTGAGCCGACACGGCAGCACACACAGAATAAGGTCACATGACCTGATGCACACAGACAGTTTGGTCTCACTGAGCGTCCTGTCTCACCTCGGGCAGCGCAGACGACAGCTCAGCGTCACGTTCAGACCACGTCTGACACGCGGCAGGAGGGACGTGGACGTCTGATTTCAGCCTCTTTGTTTCAGGTTCAGACCGTGTAATCATCAGTTCTGTCTCCAGCAGCAGTTTGAACAGCAGACACAGTCAGAGACCAGCAGGTGAACTTTGTGCAGCCTTTAGCAGCTGAAGAGACAGATGTTTACTAAGGGGCTGGTGGAGACCAAAACAGAGCTGACACGTGCACTGTAACGAGTTACTGACGAGCTTCACTTCTCTGTCTGTCAGGTTAACAGGGGCTGGCATGGAGCCCAGAGACCTTCTGCAGTGACCTCTCTGACAGAAGGAGCAGTCAGGTCACACTCTGATACCTCAAACTGACCTCTCAGACCTGAGCATGGAGTCGGCATCGACTGTAACCTTTAACCTCCACAGCTCCTCCACCCGGACGGCCAGCCGAGCTGTCAGCTGGACGTGTCAGCGTTGGAGGATGTTGTTGGAACGATTTAAAATGAAGGACTGTGATGTTTAACAGAAAGACCTGGAGCCGCTTCAGCCAACATAAAGGACAGTTACACTTTGTTCAATCTTACATTAAAGTTAAAGTTAAACTGTTGAACCCAACAAGGACTCAGAATGCAGCAACATCACAGATCTTCTGTTGAAAAGACATCAGATCGCATCGACTCCTCCAGGAGCATCGACTCCTAAAGGAGCATCGACTACAATGAGAGTCAGATTTAAACACCACATGATGCATGTGAAGGATTTTCACACATGTAAGTTTTACATGATGACAGAGGCTGATTTGATCTGCTCGTCATGTTTCCTGTCTGTGGTTTGAGATCTTTTTCTGTCAGTTAAACATTTTAAATGTTGCTCGTTTTGTACTTCAGATAAAAAGTGTTCGTATTCAGATCGTGATGACTGAAACTGTCTTTTTTTTATTGTACATCATTGGAGGTGAATATTTGTGGCTGTTTTTAGTAAATAAATTGTCTGATGATTTATTTGTTTTCTTGGCCTTCATCGTCTCAGCAGCCAGCAGCGCTCTGAGTACCTGGACCTGCTGCTTATAAACAGTGATGCCAAAACAGCCCCTGTGATAGGCGCTGCCATCTTGCGATGGTGACGTCATACGGAGCCAGAGTCTGCGCAGTAGAGATCGGCCGTGAAGCGGCCGTAGCCACTTCCGCTAACCCAAACACACACTTAACTTACTGAACAAACAGCAAGGATCCCGCACGCCGGCGTGTTTAACAGCAGAACAGCTTCTTGTGTTGGTCTGAGGTTAAAGTTCACAGGTATGGAAACTTCAATGACTGTAGAGATTGTTTTAGGTAGGTCTCCTCTCACCGTTCGTCCTCCACTAATAACTAATAAAAAATAAACTTGTCAGAAAAATGAACACTTGGACATAAATCAGCATGATAAGAACTAACTATAATGACAGAAACCATGTTGAGAAAAATGTATTTGACATGTATTGTGATTTTATAGTTTGACTCATGTCCCATCTGTTAACATGGAGGAGGCGGACTTTATGAGCTATACTGGAGCCAGTCAGCAGGGGGCGACAGAGAGGGTTTGGCCTCACTGTTAGGGAGCTGTCATGTCGGCCATCTTTACAGCCTGTGGTTTAACAGGTCTGTTCATTTCCGACAGTGACATGCACACATGCTCAGTGAGGTAAACTCAGAAAAAAAGTCTCCAGAAACAGTTCTCACATAAGACAAGCTGAGATTCACTTCAGTCTGAATGCACTCAAACAATTGAGCTGCTGAGAGTCTGTCTGTCTGTCACACTGCAGAGAGAAGCTTCAATAAGCTGAGCGTAACAAAGAAACATCCACCGTTCATCACTCAGTAAGCACACACTGACGCATGACGGCCCTAATGAAAGGGAAACACTGATTTAATGTAGGAACATTAGAAGTTAGAAACGGTCACATTTTGACAACGTTCCTCAGATGAAACGTTTTCACCTTTGAGTAGAACTACAGCAGTGACATGTTCTTCTGGCTCTCTGCCTCCTGGTTAGTTTCAGACGCACACACTCGGCCTGTGGTGGAGTTTAACCTGAGCCTCCACAGCATCAGATCTGAGCTGCAGCGTCAGAGCGATGCAGCTCTGCAGGGAGACGCTGCTGCACGGTGCCTCCTCTGTTCACGTCCTCTGAGCCCGGCAGCGAGCAGTTTGTCTCACGCCTGAAACATGAAGAAGAACCTGCAGTGAGTCAGAGAGCTGAGAGGAAGAGGATGAGGAGGAGCGCTGACCGCTCACAGACCCTCCACTGCCTCGGGTTGTGGTCATGTTCGGGTGGAGAAACCAGCTTCATCTTCAGAGCGGCTGGATGTGAGTCCTGGGGGAGGACAGACGAGACCGTGTGAGACATGGGGTCAGAGGTCAGAAAGATAAAGAAGAGTGTGAGCGTTATCACAACTGGAATCTGCCCACAGTCTGTCACTGTGTGTGTGTGTGTGTGTGTGACTTTGTGCACAATATAATATGGACATTTTTTCACATATTGTAAAACATACAACGTTTAAAACTCCTTTTTAAAATATTAATAATATCAATAATCTGATCTGTGACTGATTGCTATGATCTACCTGAAACACAACAACTGTTTGTCTCAGTCTGAGCCTGTCCTCTCTCTGCCTCTCACAGGTTGCACCGTCAGAGGTGGAGCCACGAAGCATCACTTCATGCAGAGCTCTGCGCTCATACACCACTCTGTGGAGTTAGAGGCTTCTTGCTCCTCTCATCATGCTGATCGTCTTCTGACCTGATTCATGTCGGGCCAATAACAACTGGTCTAACATGGGGTGGGGTCTGTAATATGTTTTACAAGTGAACTTATTTTAAACCAAACCATTTCTGTCTGTCTGGAGTAGTTCTGGTGCTTTAACCTGCTGAACTCATCTGTGACTTGTTCGATGTGTTCGTACAAACACGCAGGTGTGAGGTCGTGCTGACATCAGTAGAAGCACTCATTTAGCAAACGCTCCTGTGGTTCAGAGAGGGGGGGGGCTGATCTCAGTGGTTGTTTTGGTTGCAGGACTTTTTGATTGGTCCACAGGGAGGAGTCCGGGGAGGTAGTGAACATCACATCAGACTACAGATGGTGCTGACGGGGAAAATGTGCTGTTTAACCTCCACCCGATCATTTCCTGAACAAAAACAAGGGTCCTCTATCTTAGGGAGGTTGTCTTTTTTAAAGATGATTTTTTTTGGCCTTTATTAGATGGACAGTTGATGGACAGTTGATGGACAGTTGATGGAGTTGGAAATGAGGGAGCTGATGGGGGCGGCCACAGGCAGCAAAGGGCCGAGGGTCGGAGTCGAGCTGCTGCGTCGGGGACTGAGCTTGGTGCTGAAATGAGCTGAGCCGAACCAGCGGCCTGTAAGCTGTCACTTTACCCAAAACATGATTCCTCCTTTGCTAACTCATCCCAGTATCTGAAGCACAGCTTTGTCTCCGAACACGCTGCATCCTAACTTCAGGCCACACCCCTCTGTGACTCCACAACGACAGACCTCGTACATTAAACGGACTCAGGTTGATTTAAACAGTCCAGCTGCGTAACATATCTGCCACAGTTCTCCACGGACCTGCTGTGCTTCTGTGAACGTGACATACAGGACATTTATTTCAAACATTTGTGAGGCTAACGGACGTTTCCTTTAACCCTTTACCTGCTGTTTCCTCCTCTCTGCCGTCTCTCTGCGGCCTCCTCACAGCATCATTCTGTCAGAGCTCCTGGTCCAGGTCTCTGGGGGTGATGTTGGGGATAATGAATCAGAGGGGGGGTCTCTGTGTGACGGGCTGATCGCTCACAGAGCAGTGGAGCCGCCTCATGAATCTCATTACGGCCTGTTTGGCTCTGCTGGTGCTGAGGTGTGCAGAGTGCACACTGGGACATTTGAGCGCTGATTAAACCTGGAGGCTGTTTTCACATCCATCATCCATATACACCGAGAAGACCTGACCGCAGCTCTCACCCCAATGTTAACATCTCAAAACCACCACCAGGAGCATGTCAATCAAAGCTGATCGGACACACCCACACAGTCTCAGATAATCCTTTATTGATCCTCAGGGAGAAACTGGGGAGTCTGCAGAAAACATCCAAAGTCTAACATTTATTTTAATGTCTCTGTGATGGATCGTACGTGCGATTTTACTATTGTAAGAGAATGTTCCAGAGGATTTAAGTTAGATGAAGTCTGGTCAGTAAATCATCCACTGACTGTGAGGGAGGTACGCCTCAGACCGGGACATGCTCTGAGCTCCCTCTGATTGTTACAGCCTGGGAGTTCACTTTCACTGAAAGGTCACCAAATGTCATGAGGCAGAGCATGTTCACATGACTTTAAAGCACTCTTATTCCCCTGACACCTCCTCTGCCCCTGCACGCTCAACTCAAAAAATACAAACACTGCAGGATGTTAGATCAGGTCGATTTTGAGATCCAGCCTCCTCCTCATGTCGGGGTGAGGTCGTCTGTTTCTGACGGAGTTTGTTTTAACAGTTGAAAAACTAAAAATTCAGAGGATCATAAGAACATCCTGGATCCTCGAGAAAATCTGAATAATTCTCGATGTAGTGGGCTGAGGAGGGAGAGGTGACTGAGACACATTTCATTTCTCAAATCCTCCTCCTCCTCCACCTCCACCTCCTCGTCCTCCTCCTCTTTTTCCTCCCCCTGGTGTCAAACTAGCTCCCGGCTCCCCTAATGCTTCTCTCTGGGAAACTGAAGCCAGACTTAGTAAAGATACTGTAGATAGGTTTAAATAATTTACGGTGATTTCAGTTTACAGGAATACGCTTAATGACTGAGAACAAGGACAACAAACCTGAAGACAAACAGAAACAGGAAGTGACCAGGACTCTTACACGAGTGTGAACATGTGTTTATATAAATATATGAAAGATTTTCACATTTAGCAGAGAGGGTCAAACTAACGTCTAAAAGTCAGGATGTCAGCCTGTGCTTTACACTGTGACCACTTTTCTCTTTTTAATCTGTGACAGAGTTCAGCACTGAGTCCCTGCATGCTGTCGCTCTGCATGTTGTCTTGCTGCATGTTGTCGCGCCGCATGCTGACCCACAGTTTATCTCTTTGTGCTCCTTCCTACGATGTTAGTTTACATGTTTGTGAGTTTGGCTCTTTGCATGCTGGGAAATGGTGTCAGGTCTCGTTTGTGTTTGTGCATTTGTTTGTTTAGTGTTATAAGAAACCCTCTGGCGCTCCCATCTGATTATTTTCACAGAATATTCCAAACATACAAGTTTACATGAGTGAAGAGGCCTCTGATAAACTGTAAACAGGACATCTGCAGCATCTTGTGGCTCTGAGAGGAACTGCATCCCTACGTGATGCTCAGTGTGATGCTGACCAGTCCATAAAATTTACTCAGTGTCTCCATAATGAGCCGTTTGAACCAGGTTCTCCAACAGCAGGTAAACAGTTCATAAACACTGAGTCCTCAGTGAGTGTCACTCTCTACAACATGAATAAAACATATTTAGTTGGAGAATAGCTGTGAGATCTTTTGATTTTCATAGAAACCTTTTGAGAATAACATTTTTGCATCTGGTGAGAGATTTAAAAACAGGTTTAACGGGTCTGCTAACAATTCTAATTCGATGAAATGCCACATTAAGGGCCTTCAGTGGTGCACACAGGATGTACAAGTTAATTTGCAGTAAGGCGTTTAATCTAGTGCTGTGCATCTAAAGACATAGAGAAACACAATGCTTGACATTCCAGTCCTCCATTGAACATTTATTCATAAATTATCCGACCACCATTATCATGTGTTTACATGTATGGTCAGTATGTGGGCAGCTGCAGGGTGGGAGTGTTGGGTGTTGGGTGTTGGGTGGCGGGGCACAGGCTCAGGCTCCTCACTGCCCCCTCCCCACTCTCATCTCCTCCTCTCTGATGGCAACCGCTAGCTGGATTACCACCATGCAAATACACAGACAGCAGATTACGATCTGGATTTGTTAGTCAGTCATTGTTATTTCATGAAATATGCGAGTCTCCTTAAAGCCATGAGACAGTGTGAGAAGGAATAAGAGAAGAGAACACACGACGCCCGGTCGGATCCAACTGTGAACCTCGCTGGTGAGTGGACTACTAGGCTAAGCTAGTTAGCTAGCATTAGCAGCTACTGCAGAATCGGTGTCCTCAAGCGACACTGTAGTATGTAAATCTGATTTTGTCGTAAACGGGAGGATTCTACATGTATGGTAAGATCTTATGTAGTGTTGCAGATAACGTTTGTCCAACGAGAGGCCAAAAATACACTAAGAAATGTTAACGTCTAACACCGTTGTCCGTCTGTCGCTGTTGGTGTTTGGCTACTTCTAACGTCAGCTAGCATGCTATCCTGTTAGCTGTGTCGCTTTAGCCGCTATCTTTCAGTAACAGTTGACAAACAAGGGTCTGTTAGCTACTTTTAGCAGCTAACATGGAGACAACAACAGTGTGAAAGCCAGCGAGGTAATGTTTCTATCTTTGTGCTTTTTAACGTTTAATAGGGTTAACTGTTTGGTTAGTTATCTACACGGTTAACTGTTTCTGTCAAGCAAACCTCCCCAGTATGAAGAGGACATGCCGAACTCAATTAATTTGCGGTCGTAGATATTGATGCTCCTCATTCAATAGAGATGCTAACTGGATATTAAATGATGTGAGATGTATTTGTATTGAGAGGATGTTGCAGTAAATTCGGCGTATATTGTAGCTTATTAACATTAAACGCAATGCTATATAAGATCTCTATATTTAGTGTGCAATGGGCTGCAGTATATCAGAAGCTTTAACTGCTTATAAAAGTGGTATTTTCAATAAATTTGTGTCCCACAACGACAACCACGTCTTGATGTACCAGCAAACACAAGAGCCCCTTAAACCCCCCTGTATTTCTGATAAAAGCTGCTGGAATGTGCACGACTTTACAAACGTCCTCTTTGACTAAACACAGATTCATGTAAATGTTCTATTCATAGGACACATGTGCTTTAAAGGACATCTCTGCAAACAAGCTAGTGTAGTTTTCTGAGGAGGAATCAAGATACTTGAAGTGTAAAAACACTTAATCTGCTAATATTTACTTTAAATAATAAATTAGGCCAAACATTTACAAGCAGCTCAACTCAACTTGAAACAGTTTGTTTGGTCTCTAATGTATCAGAAAGTAATAAAAATGTCCATTACTCAAAGTACAAGGTGAAGTCAGAGATAGTAAAGTAGGTGTGATGTAAAACAGAAAAGATGAAAATCTCCATCATTTTTTGTATCGTTGGGAAACCCTTTGAAACAAATCTGTTCAGTGACTCGGCATCAGAGATAATGCAAACATGAAATAAGGTTTAAAATCAATCTCTTAATGACGTTGTCGTTCACCTCACTGCTCCAGCTGCTCGAGGAGAAGTGGGGGTTATGTGTTTCCTGTTTTACAGCAGGTGCCAAATGTTGTCAGAGAATTGCAGCTGTATTTGTAAAAGTCCCGTCATGTTTGAACAGAGCCTTTATAGAGCATTGACACAACAGAAACCTGTGTTTGAAGAGCTTCTGCTGTAACACATTAAAAGGCTGAAAGGAGCTTTTGTCAACACCAACGTCTCCAGCTGTTTACCAGCAGTGAGACACATCACACTGAAGTCATTAGCATCCACAGCACAGGTCTGTTAGTCATCAGGATCAGACAGGTAACGTGTCCGAGTGCTGCTCAGACGTCATCTGGTCAGTAATGGTGCCAGCTGTGCACTGTGTGGGCTCCTGTGTTCTTGATTGATCGAGTTTTTAACCTGGATTTGTCTGTTATTGATCAAGTTTCTATTTTAATATTGTAAATTGAATTCATACGTTTGTGTTTTTTTGCTGTTCGGACAAAATAAACGATTAAGAGTATCATCTCTTCAGACGATCACGTCTCATTAGAAGGTTATTCTGCTCTAAATAAAGAACACAGCTGTGAGACACCAGACGAGACTCTATTTTTACCATGGTTGACTCCAGACTGTGACTGAGTCCACTCCCTCTTATAGAGACGTCAGACTTTAATGCCAGGCCTGCAGGTTTTAGACTCAGTATGTTTCCAACCTCAATGTTAAACTCGGGCCAGTCAAAGCAGGCCCAGCTGATCTGTATCAGCTCATCTGAGTCTGATCCCATCCTTTGTTTTATGCCAGCTGTCACACAGGTGTTCTCACCTGGGAACATTTCATGTGCAGCAACAAAACAAGTGCATTACCACGACAACCATCTGTCTGTGCTCAGCTCTGCTGATCTCCGTCTGTGTAAAAGCACCGACTGAGCCTATAGAGGATATAAAACCACAGCGTGAGACTCGTTATATATCTTAACCTGATTTATGCTCAGTGTGAGAATCATTTATAGTTTCACTGCAGGCAAGCCCCGACAACCTCACTCAACATGTCGCTGCAAGTGCAGCAAAATCCCTGCACGCAGAAGGCCTGTAAGAGTCATTTATTATTTTAATCAAAAGGTGAGCAGTAAAAAAAACACCCAACAAATAAAGTTCTTTTAGGTACTCTGGGCAAAAGCTGCATCTTGAGACGGCAACAAGGCCAAACAGGTTACAGAGAGGCCTTTGATTTTATACTCAGACGCAGATTAATTTTCTGTGCATGATCCTCGACTGTCCAGCATTGAATACACACTAACATGTTACAGCACTTCTTACAGCAGTTACTCTGCAGCTGCATTATGTCTCAGGACTCTCGTGATTTATTGACTACAATCTGGATCGGGAAGGAAAACTTGATCAGGACATCCCTGATAACTCGGTGGGATTTTCTTTGTGATTTAGTAGGAATGTTTCAGCTTCTTCATGTTGAGGATTTTCTGCTCATCTTGTTCCTGTGAGAGAGTCAAATGATTATGTTTGTAGGTTGGCTGTGCAGAGGATGATCTTGCTTTAGGGTCAGGGCATTGTGACAATTTAACAACATTAAGACCAAACGAGAAACTGAATCAGTAATAACACTAGTCTGTGTGTTCATGTAAACTACGTATTTATATAAAGACAAGTCAGTTAATCTAGTTTAGTAAGATTTAGACGATGATCACGTTGCTGCTACAGCTACGTTACTCGTCTTTACCCTCCTCATGTTCCTGCTGACATGTCTCACGCTGAAAGAGGGGTACAGTGAATGTGTGAGTGTGTGTTTGTGGGAATGTGCAAGTGATACTGGGAGTCCAGTGTCTCAGATCGTTGGTCTGCAGCCTCCTGGGGTCAGTTTTGTTCCTCAGCCTCAGACACACACACACACACACACACACACACACACACACACACACACACACACACACACACACACACACACACACACACGGAGTCAGTCAGTCCTTTATCCTCTCTGTCTTTGTGTGGCGGCTCGGAGCAGAGGACTGTGGTTGCATGGAGACGCTATGCAGGAGGCCTCTGTTGTCCAGGCAGCTTCAAGAGGGTTTCTGTGTAAATCCCACACTTGTTACTGCTTCTTAATATGCTGCTGTGCTGCAGCCTGCAGTCAGAGAGGAACCGGTCCTCTGCTTCACTGTGGACTCACTCAGTCACATTCACAATCAGAAGACACTCCTTTTGTTTCACACTCCACGACTGTAAGAGTTTATCATCCGCTCAGACAAAGTATATCCAGCAAATCCTCACAGTTAAGAAGCTGAAACTATGACACAGTGTGTGTGTGTGTGAGTGTGCGTGTGTGTGAGTGTGTGTGCGTGTGTGTGTGTGTGTGTGTGTGTGTGTGAGTGTGCGTGTGTGTGAGTGTGTGTGCGTGTGTGTGAGTGTGTAGGTGTGTTAGTTTGTGGGGAGTGCTGTTTTTATTGTGATGTCATGCAGAGGGAATGCTCACCGTTGACGGTTGCTCTGTTCACACGGGGGACGACACTGTGGGACAGATGAGAGTTTATAGTTCGCCCCCTGTTGCATCTTTGTGGTAATAATAAAGTGGTTAGCAAAGAAAGAACTTCACAGTCACAGTCTGCGGCTCCGTGAACTTTAACTTTGTTGTGTAATGAAACAAGAACTACGGGGATCTCATTCAGTGCGACTCAAAGCCAGCAAAGTGAGCTCTCGTGAGTCCACAGTGAGTCTAGTTATGCATAGGCCTTTATATTATTTAATGAGTTATATAACAATGTCTTCATGTTTACTCAGACTCTGACCTTTGACCCAGGTAACATGGAGGTTAATCTGTCGTTGCAGAAGTGTTTGAAGATGCCGGAGGTTCGGGACCTCTCTGAAGCTCTGCCTGAGATGCCCATGGACCCCATCACTGGAGTCGGAGTCGTGGCCTCCAGGAACAGAGCCCCCACCGGATATGATGTGGTGAGTCACTGAACACACCTCAGCCCTGATGGACAGCCTAATTATCTAATCGCTACATAATCACCTCTTAACGCCGTAATCATGCCCAGGATGATCAGTGGGAACGCTCATTGTTATAAACACAGAGAGACCAGCTGAGGAACAAAGAGTGCTCAACCCTCCGCCCAAGACTAAACCTAAATCTTTGCTGTATTTGCATCAGTGAAAACCTGCTGTGTTGGTATCTACATGTGTGTGTGTCTGCATGACGGTCCAGCTGCTACAGTGTCCGTGTTTCCTGTTGCATGTTGTATTGTTGGTGTAGGTGTGCCGCAGGTTAAAGGACTCTTCACATTTTGTCTGTTTGATGGTTTTCTGCTTCCAGGTCTCCACGACAACAGACGGCCTGGATGCCGACCTGTGGAAAGACGGCCTCTTCAAATCCAAGGTGACGCGCTACCTCTGCTTCACCAGGGTGTTCTCTAAAGAAAACGTAAGTCTTTGAGTTTAGTCTCAGATCTTTCTCTTCTCCTCCATCGTTGGCTTATCTCTCACCGTAACCCCTCCCTCTCCTCCGTGTCCTCTTCCCTGCAGAGCCATTTAGGAAACGTTCTGGTGGACATGAAGCTGATCGATATAAAGGACACTCTGCCGGTCGGTTTCATCCCCATCCAGGAGACTGTGGACACACGTAAGTCATCAGGTCACGGTGTGGTGAGCAGGTGTTCTCCGGCCGTTCTAATAAGATCTGCCTGGATTGTTAATGAGCAGGCTGTTTGCAGTGTAGTGACTGTCTGCGTCCCACAGAGGAGCAGGCGTTCAGGAAGAGGCGACTCTGCATCAAGTTTATTCCTCGAGACTCCACAGAAGCCGCCATCTGTGACATCCGCATCCTGGGACGCTCCAAGCAGGCCCCCCCTCAGTACACCTTCATAGGGTGAGCAGGCTGGACCATGTGTGTTAGAAGTGTGGTCTGTAGACTTGAGACAGTCGAGGAGCTGGGACTAAAGATGGAAAGCTTCATGTCAGGATTGGAACATAACCTTTCTGCTCTTTGATGCCCCTCGCCTTGTTTCACAGGGAGCTGAACAACATGGGGATCTGGTACCGTATGGGGAACGTTCCTCGAGCTCAGGACTCCTCACACACACCGACCACCAACAACATCCAGAACGTGAACTCGTCCTCCGGCTCCGCCCCGGTCCCTCCTGCTCCCATGCCAAAGTAAGTCCACGTTAATGCTGTGTTTCAACACGTGTCACATGTTTCCTGCATGAGCACATGGATGAGACTGAGGCCTGAAGCCAGGGAAGAGGATGTTCTCTGTCCTTGAACATTTCTCCTCAGGGGGAGGAAACAGCTCTATGTTTAGATCACAGAGAAGGAGGAAGAGGTGGAAACACAGCACACAGTCTGAGCGCTGACGAAGAGCAAAGAGGACAGCTGTGAATTTGAATGAACATTGTGTTCTTGGAGCTGAAAATCACTTTGTGTGTTTTTAATGATGATAATATCACCAGGACAGTAGAGAGGCAGTGATGCTGCCTGCTGCTTCCTGCCTCCTGCATGATCGAGGCCGCAGGTCTGCAGGTAGTTTCAGGCTGAGCGGTGTCAGCAATGAAAAACATATAAGTCACAACACAAACTGTTCTTATCAAAGCTGAGAAACAAAATGCACGGTTCTTAGCTGAACTCTGGTGAGGAGAAAAGTGGAGGAGGTAAGGAGGAAGGAAGTAAGGAAATAAGGGGGCCAGGTGAGCAGAGTCGATGAGTATGAAACTGAAGAATGTGTTTAATTAAGCAGAATTCAGCAGGAGAAAGAAGCTTGAAATGCAATGATGCAATAATATTATCATCCGTAGAAATCGTTCATCATCATGTGCCTGTTCAGCAGCCGTCACCCTGCAGTCACCCTGCAGTCTGTTCATCTGATCCTTCCTCGTGCTGTCCCCTCACCTTCCACCCCGTCACCTCCGTGTTTATTATCTGAGCTACTAATCATGCCCTCCATTCTCCACTCGTCTGCTGCTGCTCCTCGAGCACCAGATCCCAGAGTGTATCTAAGATAACTACAACTTCCTCTTTCACAGGAAACATTCTCAATCTAAAATTCTGACGTCTTCAGGAGTCACATGATGAGACGGGCAGTATGGATGTGCAGCTCGAGGCTGTGTGCTCCGTCTCAGGGTCTGATTCACAAACTGCACTGCTGATATGTAGCCGCTAACACGGCCGTAAAGTTTCACAGCTCCGTGCGGTCTGCTCTTGTTTTGTGTCTGCTTGTGAAGAGAAGCTGTCTGCGCCTCCTCTCTGCTGTTAGCGCTGCTGTTTGTGAATTAGGTGCTTTCTGCCACGAGGCTAGTTACCATAGAAACGAATGTCTCCATAATGACCCATTTAAATACGTGCAGACGGCACCGGAGCACCGAGAGGCTGTTTGCTCTGCAGCGCTCTTTGGGGTGCCTTTAACCCTCTGTGTATTGTCTTCATCAAACTGAGAGGCTGTGTCTTGTTTCATCATAAGGCACATCTCCATGACTCTCCCGGCCAGCTTCAGAGGGAAGAACACCACCCGACCAGACTACGAGCACCAGAACTCCAACCTGTACGCGATCTCAGGTCAGCAGCGCCGTCTTCTTCTCAACAAGCGCTCGATGAAATAACTCTAAACTCTAAATTCTCTGTCTGAAATGATCATGCATGAAAAACCACATGATGAATGATTTCTGTCTCTTGCAGCGATGGACGGAGTTCCTTTCATGATCTCTGAGAAGTTTGCCTGTGCTTCGTCTGACGTGAGTTACATTCAGTCTGTTTGTCTGATAGAGTCGCAGGTTTCCTCCTCCTGTAGCTGAGGAGCTCCGTCTCTTATTTTAATATTACCTGTGTGGAACATCCTCAGGCTTCACCTTTAAGATTGTCCTCCTTTCTGACAGATAATATTCTGTAAAGACTAATACGGTTAAAACATGGTGAAACCAGAGTACTGACGATCCCCTCTCTCCCTGTGCAGCTGCAGCAGATCGACCTGATGGGAATCACAATCAAGTCTCTGGCTGAGATCGAGAAAGAGGTGAGAGCTCGAGTCCAGCTCATCCAGATGATTGACACCTCTGTTAGATAAATGCACACAAACACAATCACTCGTGTAAAAAGAAGAATCAATATCTGACAGGAAACAATAATGGGTCATATCAGCATAAGCATGCGTCCTCTGACTGTGCGTGCACACGCTCACCAGAGAACAGGAGCATGTGTTGCTTCAGCAACATGCCACGCTGTCGTTTTAAGAATGACTGGCTGGGTGCTGAACAAGATTAGAAATGGTGAGAGAGGAGGACGTGCAGCCGGGAGAATAAACACAATGACAGTACTCACGAATGTCTGTGGTTTGATTCTCTGACTTTACTTTGTTAATCACTGGAATAATAAGATCTGATGAAATATTTCAGTCCTTGAATTTAACTCTTTAAAAGCTGTTCAAACTTCATCTTGAGGTCAAACTGAAAGTGAGCACCTGTGAGGTGATGATGATAGTCCTCCTCACTTGTTGGACTGATGTAGCAGTGATGCAGTTAGGAGCCACGTTTGAATAAAGAGGAACGGTCCTTAAACCGCTCTGGTCCTAGCAAACACATTGCTCATGTAATTACACACAGTGTCCACCAGAGGCCAGTGCTGCCCTGCTGTCCTGCAGGGCGGCCTGAGCTGGACGCAGAAACATCCCAGACTGTTTTTAAAGACACAGCCTGCCTGTAACGTTTGACTCATGTCTGTGAAGAACACAAAACAGTTTTATTAAAGTTGGATTATTTTCAGATCTAAAGATGGGATAGCTGATGTTCTGCTCACTGAGCCTCCTCTCTCTGCTTAAAAAGTATGCAGGTAAAACAACTACAGAGCTACAGAGGTCAAAACACTGAATATGTCCCAAAGGAAGAATATGAAGGTTTACAGACACATCACACAGAGGAGGAGCTGTACGTTTACAGACACATCACACAGAGGAGGAGCTGTACGTTTACAGACACATCACACAGAGGAGGAGCTGTACGTTTACAGACACATCACACAGAGGAGGAGCTGTACGTTTACAGACACATCACACAGAGGAGGAGCTGTACGTTTACAGACACATCACACAGAGGAGGAGCTGTATGTTTACAGACACATCACACAGAGGAGGAGCTGTATGTTTACAGACACATCACACAGAGGAGGAGCTGTATGTTTACAGACACATCACACAGAGGAGGAGCTGTACGTTTACAGACACATCACACAGAGGAGGAGCTGTATGTTTACAGACACATCACACAGAGGAGGAGCTGTACGTTTACAGACACATCACACAGAGGAGGAGCTGTATGTTTACAGACACATCACACAGAGGAGGAGCTGTATGTTTACAGACACATCACACAGAGGAGGAGCTGTACGTTTACAGACACATCACACAGAGGAGGAGCTGTATGTTTACAGACACATCACACAGAGGAGGAGCTGTACGTTTACAGACACATCACACAGAGGAGGAGCTGTATGTTTACAGACACATCACACAGAGGAGGAGCTGTATGTTTACAGACACATCACACAGAGGAGGAGCTGTACGTTTACAGACACATCACACAGAGGAGGAGCTGTACGTTTACAGACACATCACACAGAGGAGGAGCTGTATGTTTACAGACACATCACACAGAGGAGGAGCTGTACGTTCACAGAGATCTGCAGTTCTGTACTTTTATTGATAATGATGGAAATATAGTAAATGATTAATACAGTGATCAGTGGAGGAACCACGGACCTGCTGTCTCAGATGTCTCACACATGTTTTGCTGCATGTTTGATGGATGCTGTGTGAACACGGCTCATTAATGTTTGCTGTGTGTGTGTCAGTATGACTATAGCTTCCGTACAGAGCACAGCGCAGCGGCCCGCCTCCCCCCCAGTCCAACACGGACCTCCCTGAGCTCCGAGGCCTGAGGACCCTGTCCGACTACATCCTCCTCCTGTACGGACCCACCGGAGAGATCTGTACACAACTACTGAGGACGTACACACAACAAACAAAAGCCAGGACACATCCTGTGGATCTGAAGGAACCGCCACACACAGCAGCTGATTTTAAAACAGACTCTCTGATCGAGGAAGGGGACAGATTTCACTCGTGTGATTTTACAACATTTGGTCTCTCAAAGACGTGCTGAGCGTCTCGTCCCCCTCAGGACTTGTTACACACAAGATAAAAGGATGGAAGTGATGCTCTCTCTGACGGAGGCTCCTGTGTGAGCTCTGAGGGCCCACTGCGCTCAGGACGCATCATCAAACAGGAAATACAAAAGAGGACACTTCCTGTTTTCCGCTCTTCTTCATGAGGAATGACTCTGATCTTTAGATGTTACTGTAATATAACGTTAGTGTGACTGTAAGTGCACTTTGTGTTTGTTAACCACTCCTCTCTGTCTGTGGACATGAGCTGCAGCTTTACTCACACATGAGCCACTGTTACTGTTCCTGCAGCAGGCCGCAGGCTGCTGCTGCAGGCCGCAGGCTGCAGGCCGCTGCTGCACCACACTAACCACTACTCTGTGAACTTCCATCAACCATGTGTGCTGTGGTTTCACTGCTGGGTATTATGTTTCATAGTAGTGATCACAAAATAATCCTCTTTCTTTTAGACTATGAACACACGTCTCTGTGAGAAGAGCTCCCTGTCGAAGCTGAAACACTCCTCCTGTACCTGTTCAAACAAGGTGTTTAAATCTGCCGCCCAGTGCAGCACGCTGCTCCTGTCTCTCCCTGTGCTCCCTGTCCTCCTCCCCTGACAGTCCTCATCCCTGCGTGACTCCTCAGCCTCCGAGCTGTCGTCCTGCAGGCTTTAAACATCAAGCTTTTGTTCTGTGCAGTGAGGCGTCCTTTATCCTACGCTGCTAAACGAGTCTTTATCTGGAGTCGTCTTTGGTTGCCGTATAATCATTGTAATGCCTCGGCTCGCCTCCTCACGTGCAGATGTCCTACCAAGTCTCCTACAGACGGACAGAGAGCTGACAAAGCTTTGAAGGAGAGCGTCTCTGTGAGTTCATGAACTCCTCTCTGTCCTCTGCAGGAGACTGGGGCCGCTCTCAGCTTGTCCTGGGTGATTCACTGTCACAGTTTAGAGTCGACAGTTAACCTCCAGAGTGTAGAAATCAGGCAAACTCTGCACAGGACGGCACTTGTTGGCTGCAGGTTCAAGCCCAGAGCCATCATACAGACCATTAACCACTGCAACACTGTGCCGCCTGTGAGCAGTCCACAGTGTTCTGACCATGTGGAGGAAATTAAACCCTTCATCATTCAAGTTAATCGATTAATTAAATCACAGCTTCCACTAAAGTGTTCAAAGAGACGGATGCTAACAGCACGGTGTTAAACTGATGTTTTTATCCGTCTCATGTTGGAGCTTCTGTCGGACCATCCTGGACGATCAGCGTCTCACAGCCCACAGCTCGACACTGAGCTGTTTTTAATGCACAGACACGTTTCAGTCGGTTACGTTCTCCAGCGGTCTGAGTCCAACAGAAGTCCTCGCTCACATCAGCTCTGTGGAACGATGAGAGCTCAGAGGAGCAGGTGTGGAAGCAGGTCAGAGGAGGAGCACACGCTTCTTTATAACAGTCCTGAACCAGCTCTGACAGAGTCTCCTGCACAACAATATCCAGCTGTCAGCTTGATATCAAAGTTTACTCTGAAGGGCTAATGTGACTTCCTGTTCCTCCACCTGACGCCTTTGTTACGCTCTGTCAGAGCCTCAGTTTAACTCTGTTACATGTTGACCTGTTCCTGTTTTATCTCCATGGTTACCTGTTCCTGCTTTATCTCCATGGTTACCTGTTCACACCACTTCAGTTTAACGCCTGTCTGTAACAGACTCTGTTCCCTTCACATGTCTGCTTCTTGTTTCAGGGTCACTGTTAAAACACGGTCAGTTTAACTTCCTGCAGATGTTTCAAAATAAAAGACCTCCATTTGCTGACAGTGCAGACACTTCAAACACATCTGAAATCAATGCACTCCAGCAGTTTGTAGTCTGTCAGAAGTTCATGCAGAGTGATGCGTTTAAGGACTGTGGTTCATGAGAAGCTTTTCTTATTTCACTGCTTTGTTACAGAAGTTATTTGAGTGTGTCTGCAGCATATCGAGTCATGCATGGATTAACTCTTCTTTTATATTTAATTTATTAGTCCTCAGTGTTGTGACCCTGTTCTTCTCATGTACACGATGTAAGCTGGTCCTTTGCACTGCTGACCTGTTCGATGTGTTTAAATATAGCCGGCTCATGTCCATGTGACGCTCTGTGATAAGCTACGACACGTATCATTTGTCGCCGTGGTGTTTCCAGACGTGTAATAGCTAACTAACACAGTGTCTGCATTAACTACAGTAACAGTCTTACTTTGAAACGTCTGTTAGTCTGCATGCAGGTGACGCTTGTTTCGTGTCACTAATAGATTTTATTCTGAAACAACGAACAAAAACCACGAGTTTGTATTCTGAGCGAGTTTTATTAAACGACGATCAACTGAAGAGTTTGACTTATTCATGAGTGAACATGTGGACTGTGTCTGAGAGGTTGATGATGATGAGACCTGAGTTAGCTTCATGTAGCGTGCTCACGTCTCTGTGAAGACGCTGACAGGAGAAAACTGTGTGTCAGGTTGTCACCGCTCAGTGAACGTCTGACACAAACTTCACAGTGAGACAAAGACAGACTCCAGCTCAGAGGCAGATCGGCGCTCACTTTACTCTGAAGGACGATCCGATCTATCAGATAACAAAGATATTTATCAGCTGAATATCTCACCTCTTATTTCTCTGTCATGTGCTTCCTCTGCTCCTCTGTCCTCCTGCCTTTAACCCAGACATCAATCTCTGCCTGCCGTCTTACACCCCGAGGAGAGAGGAGGCTTAGAGGAGGAGCTGTGAGCGAGGAAGCACAGGTGTTTCCTTCATGGAAGACTTTTATGTAAAGACCTCTGACTAAAAGACAAATTACAGCAGTGGAAAATTAGACTGACAATATATTGTCTCCATCAAACACTCGTGTGGTGTCATAAACTGAAGCTTGTAGGTTCTTTAAACTTTTGTGTTTGTCGTATTAAAGCTTCAAAGCCGAGCTCACAGTCAGCCTCAGAGACGATCACCTTCATGTGGTCGTCTGTCAGCCGTCTATCTGCACACATGTGGAAGGGTTCTGTTTAATCCTCCTGCAGTGTTTCATCTCTGTGTTTACCCTCCAACATGTGGCTTCTCCCGTCACTGCCCCCGTCACATGCAGTGCACACGTCAGAGGCAGCTCTTCAGCTCCATTTAAAATACATATGCACAACAGAAGAATCAGGATTTGCTCTGAATAAACTGGAGGCTGTAATATTTAGCTTCGCAGCTAGCTGTGATGCTCTGAAGGAAGAGCTCCACAGGAAACAGCCGACAGGTCTGCGGGTCATTCAGTTATTATCTTTATATTCTCGTCTCATTGTGGGCCTTGACTTGGTGCGGGAGCAGACATCCAGAGACAGGTGTGTGATCTTCATCCTGTCTCATTGTGTTGTTCATCGTGTGCTCCTCGGTGTGTCAGCTGTGACGTTCAGGATCAGGAGAAGACTTCAGGACAAACCAGCTTCATCAACATCACTGCAGTGATACTTCACAACGGGGTCCACCATGTCTCCGATGTTTCTCTGATCCATGCAGAAGTCTGAACCTGTTCGTGAAGGTAAGCTTCTTTTAGATCTCTGAGCGTTCTTACAAGAAAGCAGCGAGTCAGAGCACGATGGATCAGTGATCCTTTCTGTCATGTTGTCACACACTTAGAATAACAACCTGAGCCTGTCAGTGGAAACAACAAGAACTTTTAGTGGACGACCTTTGACCCATCAAGGATTATGTTGCAGCCATTACAGCCTGTTTCACTGCTGCAGGATGAACACATCTACTGGAGACACTCAGACACTGTTTGTGTCCAGAGAAGAAGACGTGGAGGTTTATTATCCACTCTGAATGAAGCTAAACTGTTTACATCTTAATGGACTACAAAGACCACCAGCACCGATAAAACATGAAGGACTTTTACACTCTGGTGGATAGAGCTTCCCAGAATGCTTTGCAGTGGTTTCACCGCAGCTTCTTTAAGACTTGTGTGTAATTTTCCACGGCCTGTAAACGTGTCAGATCCGTCTCACAGAGTCATGAAGCTGTTTATGATGCTTCCTCACAGCGCGGCTCGTTACACACTGACGTGATGGACGTGAGTGTGTGTGGCTCACTGTGGTGTTTACATGTGTCACATTAAGTTTACAGACAGTGAAGCTCAAAGCTCCTCTCTGTCTCTGTTTTATTGCAGAGCTGCGCTAATTAGGCTGCGCTCACAGCTAGCATGGTGGCATGTTAGCCTCATGTATCTGCTGCCCCTGCTGCTGCTGCAGCACACTGGTTCACTCCAGTTCACATCCAAACACAGAGGGTCACTGCAGCCGGCTCACCTGACAGGAGCTGCATCCTGTCCCTCCTGAGACATCGCGTCCCGTCTCAGACCCGTCACCGTCTGTTCGCTGATGTTTAATCAATGAGCCCATCACACCTCCGCAGGGCTCCACAGACACAGCGTCAGTCACCCATAGGCCTCTCACAGTTCTTTCATCTCTTCGGGTGCTGCTGGAGAGAAACGGGACGTGAACTTATCTGCACACATCCTGCCTCAGGCGTCTCCCTGGATTCTGTTCATCAGACACATCAGAAAACATGTGGGGCAGAAAGGATCCGACATGAAGCCGGGGTTTCATTTGTGTTGGTTTAAAGCTTCTGGAAGTTTAAAGGTCCAAGCTCACAGCCTTCAGAAACACCCAGGCCTCGCTGAGCTGCAGCTCTCCTGTGTCTTTAATATGAAATATATCCTGTGACATATGATGACATATATGTCCAACTGTTTAAAACCATGTAGTGTGAGCTCACGTGCTTCTCTCGTCCTCTCAGCAGCTCTGATTCTGACCTGCAGTGTTCCTGGTGACCTTCAGCCTCTGACCACAGGGGGGCAGTGTTGGACTGTGAACGCTTCCTGTGCGTCCTCCAGCTGCTTCGCTCCAAACGATTGTAGTTATAGTTCATTAATAACGACATTAGCTCAGCATGAACATGTTAGTCACGCCCTCCTGTCACAGCATAAACACATTAAATTACATTATTAATACAAGTTTCTTCATGTCCGGTTTATACACACAATTACTGAAATGATCCGATTAAAAGCTACAGCAGTGATTTATGTCATGACTGTAATTAAAAAGAATTTATTTGACTTAAAACGTTTAGAAGAATGATGGCGTCACTAACACGTGGTGGATGTCTCACCTGGTGTCTCACCTGAAACAATGACAACAAACATGTTGTACCTGTGTGATGTCTCTCACACACGCTGATTATCAGGATATAATAGGGATTCTTTTCTATATTAATAATATTAATAATTCTCCTTTCTAACCTGAAACAGTCTCTAATATTTTAATATAATATAATATATAATATAATATATAATAACCCCCCCCCCCCCCGCGCGCGTCTCTCCGCCTTTAATTTCCCGTTCATAAATGCTCCTCGCGCTCCTCACGTGTATGAAGAGGATTGTGTGTGTGTGTGTGTGTGTGTGTGTGTGTGTATGTATGTCTGTGTGTGTGTGTGTGTGTGTGTGTGTGTGTGTGTGTGTGTGTGATGAATGTTGTGTTTTATTGATTTTCACACATCACAGAGACGCGTTCACGTGAAGCTGCCGGAAACGTCCCGCGTCTTATCACCGCCTGTCAATCACTTTATATTTCACGTCAGTCTGCGGGTCTGTGAGAGGACGGGAGGAAAAGTCAGGCAAATTATAAACCCGGCTGCACGCGCGCAGATTCTATCTGACGTCATATTGACACATTTATTGCTCACACACAAAAACTGATTTTAAATTCTGTTTATCAGTAAAATGTTCAGAAAGAGAAATCACAATAAAGTCACAATAAATCAATATTTACACATCATACCAAACACAAACATGTCACTGATATTTATGGCTTTATACTATACTGGTATATTAATATACCAACAGCTTGAACAGGACCGCTACACTCACACACACACACACACACACACACACACACACACACACACACACACACACACACACACACACACACACACACACACACACACACACCATTTACCAAATGAAATCTCAGCATTTCAGATGATTTCTTCATTAATTAATTATTTGAGGTTCAAATATTTTTTTATTTTGTCCTGCTGGTGCACCCGTAGCCTCCCTGATGCAGTTTAACGTGACGCTTCCGGTTTGAGTTTGATTTAAGAATAAATCTCAGGTTTATTAAACTCTTTATGGGTTCATTTGATCTCCCAAACTTTCAGCTTGTTTCTACATCCGGGTTTGATCACAGACAGAACCCGTTCATTAACAGCAGGGTGGATGATGTTCCCCTCGTGCACGCGGTGTGAAACTGTAAACCAGGATCAGTGTTTGCTTCTGGTTGCTGTGTTGGACTGATCATGTGAAGAGTTCATGCGGACTGTGACAGACCCACCGGCTGATAAACTGCTCAACAAGTGATGAATGTTTTAACCAAAAGTGTGAACATGAAAAAACAAACTTTAAAACAGCAGCACGTGACGCTTTCACCTCCACAGTGGGATTACAGAGGGAGGCCTCGCGAGCTGCTTCAGGGTGAAACCCGGCTCTTTCATTTAAAGTCACACTTGATGTTTTAAATCTTCTTCTGGACTGTTTGTGTGATTTCAGCGTCAGTGTTCAGGACGAGGAGGACTCATGGAGGCGGATCCACCACACTGCGGGCACCAATAACATCCCGCAGAGCGGAGGAGAAAGTGCAGGAGGAGGGGAGGAGGTGGGCTGTTCTCCTCTTTGAGACGGACTCCTCCAGCTCGGGATGGCACACTGACTCCAGGACTTCAGGACTCCACGGCCCGGATCATCCTCTGGATTTACACCAGCTGAACGCTTCCGCTCTGACGGACTTCAAGTGAAGGTTTAAACTTTGAGGATTTTACAGCTTGCTTCATCTGAGGAGACCAAGGGACCCGGATCAGAACTCAGAGACCCGGATCAGACCACAGAGACCCGGGATCAGGTTACACACACCGGGGTTCATCAGGTCCTGAGCGCGCGGAGAGGCGCGTGTCCTGTGAGTGTGCAAAGATGCTGAACGACATCAAGCTGGAGGACAGACTGAGGACGGACGCGAGCTGTCTGGAGGGAAGGCTCGGTGAGTCCCTCTCTGCTGCTCGTGCAGTCAGTGATCACAGAGTTCCTTCTGTTTACGGTTTGTCTGCATTCATTTCTTACAAGTGACAGGTTAAAGGTTTCATTATGATATTATATGTGTTAATATATATATATATATAATAA
>NW_027211702.1:7657500-7672500 GCF_022749685.1 Semicossyphus pulcher
GCTGCAAAAACAAGCTTCATGAAACTTCACAGATTTAGTTTCATGACCTCTGCAGAGCGAAGCGAGCAGCCGCAGGGCGTCCTCCGCCCTCAGCCTCCAACGCCACCTCCTCACTGATTAATGCCGCTGCTCCTCTGACCTCCAGCACTTCAAACACAGGAGGAGCAGCAGGAGGAGGAGTACGGGAGCTGTGGAGGGACAGTTTACAGGACTCTTTTTCAGATGAATACTAAAACCTCTCAGGCCTTCACATCCTCGTGTCTCTGTACATGAACGGATGATTGACAGAGGTCAAATGTGAAGCATCACAAACATCTTGATTTAGATTTAACGAGCCGTCTGAAAGATGTTACAAATCTACTGACGTCAATGAACCTCGTGTTTCAGGAAGACGTTTACAGTCCGTAACCTTTCACCTTTCATGGGCTCAGTCTCAGTTTGTGAAATAGCAGCAACATTAAATGTTCATTCTGGGACAAAGAAATGAATTTCCATTTTTAAATCAGCACAAAGTCTCAGCAGCTTTTCCTTTCACCCAGGAGACGTCTGCTCAGGTGAGAGCTAACGATGATGCACCTTATTAAACCTTACTAAGCTACAAACACCAGCACAGGTGCGTTTATGCACCAAAGTACATGGTTAGTTTTGGTGTGTTAAAGCCATCGATCGCCCTCCTCATGATGCACACTTCCTCGCTCTCTCTCACCTTCCGGGTTTTTTTTCAGACTAAGCAGGAGGAAGGAAGACGTCTCCGGAGAGAGCAGCCTTGTTGTCCTGCAGGCGGAGAAATCCTGCTGGAATGATTTTATTTCTTTTTTAATTACGGAACAGAAACACAGCAGGACACGTCACATGTGAACAACATGTCCTCCAATCACAAGGGAGAGAAACATCATGTTTATATGTTCGACACTGAGCACACCTGATGACACTTCACACCTCGTACAGTCCACTTCCTGTCTGAGGTGTTAGTGAGGTGTTACTGAGGATGTTACCTCCCACTGACCTGAGAACAGCATTCCTCCACCACACTGAGACTGAGAGGAGCACAAATCATGGAGAGGCTGAGGATGAACACATCCATCATGTGTGACCATCACTACTGTTTGATCAGCTGTGCTGAGTCATACAGATCACTGCAACTATTACAAGGCTGTTCCTCTGCAGCAGGGCGTAAACATGGTGAGGAGCCGTCATCGCGCCGCTCTGGTGTCCTGAACAAAACTCTGACTATAAAGATGGCCGACGCGTCTCCTCCTCCTCTCGTTGTAGGAAGGTGAAGCTAAACCCCCCGGAGCGGGCGCTGCCATCTCGCTCATCTGTATCCAGAGTGTGTGCAGCAGAGATCAGCTGCTGGAGCCGCAGTATCGACGTCCCGCCGCTTCCTCTACCTGACACACACCTTTACCTTGTGTCCTCGCATGTCGGAGCCCTCAGGTGTCCTCGCGTGTCGGAGCCCTCAGGTGTCCTTGGCGTGTTGGAGCCCTCAGGGGTCCTCGCGTGTCGGAGCCCTCAGGTGTCCTCGCGTGTCGGAGCCCTCAGGTGTCCTTGGCGTGTCGGAGCCCTCAGGTGTCCTTGGCGTGTCGGAGCCCTCAGGTGTCCTTGGCGTGTCGGAGCCCTCAGGTGTCCTTGCGTGTCGGAGCCCTCAGGTGTCCTTTGCATGTTGGAGCCCTCAGGTGTCCTTGCGTGTCGGAGCCCTCAGGTGTCCTTTGCATGTTGGAGCCCTCAGTTGTCCTCGCGTGTTGGAGCCCTCAGGTGTCCTTTGCATGTTGGAGCCCTCAGGTGTTCTTGGCGTGTCGGAGCCCTCAGGTGTCCTTGGCGTGTTGGAGCCCTCAGTTGTCCTTGCGTGTCGGAGCCCTCAGTTGTCCTCGCGTGTCGGAGCCCTCAGGTGTCCTTTGCGTGTCGGAGCCCTCAGGTGTCCTTGGCGTGTTGGAGCCCTCAGGTGTCCTTGGCGTGTTGGAGCCCTCAGGTGTCCTTGGCGTGTTGGAGCCCTCGGGTGTCCTCGCGTGTCGGAGCCCTCAGGTGTCCTTTGCATGTCGGAGCCCTCAGGTGTCCTTGGCGTGTCGGAGCCCTCAGTTGTCCTCGCGTGTCGGAGCCCTCAGGTGTCCTTTGCATGTCGGAGCCCTCAGGTGTCCTCGCGTGTCGGAGCCCTCAGGTGTCCTTGGCGTGTTGGAGCCCTCGGGTGTCTTCGCGTGTCGGAGCCGTCAGGTGTCCTTGGCGTGTCGGAGCCCTCGGGTGTCTTCGCGTGTCGGAGCCCTCAGGTGTCCTTTGCGTGTTGGAGCCCTCAGGTGTCCTTGGCGTGTTGGAGCCCTCAGGGGTCCTCGCGTGTCGGAGCCCTCAGGTGTCCTCGCGTGTCGGAGCCCTCAGGTGTTCTTGGTGTGTCGGAGCCCTCAGGTGTCCTTGGCGTGTCGGAGCCCTCAGGTGTCCTTGGCGTGTCGGAGCCCTCAGGTGTCCTTGGCGTGTCGGAGCCCTCAGGTGTCCTTTGCATGTTGGAACCCTCATGTGTTCTTGGTGTGTCGGAGCCCTCAAGTGTCCTTGGCGTGTCGGAGCCCTCAGGTGTCCTTGGTGTGTCGGAGCCCTCAGGTGTCCTTTGCGTGTTGGAGCCCTCAGGTGTCCTTGGCGTGTCGGAGCCCTCAGGTGTCCTTTGCATGTTGGAGCCGTCAGGTGTCCTTGGTGTGTCGGAGCCCTCAGGTGTCCTTGGCGTGTCGGAGCCCTCAGGTGTCCTTGGCGTGTCGGAGCCCTCGGGTGTCCTTGGCGTGTCGGAGCCCTCAGGTGTCCTTTGCATGTTGGAGCCCTCAGGTGTCCTTGGCGTGTTGGAGCCCTCAGGTGTCCTTGGCATGTTGGAGCCCTCAGGTGTCATCGCATGTCGGAGCCCTCAGGTGTCCTTGGTGCGTCGGAGCCCTCAGGTGTCCTTGGCGTGTTGGAGCCCTCAGGTGGGCTCAGTCTGCAGCAGAACAGCTTCTTGTTATATATATTCGTTCTTCGTCTGGTCCTGCAGAAGGTCTGTGAAGCGTGCGGTGACGGCTGTGTGACAGACAGGATGCTTTGCAGAAGGACCAACAGAATGTGTGTGAGGACAAACTGAGGGGAATTTCCAACCGCAGCAGAACTCCGACGTCACACAGCTGCTTTTAGGATCCTGTTGTTTCTGTCTGAGTGAAAGTCATCGGCCTATAAATGCTGTCTGCTCTGTGGATCACCGCGCGTTCTGCCTGCTCGTGGTTTGATCTGTAAATGCACTTCAGCAGCTGGAAACACCTCTGCAGTCTGAGGACAGAGAGCCGCGGGCCTGACACCAGCACAGATTCATCGCAGCTCAGGGGAGCAAAGAGGAGCCCCGGCGGCAGCAGAGGCCCAGCAGCAGAGCCAAGCCTCCGAGCCAGGGGGAGGAGGGGGGGGCAGGCGTGTGGACCATAACAGTGGGATTTATGGAGCATGGTGTGGCTGAGACAACATGTCCGAGCAGCTTGTTAAAGTCACTGTTTTTATGAGCAGGGACGAGCCAGGGACTAAATATGAAGCAGATCCTCCAGCCCCTCACAGACAGACAGACAGACAGACAGACAGACAGGCAGGCAGGCAGGCAGGCAGACAGACAGACAGACAGACAGACAGACAGACAGACAGACAGACAGACAGACAGACAGGCAGGCAGGCAGACAGGCAGACAGCAACATACCTTCCTCTCTCTGTCCTCAGCAGGATTTATGACAAAGTATGACATCACTGCTGAGACGAATGAAAAAAACAACTTAGGTTCATCGTTTTGACCTTTGACCTTTGAGCCTCTCACACCAACAAGCTCACATCTCATGTCATCAAATACACACACTTTGCCATCTGATACCCTTCAGCATCTGTTTTAGGCAAACTTATAAGGTACCAAAGAACCCTCCTTTAGGTACCTGTAAGGGCCTGTTGAGGTACTGAAGTACCCATTCACACCTGCTGTTAGGTACCAAGGTACCTATTGGGTCTGTTTTATAGTACCCATTATCATCTGCTTTAAGGTAGGAGGGTATCCTTTGGGCTTTGTTTTAAGGTACCAGGGTACCTTTTGGTCTCTTTTTTGGTCCCTTCAGCGTCTGACTTTAGGTTCCTAGGTTCCCTCTGGACCACGGTTTCCTTTTGGGTCAATTTTAAATTTAAACTTATAATCTTGAAGATCTCAGTCTTGTTCTCTTTGTCGACACCTGTGGTGATAAACAGTAACTGCACACTTCCCAGATATCCAGACAGCTGCATGTGTGACGCCCACGGCCGGCTCCCGCTGTAACTCTTGATTTTCCTGTCTGACGGCCGCTTAGCTCCGCCTACCCTCTCTGGCAGACCAACCACTGCTGGCTGATGGAAAACGCGTCACTAACTGGGCGCCGCCACAGACACCCAGCCCATAATAATACTATATACTGCAGATGAAAGGCTTTCATCAGCGGGCCGTAGGCTCAGTCACCATGTGTTACCTCAGAGAGAGAGAGAGACTTACAGACGTTTATTTACATGAACATCTTCATGATTAAATCTTTGAGTTCTTGTTTTAAGGTTCCTTTAGCATCTGTTGGAAGCTCTTAGTGTCAGTCTTGAGGTACCAGCGTACCTTTACCAAAGGTGAAGCAGGAAGTTGATCAGTGGATTGTGATGGATTACAACATAAACAGTTGTAATGATAATTTCACCGTCATTAGTTTGACTAACGTGTGGGTTTGTTTCCAGCCTGTCTGAGTTCAGCCACACGGCGTGAAGACCTCTGATGGTCTGGGCCAAATATCTTCCATCACACGGGAATGACTCTCTCTCTCTCTCTCTCTCTCTCTCTCTGCAGTAGCATGAGCTCAGAGGACAGCGGCTCTAACAGATACATGTTTGCCAGCCCCCCCCCCCCCCCCTTTAATCGCTGCATCGCGCTGCACGCTCTCATTGGACCCTCCTGGGACTCCGGCTGGCATTTAGCACACTGAGACGACACGGGACCCCAAGGGCTCATCCAAAACCTGCATGCTCCAAGCTGTCCATGTTATTAGCTCCCTGCTCTCAGAGGACGCGCACACACACACACGCACACACACACACGCACACACACACACACACACACACACACACACACACACACACACACTCCTGCACTGTGTTTCTCTCTCTTTATTCCTCTCTCTCTCTCTGCCTCTCGAGGAAGAAGAAGTACATTTAGTCAGACTATATTTGACTGTATCCGTACTCCATGTTCTCCGTGACTCTGCGGTGCATCGTGAATAACAAACTCGTCGTCGGCTCTGTAGCACCTGACATATCTCTGATCTACTTCTGATCCAACACTTCGCTCTGACAACAACTGATCCTTCGAGGGCGACGTGTGATATTTAGGTGCTTCAGTTGTTTCAGCAGATAATAGATTTCACAGGCTCTTCCTCTTTAACTTGTTGTAGTGACGGTGATATCAGAGCCACGCCCACAGCAACGGTTTTACCCCTGAGTGGTTCATTCGGGCTGTGGGGAGCGACAGCATCTTAGTGGACGATCATGTTCCAAAGTGTCCGGAGCAGCAGAACGCAGAATTAAAGGGATTTTAATTGTAGTTTAACTGCAGTATTTTTAGTCTTGCTTGAAGCAGCTGGAGGCCGGCTGCAGCGTCTGCAGAAGCTGCTGGTCCTGGATGAGAAACTGATTCTCCCTCTGAGCTGAACTCACGTCAGAAATTTCCAACACACAGCAGCTTAAGAAATATAAGTGTTGTATCTCTTTTCTGTGCGTGACATCCTTTCTTTGGTAAACATGATCCTGCTGTGCTGCGTCTCGTTCGAACAGTTACACTTCCTGCCATTTGGCTCCTCCAGAACCCGAGGTTGCCATGTGCAGCTTTAAGGGGGATAACTCTGAACTATCCAAATATACTTAGCAAACAGAGACATCTTTGGTGTTCGACGCTGCATCACGTCTGACAATCTGGAGCTCAGCAGAGATCGACAGCTTCCATCTGACACGTTACGGACAGGAAGACGAATGTTTAACACAAAGACATGCAGCGATATTAAACATGCAGAACTTTTAGGACACGCAGCTCGTCTCCTCGATGAACTGCAAAAGATCCACCTCAATGCAGGTACAATTCTTATTCCAACACAGTCCCTGATCCGTCCAGAACCTGATCAACCCTTTTTAAACAGAACAGGTTTTTTTGAGTCCCGACGGACGTCAGAACGCCTTTTATGAAACATTCACTCAATGTGACGTAAAAACAAAGGTAGAACCTGCTGACTGCAGCATGCTGAGGATCTGTTCAGGGTGTTAGTGCGGCCTGAACTATCAGAACAGGATTTATAGAACGTTCTCACTGCAACGTTCTAAAGGTGTTTTCAGAGAACGTTCTCCTGCCTTTAAAGGAACATTCTGGGAACAAAACGTTACCTGGGCTGCTGCTGTGAACCCTGATGTGTCGGGCTCGGGCCTCTGACCAGCCGACTGAGTTCAGCTGGTTGGCGGATGTGTTGCCGTGGCTGCGTAGCCAACATGTCTGCTGGATGAATGTTAGCTGTGTGAACAGTTCCCCCGTCAGGTTGATCCACGCAGGCAGAGTCTACGTTTAGTCGAGCCTGGACAGTACCTTTCCCCGAGAAGCAGCTGTTGAACACAGAGCTACACAAACCTGCAGCGTCCTCTCTCGGCCTCAGTGTGATGATGTCATCTCAGAGGGCGGACACAGTGAGGAGGCTGTTCAGAGAGTGTGTGATGAATGTGTTGCTGCTCTAGAATCAGGCTCTCTGACACGTACACACCTTCATCTCATTGTCCCACTTAATGTCTCTGAGCGTTTGCAGAGGTCATGTGACACTGAGGTCAAACGCAGAGCTGCGTGGTGTCTGCAGGAGGAGGAGAGCACATGATTGTTTCAGGGAGTCTGTTAGTCTGTTAGCCTGTTAGCCCGTTAGCCTGTCTTCAAATCCCACATTCATCCATTCATTTATTCATGTATGCACTGTTTCATTCACTCACACACTCAGATGTATTTTCTTATAGTTTAATGTTGCAACGTTTCCTCTTCGCTGTTCAACAGGACATATTTATGTGTCTTAAATCTGCTGCATGAGTTTGGTCCTGTAAGCTTTAACTCTCAGGGGCCTGTTGTTCAGCCTTAGTCCCGTTCTCCATGTGAACACTGATGAAAGCTCAGGAGTATCTTTGATCATCTTCTGTGCCGTTCATTTCTTCAAACACGATGACCTGACCATGACCTGACCATTTTTTGGCAGACCCCCCCTGGGCTTGTTGTTTGGGGGTGGTGTGCACCCAGGCAGGAGTAGCTGTGGACGGTGAGTATAATGACCATGGTGTGTTGGCGTTCACATGATGTTGGCTGATGGAGTGAGTATTTGCTCTTGGCCAGTGACCACCACATTACACAAACATACATGTGATTCCTACAGCCCCCCCCCACTCTGTAATCGATGACAGGTGACAAAGTGACTCGACGACATGCAGCACAAAGTAACTTATAAATCAGACGAGTTCACTGTACGAGCAGCTGCTTCAGTAAAACTCTGACGGTGAGTCAGCTCTCCAAACATGACACGATCGTCTGACAGGTAATCGATTTAAGAATTGATCCTCTCTGCTGTGTCAACAAGGAACGACTGAGACTCAGACTGAGACTCAGACTGAGAGACATGTAGAGAGACATGTAGAGAGACATGTAGAGAGAGAGACATGTAGAGAGAGACATGTAGAGAGACATGTAGAGAGACATGTAGAGAGAGAGACATGTAGAGAGAGAGACACGTAGAGAGACATGTAGAGACAGAGACATGTAGAGAGAGAGACATGTAGAGAGACACGTAGAGAGAGAGACATGTAGAGAGACATGTAGAGACAGAGACATGTAGAGAGAGACATGTAGAGAGACATGTAGAGAGACATGTAGAGAGAGACATGTAGAGAGAGAGACATGTAGAGAGACATGTAGAGAGACATGTAGAGAGAGAGACACGTAGAGAGACATGTAGAGACAGAGACATGTAGAGAGACATGTAGAGAGAGAGACATGTAGAGAGACATGTAGAGAGACATGTAGAGAGAGAGACATGTAGAGAGAGAGACATGTAGAGAGACATGTAGAGAGAGAGACATGTAGAGAGAGACATGTAGAGAGAGAGACATGTAGAGAGACATGTAGAGAGACACGTAGAGAGAGAGACATGTAGAGAGACATGTAGAGACAGAGACATGTAGAGAGAGAGACATGTAGAGAGAGAGAGAGACATGTAGAGAGAGAGACATGTAGAGAGACATGTAGACAGACATGTAGAGACAGAGACATGTAGACAGACATGTAGAGACAGAGACATGTAGAGAGACATGTAGAGACAGAGACATGTAGAGAGAGAGACATGTAGAGAGAGAGAGAGACATGTAGAGAGACACGTAGAGAGAGAGACATGTAGAGGGACATGTAGAGAGAGAGACATGTAGAGAGAGAGACATGTAGAGAGAGAGAGACATGTAGAGAGACATGTAGAGACAGAGACATGTAGAGAGACATGTAGAGAGAGAGACATGTAGAGAGACACGTAGAGAGAGAGACATGTAGAGAGACATGTAGAGACAGAGACATGTAGAGAGAGAGACATGTAGAGAGAGAGAGAGACATGTAGAGAGACATGTAGAGACAGAGACATGTAGAGGGACATGTAGAGAGAGAGACATGTAGAGAGAGAGAGATATGTAGAGAGACATGTAGAGAGACATGTAGAGAGAGAGACATGTAGGGAGACATGTAGAGAGAGACATGTAGAGACAGAGACATGTAGAGAGACATGTAGAGAGACATGTAGAGAGAGAGACATGTAGAGAGACATGTAGAGAGAGAGACATGTAGAGAGACATGTAGAGAGTCATGTAGAGAGAGAGACATGTAGAGAGACATGTAGAGAGAGAGACATGTAGAGAGAGAGACATGTAGAGAGACATGTAGAGAGTCATGTAGAGAGACATGTAGAGAGAGAGACATGTAGAGAGTCATGTAGAGAGAGAGACATGTAGAGAGACATGTAGAGAGAGAGACATGTAGAGGGACATGTAGAGAGACATGTAGAGAGAGAGACATGTAGAGAGACATGTAGAGAGAGAGACATGTAGAGAGAGAGACATGTAGAGAGTCATGTAGAGAGAGAGACATGTAGAGAGACATGTAGAGAGAGAGACATGTAGAGACAGAGACATGTAGAGAGAGAGACATGTAGAGAGAGAGACATGTAGAGAGACATGTAGAGACAGAGACATGTAGAGAGAGACATGTAGAGACAGAGACATGTAGAGAGAGAGACATGTAGAGAGAGAGACATGTAGAGAGAGACATGTAGAGAGACATGTAGAGACAGAGAAATGTAGAGAGACATGTAGAGAGACATGTAGAGAGACATGTAGAGAGTCATGTAGAGAGAGAGACATGTAGAGAGAGAGACACGTAGAGAGACATGTAGAGACAGAGACATGTAGAGAGACATGTAGAGAGAGAGACATGTAGAGAGACATGTAGAGAGAGAGACATGTAGAGAGACATGTAGAGAGACATGTAGAGAGAGACATGTAGAGAGAGAGACATGTAGAGAGACATGTAGAGAGACATGTAGAGACAGAGACATGTAGAGAGACACGTAGAGAGAGAGACATGTAGAGACAGAGACATGTAGAGAGACATGTAGAGAGACATGTAGAGAGAGAGACATGTAGAGAGACATGTAGAGAGACATGTAGAGAGAGACATGTAGAGAGAGAGACATGTAGAGAGACATGTAGAGAGACATGTAGAGAGACATGTAGAGACAGAGACATGTAGAGAGAGAGACATGTAGAGAGAGAGAGAGACATGTAGAGAGACACGTAGAGAGAGAGACATGTAGAGGGACATGTAGAGAGAGAGACATGTAGAGAGAGAGAGACATGTAGAGAGAGAGACATGTAGAGAGAGAGAGACATGTAGAGAGACATGTAGAGACAGAGACATGTAGAGAGACATGTAGAGAGAGAGACATGTAGAGAGACACGTAGAGAGAGAGACATGTAGAGAGACATGTAGAGACAGAGACATGTAGAGAGAGAGACATGTAGAGAGAGAGAGAGACATGTAGAGAGACATGTAGAGACAGAGACATGTAGAGAGAGAGACATGTAGAGAGAGAGAGAGACATGTAGAGAGACATGTAGAGAGAGAGACATGTAGAGAGAGAGAGACATGTAGAGAGACATGTAGAGAGACATGTAGAGAGAGAGACATGTAGAGAGACATGTAGAGAGACATGTAGAGAGAGAGACATGTAGAGAGACATGTAGAGAGAGAGACATGTAGAGAGACATGTAGAGAGTCATGTAGAGAGAGAGACATGTAGAGACAGAGACATGTAGAGAGAGAGACATGTAGAGAGAGAGACATGTAGAGACAGAGACATGTAGAGAGAGAGACATGTAGAGAGACATGTAGAGAGAGAGACATGTAGAGAGACATGTAGAGACAGAGACATGTAGAGAGAGACATGTAGAGACAGAGACATGTAGAGAGAGAGACATGTAGAGAGAGAGACATGTATAGAGAGACATGTAGAGACAGAGAAATGTAGAGAGACATGTAGAGAGAGAGACATGTAGAGAGACATGTAGAGAGACATGTAGAGAGTCATGTAGAGAGACATGTAGAGAGAGAGACATGTAGAGAGAGGGACATGTAGAGAGACATGTAGAGAGACATGTAGAGACAGAGACATGTAGAGAGAGAGACATGTAGAGAGACATGTAGAGAGAGAGACATGTAGAGAGACATGTAGAGACAGAGACATGTAGAGAGAGAGACATGTAGAGACAGAGACATGTAGAGAGAGGGACATGTAGAGAGAGAGACATGTAGAGAGAGGGACATGTAGAGAGAGAGACATGTAGAGAGACATGTAGAGAGAGAGACATGTAGAGAGACATGTAGAGAGACACGTAGAGAGAGAGACATGTAGAGAGACATGTAGAGAGAGAGACATGTAGAGAGAGAGACATGTAGAGAGAGACATGTAGAGAGACATGTAGAGAGAGAGACATGTAGAGAGACATGTAGAGGGACATGTAGAGAGAGAGACATGTAGAGAGAGGGACATGTAGAGAGACATGTAGAGAGAGACATGTAGAGAGACATGTAGAGACAGAGACATGTAGAGAGACATGTAGAGGGACATGTAGAGAGAGAGACATGTAGAGAGAGGGACATGTAGAGAGACATGTAGAGAGAGACATGTAGAGAGACATGTAGAGAGAGAGACATGTAGAGAGAGGGACATGTAGAGAGAGGGACATGTAGAGAGACATGTAGAGAGACATGTAGAGAGAGACATGTAGAGAGACATGTAGAGAGAGAGACATGTAGAGAGACATGTAGAGAGAGAGACATGTAGAGAGACATGTAGAGAGACATGTAGAGAGAGAGACATGTAGAGAGACATGTAGAGGGACATGTAGAGAGAGAGACATGTAGAGAGAGGGACATGTAGAGAGAGAGACATGTAGAGAGACATGTAGAGAGACATGTAGAGAGAGAGACATGTAGAGAGACATGTAGAGACAGAGACATGTAGAGGGACATGTAGAGAGACATGTAGAGAGAGAGACATGTAGAGAGAGGGACATGTAGAGAGAGAGACATGTAGAGAGACATGTAGAGAGACATGTAGAGAGAGAGACATGTAGAGAGACATGTAGAGACAGAGACATGTAGAGGGACATGTAGAGAGACATGTAGAGAGAGAGACATGTAGAGAGACATGTAGAGAGACATGTAGAGAGAGGGACATGTAGAGAGACATGTAGAGAGACATGTAGAGAGAGACATGTAGAGAGACATGTAGAGAGAGAGACATGTAGAGAGAGAGACATGTAGAGAGACATGTAGAGAGAGAGACATGTAGAGAGACATGTAGAGAGACATGTAGAGAGAGAGACATGTAGAGAGACATGTAGAGGGACATGTAGAGAGAGAGACATGTAGAGAGAGGGACATGTAGAGAGACATGTAGAGAGACATGTAGAGAGACATGTAGAGAGAGGGACATGTAGAGAGACATGTAGAGAGATATGTAGAGAGAGACATGTAGAGAGACATGTAGAGAGAGAGACATGTAGAGAGACATGTAGAGAGAGAGACATGTAGAGAGACATGTAGAGAGACATGTAGAGAGAGAGACATGTAGAGAGACATGTAGAGGGACATGTAGAGAGAGAGACATGTAGAGAGAGGGACATGTAGAGAGAGAGACATGTAGAGAGACATGTAGAGAGACATGTAGAGAGAGAGACATGTAGAGAGACATGTAGAGACAGAGACATGTAGAGGGACATGTAGAGAGACATGTAGAGAGAGAGACATGTAGAGAGACATGTAGAGAGACATGTAGAGAGAGGGACATGTAGAGAGACATGTAGAGACAGAGACATGTAGAGAGAGAGACATGTAGAGAGAGAGACATGTAGAGAGACATGTAGAGACAGAGACATGTAGAGAGACATGTAGAGACAGAGACATGTAGAGAGACATGTAGAGACAGAGACATGTAGAGAGAGAGACATGTAGAGACAGAGACATGTAGAGAGAGAGACATGTAGAGACAGAGACATGTAGAGGGACATGTAGAGAGACATGTAGAGAGAGGGACATGTAGAGAGACATGTAGAGACAGAGACATGTAGAGAGACATGTAGAGACAGAGACATGTAGAGAGAGAGACATGTAGAGAGAGAGAGAGACATGTAGAGAGACACGTAGAGAGAGAGACATGTAGAGGGACATGTAGAGAGAGAGACATGTAGAGAGAGAGAGACATGTAGAGAGAGAGACATGTAGAGAGAGAGAGACATGTAGAGAGACATGTAGAGACAGAGACATGTAGAGAGAGAGACATGTAGAGACAGAGACATGTAGAGAGAGAGACATGTAGAGACAGAGACATGTAGAGAGACATGTAGAGAGAGAGACATGTAGAGACAGAGACATGTAGAGAGAGAGACATGTAGAGACAGAGACATGTAGAGAGACATGTAGAGAGAGAGACATGTAGAGAGACATGTAGAGACAGAGACATGTAGAGAGAGGGACATGTAGAGAGACATGTAGAGACAGAGACATGTAGAGAGACATGTAGAGACAGAGACATGTAGAGAGAGAGACATGTAGAGACAGAGACATGTAGAGAGAGAGACATGTAGAGAGAGAGACATGTAGAGACAGAGACATGTAGAGGGACATGTAGAGAGACATGTAGAGAGAGGGACATGTAGAGAGACATGTAGAGACAGAGACATGTAGAGAGACATGTAGAGACAGAGACATGTAGAGAGAGAGACATGTAGAGAGAGAGAGAGACATGTAGAGAGACACGTAGAGAGAGAGACATGTAGAGGGACATGTAGAGAGAGAGACATGTAGAGAGAGAGAGACATGTAGAGAGAGAGACATGTAGAGAGAGAGAGACATGTAGAGAGACATGTAGAGACAGAGACATGTAGAGAGAGAGACATGTAGAGACAGAGACATGTAGAGAGAGAGACATGTAGAGACAGAGACATGTAGAGAGACATGTAGAGAGAGAGACATGTAGAGACAGAGACATGTAGAGAGAGAGACATGTAGAGACAGAGACATGTAGAGAGACATGTAGAGAGAGAGACATGAAGAGAGAGCAGCAGGTCAGTTTACAAAGGTCAGGGGTCACCTCACCTTCATCCTCTCTGTGTCAGAGTCAGGTGTCGTGATCGTCTCCGTCTGTGTCCGTGCTCCGTAGTCCTGAGAGAGAGGGGGGCTGCTGGGGGGGCTCAGACAGCCAGAGACACCCGCACCATCACTGATGTATTCTCCTTTATATACAAATGTCAGGGTGGGGGGGTGGGGGGGTCCCCTGGGAAATAAAGTCTGCCATCGACCCCCCCCATTCATCTGCTCAGAGCTCTGTGTGTTTATGAGGGTATAAGTGGTGTTAAGTCCCCGAGCCTGCAGCGTGTTTATTAGTGTCAGGTCCAGGCTGAGCGACACGCTGAGCGGACATCATGCCTCACCTTTCACACACACACACACACACGTCTCTCTCACAGTGAGGTGAAACAGGCTGCATGAGAACAAGACAAGACATGAAAGCATCAGTGACCTGTTAAACACATAATGTGACGGTTCGATTCCTCTGATGCTGCAGCAGTGAGGCGGCTCGCCCTTTAATGAGTCCATTACTCATTAAACTCTGATATTCGGATGTAGTGCTAGCTCAGCATGTTAGCATGTTGACATTAGCATTTAGCTCTAATCACTGCTGTGCTCTGTGAAGAACAGCTTCACTAGCATGGCTGTGACTCTTCAGGGACTTTCAGTGAGCCTGCAGTCTGCTGTCAGAGAAATGCACAGAGGTTAAGAGCTGCAGGTCTGATTGTTTTAGTTCTCTCTGCTATCTGTGGCTGCAGGCCCTCGTGTCTGTTTTATTATTTCATTAGGACTGAATTACCTTTTCTTTTGTCCGACACTTTCATCATCGAGTTCACTCTTGTCTACAGGTTTCTACCAGATTTAAGACGGCCTGAATAACCTCTTTAAAAAGGCCTGCTGATAAATGTTCTTATTGAGAAGGTTCAGAGTCGAAGAGACGACTCGGCACAGACACACGTTTCTATCTGCAGGCTGTTTGTCACACACAGGACAGACGTTTGGTCACAGTTTCCAGCTTCACAGAGAGCAGACTGTGGTTCAGTTTAACAGGACAACACCCACCCACACACACACACACACACGCACACACATACACACACACACACACACACACACACACACACATTAATGAACGCCCAAACATTTGAGCAGTTTGTGTGTAACTTTTATTACTGCTTCAGCGTGTGTGCCGAGTCTGCAGGAACAATAACCGTAGGAGTCACTTTCTCTCTGAACCTTTACAAACATAAAAACACAGCTTGTTTTTCAGCAGAGCTCTGTGATCAGGAACA
>NW_027211702.1:7677500-7690000 GCF_022749685.1 Semicossyphus pulcher
AGATATTTGTGATCTTGAACGTTTGATTATCAAACAAATCTTTTATGGCGTCTTTAAACAGTCAGAGCTGTCGGTGAAGGTTCTGATGATCGCGTCCTGTTAGCACACAGAGACAGAGCCGCTCGTTCCTGTGGACGTTCAGAAGCTTTAGAGTTCATCTGACTGAAAACAAACTCATTTAGTGTCATCGGCTCTTTAATAAGAAAACACCTGATTCTCTGGACTCGTCATGTTTCCTCTGACGTGAACCTGAGTCTCTCCTGACCACCTGTCTGTCTGACTCAGACCCGTCTCTCTCCTGACCACCTGTCTGTCTGACTCAGACCCGTCTCTCTCTCTCTCTGACTCTGTGAGCTCCTGGCAACAGATTTACTCTGCTCTGATGCCAAAAGGAAACAAGTCCAACTTCAGCTCCCTCTCCCTCTCCTCTCTCCTTCCTCTCCTTCCTCTCCTCTCTCTCCACCTCCTCGCAGCTGATCGCAGCTGATCGCAGGTGATGGCAGCTGATCGCAGGTGATGGCAGCTGATCGCAGGTGATGGCAGTTGATCGCAGGTGATGGCAGCTGATCGCAGGTGATGGCAGCTGATCGCAGGTGATAGCAGGTGATAACAGCTGATCGCAGCTGATCGCAGGTGATCGCAGCTGATCGCAGCTGAATGCAGGTGATGGCAGCTGATCGCAGGTGATAGCAGGTGATGGCAGCTGATCGCAGGTGATGGCAGCTGATCGCAGGTGATGGCAGCTGATAGCAGGTGATAGCAGCTGATCGCAGGTGATGGCAGCTGATCGCAGGTGATAGCAGGTGATGGCAGGTGATCGCAGGTGATGGCAGGTGATAGCAGGTGATGGCAGCTGATCGCAGGTGATGGCAGCTGATCGCAGGTGATGGCAGCTGATCGCAGGTGATAGCAGGTGATGGCAGGTGATCGCAGGTGATGGCAGCTGATCGCAGGTGATGGCAGCTGATAGCAGGTGATAGCAGCTGATCGCAGGTGATGGCAGCTGATCGCAGGTGATGGCAGCTGATCGCAGGTGATCGCAGCTGATCGCAGGTGATAGCAGGTGATAGCAGCTGATCGCAGCTGAATGCAGCTGATCGCAGCTGATCGCAGGTGATCGCAGCTGAATGCAGGTGATGGCAGCTGATCGCAGCTGATCGCAGATTATCGCAGCTGATCGCAGGTGATGGCAGCTGATCGCAGGTGATCGCAGCTGATGGCAGCTGATCGCAGGTGATGGCAGCTGATCGCAGGTGATCGCAGCTGATGGCAGCTGATCGCAGGTGATCGCAGCTGATCGCAGATGATCGCAGATGATCGCAGATGATCGCAGCTGATCGCAGCTGATCGCAGCTGAATGCAGGTGATGGCAGCTGATCGCAGGTGATCGCAGGTGATGGCAGCTGATCGCAGCTGATCGCAGATTATCGCAGCTGATCGCAGCTGAATGCAGGTGATCGCAGCTGATCGCAGCTGAATGCAGGTGATGGCAGCTGATCGCAGATGATCGCAGCTGATCGCAGATTATCGCAGATTATCGCAGATTATCGCAGCTGATCGCAGCTGATCGCAGGTGATGGCAGCTGATCGCAGATGATCGCAGATGATCGGAGCTGATCGCAGGTGATGGCAGCTGATCGCAGATGATCGCAGATGATTGGAGCTGATCGCAGGTGATGGCAGCTGATCGCAGGTGATTTATTTGACAGTCGTTAGCATTTCCTGGCAGCACCTTGAGAGACCTGAAGGACAGCCTGTGTTTGCTCGTCTTTCCTCTCCGGCTCTGGCTCTGTGCAGCCTCGTGTGGAGCAACATGAGTACCTGTTGGAACATGAAAGTCTGTGAAAGTCCAGTTTGATTAATAAAGCGAGTGGGGGGGCGGAGGTAGGACTAATTAGGCTGATGCAGGTTCTCATATGAAACATGACGTCATGACGTCACCTCCCTCTTTAACTGAACCTTCAGTGACTCTCAGACCTGAACAGGTCGTTATGTTGCAGGAACAAAATGCATTGAACTGTTTTGTGTTGATGATTGGTCAGTGATGACATCATTGTGTTCATGTTCCACCTGTCACCACAGGTGTGTTGGTTATGATAGATGATGATGGTCTGCCTGCAGGTCGTGCAGTCTGATAAACAGGACGGATGTGTGCTGGCCCTGATGTGGCAGACTTCAGTCCACATGTGAAACAGGCTTCATCACTCGTAGGAGAATGACTCTGTTGTTCTGCAGACTAAAAACTGTTCTCGGTCTCACCTGAAGGACAGAACCTTCGTCACCTTTGTAAACGATATCAGATGATATGACATGTGAAGCACCAGACGTGAGTTGTTCCCTCCCTGATCATCTTCAGGCTGCAGCACAGTGAGATTTTAAATATTGGATCTTGGATGATGAGACACCTCTGTCCTTCTCACTGTGACCCCCTCCTCTGATAGGCTCCCCTGTGTTGCAGTGAACCTCCAGAAGGAGGATAATGGAGTGGCCACATCGACTCCTGCAGACAAACATGTCGCGGTGATTCCCCAGAGAACCTGGAGGCCTCGCTCTGACTTCTTGAGCTTTGGCTGAGCAAACAGCTCGTCCCCACTCGGAGAATCCGGCTTTTATTTCCCGCTGCCTCCTGCACAATCATCTTTTGATTACTCCGACTAATTAAAACTCCAACAAGCTGCCACCCGAAGCCTCCTCCCCCCTCCCGTCCTCCTCCTTCAGGTCACCCGGCTCCCCGAGGAGAGAGAGCAAACAGGAGAACAGTGCAGGAACACACACAGTCTGTTTTTACGGCTTCATCCTTTCTCCGCTCCTCTTATCCTCTTTAATCCTGAACCTCTTTATGCTTGTTAAGCTGCTGGAGCCGTGTGGAGCACAGGGCACGGGGCCAGGGGGTCAAGGAGGCTCCTCGAAAGAGCCGGCCCCCCCACAGAGGTGGTCTGGGTCCTCACTGAAGAGAGCCGCATGAATCCTCTGCTGGAACAAACACTGAGGCTGCACCGAACAAGAGTTTAGAGCAAATAAGACTAAAAGTCTAAAGCCGGACTGGCTGCTGCTTGAAGAGGCAGATTTCAGACCCCACACGTGTTGGAGCGATCCAACGGCAAGATGTGGCGCTGATTCAGACTTCAAAGCTCAACAGCTAAAGATGTCTTTAAAGAAGTCTTTAAAATCAGAAGCAGAAAGGTGCTCTGTGAACGACGATGCATGTTCAGAGAGAGAGACGGTCGTCACCAGGAACACCACACGGTCCATCTGTACACTGGGAACGGAAACAAGACATGAAATCACCACAGGAGGAAGTCAGGTGATAAAGGAAAGTCTGTTAGAGAGATGAAACGAACAGGACACTTGTTTGGAGCCTTTTTATGAGTCAGCTACAAAGAGAGGGACACTTTTTACTTTTATAACATGAGCACGTTGCAGAGCGAGTTCACTCCAGTAAAGAAGATGAATCGGTTCTTCTGCTGGAGTAAACATGTTTGTACTTGTGCCAGCAGTTTCTTTAGTTTCCTCCTGAGCGTCGAGCTGAGCCCGGCTGCCCCCTGCTCTGTGGTGTGATCTGGATGACGTCACGCCCCTCTCTCTCTGTGTGCAGACAAACCCCTCTGCAGTAATGTGCATCAGAGTGGATGTAAAGAAATGAGCAGGCATCAGCTGTGTACCTGTACTCTGCAGCAGGTCATGTCGCTGTGGATGAATCTGGTAACTATCGATGTAGAGCAGTCTGTTGTTTCATCCTCTTTAAGAAGTGACTCATGCTCGTTTCATCTCGTACAAACTGACTCGGCTTCCTGAACGAAGCTGTTCTAACTCATCGCTCAGTTTCATCGAGCACATTTGAGTTCCTCTTGATGCTTCCTGTTTGTCCTCTGAGAGGATGGATGATGTGTTCACTGACATTTGACAAATTTTTAATTCACAGCAGCTTAACACTACGCTGTAACCAACTTTATAATAAGCACTGAAGCTCTCTGTGCAGACATGTGTCAGCCATGTGTCCTTCAGTTCTCCTGCATTGAAACCATGTCCCTCATGATGAAAGCCCAGAGCTGACCAGCGCTCTGCACGAACACAGAGTCGCTGCTGGCGATTGCACAGCCAGAGACCGAGCGATCATAGTCATCAAGTTTAAGAGAAAGATGTCAGAGAGACGGAGCTGAGTGAAGAACGACCACGAAGAGCGATGAAATACTTCAGACATGATCTTAAAGTGTCTGGATTTACTTTATAGATCTTTTCTAACAGATAAAGGAAGTGACGAGCACATTCAAGTTCTTGCACACTCGTACATCATGAAGAAGAGCTGCAGAGGGTTTCCTGTAGAGAACTTTATCACCTTACGTGGTACCAATGTACGGTGACCGGCTGGGTCAATCAAGCTGCAGCGGCCCAAACGGCTTCCATTAGAAGAAACAGGCTGCAAGTTCAGGAACACGACAACTGAAACAGGACGGCTGAAACAGGACGACTGAAACACGACGACTGAAACACGACGACTGAAACATGACGACTGAAATACGACAACTGAAACACGACGACTGAAACACGAGGACTTAAATACGACGACTGAAACACGACGACTGAAACACGACGACTGAAACACGACGACTGAAACACGACGACTTAAACACGACGACTGAAACAGGAAACACGCTGCAGGTGAAAAAAGGCCAAACAAATGCATCCACATCAAACCCACAGAAACGAAGCAAAGACAAAAACAATACAGATCAGTTGAACACAGCGTCAGCGCTCCTGCAGGAGGTTCACCATGGAAGCTGTTACGGCCCTCACAGCTTCCATTGATCATATTTAAATGATTTCCTCTCAAAACATGTTGATTTGCATGTTTGATGCACACTAAGACTTTAATGAGCCTCCTTTAGTCTTTGTTATTATCTTATATGAACAACACACACACTGTACAGTCTCACCAACAGCATCTTACATTTTACCTTCCAACATAAAGTGACTCTTTTGACACGCTGACTGAAGGTGTTCATTGGGACCTGCAGAGCATCACACACACACTGTGCGCGCTCTCCTCCAGCCTGCAGAGTCACTGTTTGAATCAGCTCCTGAACAGAGAAAGAGTTTGGAAAGAGGACCTGAAGAGAAAAGGCTGCTGAATAGAGGAGTTACTTTAGAGAGGAGGAGGAGGAGGAGGAGGAGGAGGAGGAGTGCAGCTGTCCAAACACTGAGCCCTTCTGTACCTGCCTTACAGTCACCTCTTTTCTCCTCCATCCCTGTCCTGCCCTCCTTTAACCGTCAGTCTGCTCACTCTGCTGGTTGTTGTAGTTTTTGCAGAAGTGTAACCTACCTGCAGAGACACTGCAGACTTGTGGACTTCCTGTCTTTTCACTTTATGATCAAATTGTTTTCAGACATCAGGATTACGTTCTGATCATGTTCTGAATCACAGTTAAACACAGAACACACTGAATATTCTGCTGCTCCTTGATGTGGTTTCTGTAATGGACTCTTTTAGTCCGTCCTTGATAAAAAAGGATCAATGGGACATAAATCAGGCCTCTTGAATTTGTCAAAGAACACATTGGTTCATTAAAATTCCCCCTTCTAAAGCACCACTTCCTCCTGTAAAGGTCACATGTTGAATCATTAGGAGGCTGTGGGGAGCGGTTGGAAAATTGTCCCAATCTTTCCGTCTGAATCAGCTGTGAGCCTCCTGTGGGCCTGTGAGGACATCAAACAGAGAGCTGCAAGGGTTAACGATTAGAGCTCAGTAACCGCCCGACATTCAGCTCACACACATCTGGCTCCTGCTCCGTAACGCTGTGCAGACATGAAGTTACAGCGCAGACGTGAGGTTATGACAAACAGTGCGTGCAGGTTCAGAGGGGCAGGACTCTCAGGACTCATCGCTCTGCTCTTGTTGCATCGTCTCCAGCTCTTCTTATTTTGGTCTTTTGTGATGAGGAAGTTCTGCTCACTGAGATCTCTGGACGATTCATTCTGGATGTTATCACCAAGAACTCAGAGTTCATGGGAGCAGAGACAATGACTGAGCGGAGACAGACGGGTCTTTAAGTGTCAGAAATACTTTATGAGACATTATGAGTTTTGAGCCGTATCCTTGTGTTAATTATGTTTGTGATAAAGCATGAAAAACCTGGTTATTTATAGCCCTGTATGTACATCATAACACCATCCAACTGTCTGATCATCTGCCTGCAGGTGCTCTGAAACATGGACAAGGTTTCTGTCAGACATGCAGGTTAAAAAACACTGAAGGACCAAAGCTGCAGTTCCTCTGGTGTCCACTTGAGGCTGTCTCCAGCAGTGAGTCAGTCCCCATAGAGCCCCATGTTAAACTTTACAGCAGAAATAAACATGTTTACAGCCTGGTACAAAAAACAGTTTGGGTCTCTATAGCTCATTTCTCTCTTCATGACGACTGTACGGGGAGAATCTTTATACAGCTCACCTGTTTACATTATATTAAGGCTTAAAGTGATGCAGCATTAGGGGCGTGGCCTCTTTGAGTGACAGCTGGGAGCTGCTAGCTGTCTGCTAGGTGTCCCCTCAGCTAACTCAGTCACTGAACGTAACCTGTTAGACACCATTTAGTCCAGTATGGACAGACCACTGTGGCTGCATCCACCTCCTATATGAGGAGTGAAACCATAGAAAGTTAGCAACAAGAGGGAGCGTTAGCCAGTTTTCTACTGACACCAACAATGCTGCATGTTTCATGGAGGAAATGTGAACTTTTGTGCACAAAATGAAGGAGAACAAAATCTGACAGGGACATGAACCCATGATGGCGGGCTAAAAGAGTCTGAACACCTGTGGACAGGAAATAGTCAAACACTCAGATATAAATGACATAATGAGGTTATTGAACACGTATTCTCCATACATCCGTCTGTGTTGTTAACATCAGTCTCTCCTGTGTTTCCTCAGGCTGTTTGCCACAAAGTGCAGCGGCTGTCTGGAGAAGATCGCCCCCACAGAGTTTGTGATTCGAGCTCTGGAGAGCGTTTACCACCTGGGCTGCTTCTGCTGCTGCGTCTGTGAGAGACAGCTGCTCAAAGGAGACGAGTTCGTCCTCAAAGACGGACAGCTGCTGTGCAAGAGCGACTACGAGAGGGAGAAGGAGCTGCTCAGCACGGCCAGCCTGGACTGCTCAGAGTCAGGTAACAACGAGAACGGACCCAGTGGATCTGAAACACGTAGAAGTGATCCTTAACGTGCTGATCTCTGATTGGCTGCAGACAAGTCAAACCTGCAGTGTAATAAAATAATGTAATACCTGTGTGACAGATAAGAGTGAGGATGAGGACGTGGATGTGAAGTCAGAGAAAGGACCTGCAGCGGGTAAAGGCAGCGAGGACAGCAAAGACCCCCGCCGGCCCAAACGTCCTCGCACCATCCTGACCACCCAGCAGAGGAGAGCCTTCAAGGCCTCCTTCGAGGTCTCCTCCAAACCCTGCAGGAAGGTGAGAGCAAGAAACTCAAGTCACTCGCTGATCAAACTGTTGTTCTCTGTGGCCGCATCACAACTATTAACGCAAGTTCACAATAAAAATGTGCAACACATGTTGAAACTTGGAACTACCTGCAATGCAGTCTGCAAAGATCTAAACCTTCCAGTTTAAACTGACGAGACTGTACGGCTCTCTGATCCTACGTTCTAGCTGCCGCACTTTCAGGCATTTGTTTTTCAGTATTCTAAGTAAAATATAAATTATATTGAAAGTGAGTTCATTGCTCAAGTTGCATTACAAGGATAAAGCTGTCAAAGGTTCTTTACAGGAACTTGAGACAGCAGATCTCCCCTCTTTAGCCTTTAACAGAGTCTGTCTCTTTTGGAGCAGCTGGTGTCCCCTCTAACATCGATTCCTAACCAGAGGAGATGTGAGCGACGGATCGTCTGACAGTTTCAGTGTTTCCCGATGAGAATGTCCTTACCTGCTCTGTGTTTATGTTTGACGTCATGATTGACTGAAGTTACAAAACGTGGTGAAGGTGTACAGCTGAGATCAGTGCAGTTTGTATCAAGTGAACTGTATTATTTTATTTATCACATGATGTATAAATGTCTGCTGAGTGTACCTGTGCTGTGACCTGCAGGTGAGAGAGACCCTGGCTGCAGAGACCGGACTCAGTGTTCGTGTGGTCCAGGTCTGGTTCCAGAACCAGAGGGCAAAGGTCAGTGACACAAACATGTTTCCTCGTTTGGTGTTATGATGACTTTGCTGGACAGGTGTGTGCAAAGGTGCTCGTTTACTGATGTGGTTCCCATTGATCTAAATGTCTCTGTAGTCTCTGTTCCTGTTGTTCCTAAACTGGACTCGATGCTGGACAGTGAGAGGGCAGTGAGAGGGCAGTTAGAGGGCAGTTAGAGGACGATGAGAGGACAGTGAGAGGGCAGTTAGAGGGCAGTGAGAGGACAGTGAGAGGACGATGAGAGGACAGTGAGAGGGCAGTGAGAGGACAGTGAGAGGACAGTGAGAGGACAGTGAGAGGACAGTTTGAGGACGATGAGAGGACAGTGAGAGGGCAGTGAGAGGACAGTGAGAGGACAGTGAGAGGACGATGAGAGGACAGTGAGAGGGCAGTGAGAGGACAGTGAGAGGACAGTGAGAGGACAGTTAGAGGGCAATTAGAGGACAGTTTGAGGACGATGAGAGGACAGTGAGAGGACAGTTAGAGGACAGTGAGAGGACAGTTAGAGGACAGTGAGAGGACAATGAGAGGGCAGTAAGAGGACAGTGAGAGGACAGTGAGAGGACAGTGAGAGGACAGTTTGAGGACGATGAGAGGACAGTGAGAGGACAGTGAGAGGACAGTGAGAGGACAGTTTGAGGACGATGAGAGGACAGTGAGAGGGCAGTGAGAGGACAGTGAGAGGACAGTGAGAGGGCAGTGAGAGGACAGTGAGAGGACAGTGAGAGGACAGTTTGAGGACGATGAGAGGACAGTGAGAGGGCAGTGAGAGGACAGTGAGAGGACAGTGAGAGGGCAGTGAGAGGACAGTGAGAGGACAGTGAGAGGACAGTTAGAGGACGATGAGAGGGCAGTGAGAGGGCAGTGAGAGGACAGTGAGAGGACAGTGAGAGGGCAGTTAGAGGGCAATTAGAGGACAGTTAGAGGACGATGAGAGGGCAGTGAGAGGGCAGTGAGAGGGCAGTTAGAGGGCAATTAGAGGACAGTTAGAGGACGATGAGAGGACAGTGAGAGGGCAGTTAGAGGACAGTGAGAGTACAGTTATAGGACGATGAGAGGACAGTGAGAGGACAGTTAGAGGGCAGTGAGAGGACAGTGAGAGGACAGTTTGAGGACGATGAGAGGACAGTGAGAGGACAGTGAGAGGACAGTGAGAGGACAGTTTGAGGACGATGAGAGGACAGTGAGAGGACAGTTAGAGGGCAGTGAGAGGACAGTGAGAGTACAGTTTGAGGACGATGAGAGGACAGTGAGAGGACAGTTAGAGGACAGTGAGAGGACAGTGAGAGGACAGTTAGAGGACAGTGAGAGGACAGTGAGAGGACAGTTAGAGGACAGTGAGAGGACAATGAGAGGGCAGTAAGAGGACAGTGAGAGGACAGTGAGAGTACAGTTTGAGGACGATGAGAGGACAATGAGAGGGCAGTAAGAGGACAGTGAGAGGGCAGTGAGAGGACAGTGAGAGGACAGTGAGAGGGCAGTGAGAGGACAGTGAGAGGACAGTGAGAGGACAGTTTGAGGACGATGAGAGGACAGTGAGAGGGCAGTGAGAGGACAGTGAGAGGACAGTGAGAGGACGATGAGAGGACAGTGAGAGGGCAGTGAGAGGACAGTGAGAGGACAGTTAGAGGACAGTTTGAGGACGATGAGAGGACAGTGAGAGGACAGTTAGAGGACAGTGAGAGGACAGTTAGAGGACAGTGAGAGGACAATGAGAGGGCAGTAAGAGGACAGTGAGAGGACAGTGAGAGGACAGTGAGAGGACAGTTTGAGGACGATGAGAGGACAGTGAGAGGACAGTGAGAGGACAGTTTGAGGACGATGAGAGGACAGTGAGAGGGCAGTGAGAGGACAGTGAGAGGACAGTGAGAGGGCAGTGAGAGGACAGTGAGAGGGCAGTGAGAGGACAGTTTGAGGACGATGAGAGGACAGTGAGAGGGCAGTGAGAGGACAGTGAGAGGACAGTGAGAGGACAGTGAGAGGGCAGTGAGAGGACAGTGAGAGGACAGTTAGAGGGCAATTAGAGGACAGTTAGAGGACGATGAGAGGACAGTGAGAGGGCAGTTAGAGGGCAATTAGAGGACAGTTAGAGGACAGTTAGAGGACAGTTACAGGACAGTCAGGGGATGGTGAGAGGACAGTGAAAGGACAGTGGTTAGAGAGATTTTGGGAGTATAACACCCCCTCACACCCCGTCCCCCGTGGGTACGACGTCCGTCATGGCTGCCAGTCACTCTCTGCCTCTGATTTTCAGTCGTTAGTGGAGCTTTGAGACGTCTTACAGTCTTACTGTCGTCATTTCAGCTCCTCTGATCCAAAAACAGATCCATACTGGCACCAATTAACACAGGACTACAAATCCAGGGATGAGAAGACACCTGTCCACTTTCAGCTACACATGGGAAAGAAAATTTAACACCATGCAGTCTGCTGATCTCAGACAGGTGTAAATACAATCTGTAAACTGACGGGGTACTAAATCAAGCTGTCCATCAAAGGTGACAGATGTTTCCCTGCAAAGGAAAAATAACCACCATGATGTGCAAGACAAGAGTCACATGACTGACAGAGCTAGCTTAGCTATCATTGGTGCTAACAACCCTCTCCAGTATCTCTGATCACACTGTCCTGTCCTGAGGAGACTCTATGTAAAGTCCTCTAATGTGTCAGACACGATGATGATACAGGCAGAGATGATGATGTATCCAGATCACATGTGAACACGGGGTCTTAGTGCTTAAACCAGTTCTTCATCAGTTAATCTTCAGTGGATCAATGGTTGATAATCTGTTCTTTGGAGGCATTAGTGAGAATAATCTGGACAAAGTCTGAACATCCACCCGGCCTCTTACTGCAGTCACCAGTTAGTCTACATGGAGTTCAGTTCAGCACAGACTTGCTGAGATGTTTGCTAAAGATGGTTATTGTTGTTTTAATCACAGTTTCATGCTCCTGCAAACGAGGATAAACTGTCGATTACTTTGTCAATTATTTCCTGGATTAATGGATTAGTTGTTTGGTCTAATGTTTCAGAAAATGATCAAAAACAATGTTAAAGGTGACGTCCTCAAATTATTAGTTACTATTAGAACAGCACTCGCCTCTCAGCTGTTTTTGGACCTGGTTTCCATTTCAACAAGAGTCTGAATCACAGCTGTGTTCAGCATGTGTGCGCTTCCTGCTCCGTAGGCCCACACCTCACACCACGCCCATCCTTTGGTGATCAGTGAAGTCATCTGTGTCTAAAACTTTGAAATGATTGACAAGTTGTTGTTACAATATTTCCATAAATAATAATAAATATAATAATATAAATGGACTGTACTTATAAAGCGCTTTTCTAGTCTTTGCAACAACTCAAAGCTGCTTTTACACGACATGTCACACACACCCATTCACACACTGATGGCAGAGGCCAACTGTCAATCAGTTATTACATGTATACCCATTTATACCCACCGGGAGCAATTTGGGGTTCAGTGTAGCCCGAGGGAGCTGGGGATCGAACCTCCGACCTTCCGATATAAAGACAACCGACTCTACCACTGAGCCACAGCCGCCCCAGTACAGTATAATGATATGTGTGTGTTGTTATGGTAAATGTTGTCAGTTAAAGGTTCATGGTTTAGGCCTCTTGGAGTGCAGTCGGTTGGGCCTGTCAGCGAGGCTCTTGTGTACCACGAGTGGTACTCAAACCTCCATTTGGGAATCACTGCCCTAGACCCTAACATTTATGTTAATCCGCTGCTGAAAATAGTCCCCAACAAACACACTGTTCCCTCCTGCTTGTTTCACAAAAACTACAACAAGCCGGTGTCAGACACATGTTAACGTTTTTAACGTGTTTATTATCGACAGATGAAGAAGTTAGCCCGCAGACAGCAGCAGCAGCAGGAGCAGCACAGCAGCCAGAGGCTCGGACAAGGTGAGGGCTTAAGTGTGTGTGTGTGTGTGTGTGTGTGTGTGTGCGTGCGTGCGTGTTTGTGTTTGTGTTTTATGTGCGTGCGTGCGTGCGTGCGTGCGTGTTTGTGTTTTACGTGCGTGCGTGTGAGCGTGCGTGTGTGTGTGCGTGCGTGCGTGTGAGCGTGCGTCTGTGTGTGTGTGCGTGTGCGTGTGTGGGTGCGTGTGCGTGCGTGTGTGTGTGTGTGTGTGAGCGTGCGTCTGTGTGTGTGTGCGTGTGCGTGTGTGGGTGCGTGTGCGTGCGTGTGTGTGTGTGTGTGTGTGTGTGCGTGCGTGTGAGCGTGCGTGTGTGTGTGTGTGTGTGTGTGTGCGTGCGTGTGAGCGTGCGTGTGTGCGTGTGTGTGTGTGCG
>NW_027211702.1:7692500-7740000 GCF_022749685.1 Semicossyphus pulcher
GACTCCATCTTCCACGACATTGACAGCGACACCTCCCTGACGAGTCTCAGCGACTGCTTCATGACCGCCCCTGACGTCGGCTCCTTACAGGGGAACCCCATCGACCGCCTGTACTCCATGCAGAGCTCATACTTTGCCTCCTGAGACCCCCTCTGGTTCCCCCACCCCAACAGACTGCATCACAAGCCATAGACAGAGAGCACACTACAGACGCAGGACACACACGCCACTGGACTCTCCTGCAAGACAAGAATCAGGGCTCAAGCAGGGACGAACGACTGCAGGACAGAATCCACCAAATAAACCTGACTGACCTCCAGCAGCCAAAGGAAGGACACGGACACTGAAGCAGGAAGGTTAATGCTGTGAGAGCGATCTCTGTACAGACTAACAGGATGTTATTTTGTCTTATTAAAAGTTCAAGTCAGAGGTTTCTGGGAAATGTAGTCCAAATGAATCAGTTGCAGAAACATGAGCTGTGTCCCAATCCAGTGGCTGCAGCCTTCGAAGGAGGCGGTCCTCGGAGGATGCTCCATTCACAGCCTGCGCAGACGTTAAAGCCGAACTGAGACTGAATTGAGACCGTCTGGTCTAGCCTTTCATCACCAAACACCCAACCTGTCGCCTAGCAACAGGTAGCTAGAAGGCTAACTAGCTAGCCTAACTAACGTCGAGTAACTTAACCCATTATTTTAAAGATCATTTGTTTCAAGGAGGACTCAGTTATCAGCCTTCAAATCCAGCCTTCGAAGGCTGCAGCTCCTGGACTGGGACACGGCTGTTAGCTACGAGACTTCATGAGTTTGTTATAATGTTGTCGGTTGTTTTTAATGGAAAAATAAGCACATGTAGTTTTGGTGACTTCATATTCTGAGTGTGTTTAATGTTCTATACTGCAGGAACGCCCACTTCTGCACGTACGGATGGACAGCAGTTAATTTATTTCTCTCCGTGCAGGTAAACCATAAATCCAAAATGTCTATTTAAAGCACAAAATGATCCCGTGTACAGAACACCCCCGTCACTGATTATTTGACTCTATTTATCTCTCTCTTGTGTTTTCATGTGTACATCGGTATCGCTTTGCTATTTATTTTTTCCATTGATAAAGAGTGCATTTTGAATCAAAGTGTTGGTATGCAAATAAAAAGCAGTCTCTCGCTTTGGGTGAAATAAAGAAGCTGCACAAAATCATCTTTGAGTTGGACTCTTCAGAGAGTTTAGAAACGTCAGTGTGTGGTGGTCACTAAAGGCCCAGACTGAAGCTAACGTCTCCTCTTCTGTCACCAAGTAGTTCAGCTCCTACCCCTGACTGTCAGGCTGCATCAGCACTGCACCTGCACCAACGTGACATCCACCTGAACGGCTTCTGAGCACAGGGAGCAACAGCACTGCAGCGCTGCACAGAAGAGCCTCAACGTTCTGCTGACAAACAGGGGACCACACATATTTCACATGTGCAAAAACTCCTACAGAAGCTGTGATAACCTTTGACCTTTAGCATGAACATGTGGTGCACTTAAAGATCCCAGTTTGGGAGTCAGACGATCATAGACTAAAGTTTTGATCTCATGTTGTAGATGGAAAGTCACAGCTTCACCAAAATGATGACTAAATATCCATCAGTGTTTGACTGGATCCTGAAAACTGTCACTTAATGGTGCTAAACTAAAATCAGGCTCGTCCTCGGGATGAAGGGTCCTTGGAAAATTAGAATCCTCTTTCATGGTTATAAACACTTTAACTGTTATAACAGTGACAGATTCATTGGAGGGGACCATGAATGTTCTTCAGAGTTCTGTCAGGAGTCACGTCACTGTCAAACACTTTATTTAAACATTCTGAAACCAAAAGGGGACATGTAGGGGTTTGTAGGCATGTAGAGGATTGTAGGCATATAGAGGTTTGTAGGCATATAGAGATTTGTTGGCATGTAAAGTTTTGTAGGCATATAGAGGTTTGTAGGCATGTAGGGGATTGTAGGCATGTAGGGGATTGTAGGCACGTAGAGGATTGTAGGCATGTGGGGGTTTGTAGGCACGTAGAGGTTTGTAGGCATGTAGGGGATTGTAGGCATGTAGGGGTTTGTTGGCCTGTAGGGGATTGTAGGCCCGTAGGGGATTGTAGGCATATAGAGGTTTGAAGGCATATAGGGGTTTGTAGGCATGTAGGGGTTTGTAGGCATGTAGGGGTTTGAAGGCACGTAGAGGTTTGTAGGCACGTAGGGGTTTGTAGGCACGTAGGGGTTTGTAGGCATATAGAGGTTTGTAGGCATGTAGGGGTTTGAAGGCACGTAGAGGTTTGTAGGCATGTAGGGGTTTGTAGGCACGTAGGGGTTTGTAGGCATATAGAGGTTTGTAGGCATGTAGGGGATTGTAGGCATGTAGGGGTTTGTAGGCATATAGAGGTTTGTAGGCATGTAGAGGTTTGTAGGCATGTAGGGGTTTGTAGGCTTATAGAGGTTTGTAGGCTTATAGAGGTTTGTAGGCATGTAGGGGTTTGTAGGCACGTAGGGGATTGTAGGCATGTAGGGGATTGTAGACATATAGAGGTTTGTAGGCATGTAGGGGTTTGTAGGCACGTAGGGGTTTGTAGGCATGTATAGGTTTGTAGGCACGTAGAGGATTGTAGGCATATAGAGGTTTGTAGGCATATAGAGATTTGTTGGCATGTAAAGTTTTGTAGGTATATAGAGGATTGTAGGCATATAGAGGTTTGTAGGCATATAGAGATTTGTTGGCATGTAAAGTTTTGTAGGCATATAGAGGTTTGTAGGCATGTAGGGGATTGTAGGCACGTAGAGGATTGTAGGCATGTAGGGGATTGTAGGCATGTAGGGGTTTGTAGGCACGTAGAGGTTTGTAGGCATGTAGGGGATTGTAGGCATGTAGGGGTTTGTAGGCCCGTAGGGGATTGTAGACATATAGAGGTTTGTAGGCATGTAGAGGTTTGAAGGCATATAGGGGTTTGTAGGCATGTAGGGGTTTGTAGGCATGTAGGGGTTTGAAGGCACGTAGGGGTTTGAAGGCACGTAGAGGTTTGTAGGCATGTAGGGGTTTGTAGGCACGTAGGGGTTTGTAGGCATATAGAGGTTTGTAGGCATGTAGGGGATTGTAGGCATGTAGGGGTTTGTAGGCATATAGAGGTTTGTAGGCACGTAGAGGTTTGTAGGCATGTAGGGGTTTGTAGGCATATAGAGGTTTGTAGGCATGTAGGGGATTGTAGGCATGTAGGGGTTTGTAGGCACGTAGGGGATTGTAGGCATGTAGAGGTTTGTGGGCACGTAGGGGTTTGTAGGCACGTAGAGGTTTGTAGGCATGTAGGGGTTTGTAGGCATATAGAGGTTTGTAGGCATATAGAGATTTGTAGGCACGTAGAGGTTTGTAGGCATATAGAGGTTTGTAGGCATATAGAGATTTGTAAGCACGTAGAGGTTTGTAGGCATATAGAGGTTTGTAGGCACTTAGGGGTTTGTAGGCTTGTAGAGGTTTGTAGGCACGTAGAGGCTTAGGAACAACAAATGAAAAATCTAATTGATGCTTTTTGAGTCCAGGAAACATTCCTTCTTAGACCATAACAACTATTACTCTGGCAGTAACAAAGCTGTATGTGAAAACGTTTCACCTAATCTGAGTGTAATTACCCCGAGGTTCTCCACTCTGTGACCCTTGAGACGTGATCCTTAAACAAACAGAGCGCAGACACCTGCAGGGACACAGCTCACAAACACCTCAGAGCTCACCCTGCGTTCTGTGTTCGATATAAACATGTATCCAGGTCATTAAACAGAGCACACAGTTCACCCACCTTCGATTTGGTTTCATGACGGACAACCAGCAACAATATTTACCCAGCATGCACCAGCTCCTTCCTCCTCTTTGTGCGAGCTGTGAGTGAACACGAGTGGAATCACTTTGTTCCGGCCCGTCGAGCAGCTGATGAAAGACAAACAGACGCCTCTTTGCCAAACAATTGATCATAAAAAAGTGCCTCAAACACAAAGAGGGCTCATGGTTTGAGTTCAGTCAGCTGGAAGATACAGAGCGAGACAGATGTCAGCGGCCGTCTGCACGATGAAACCTGCAGCCCGACAACGTTTGGCCTCCTCGTTACCAGCAAACAGTTCACAGGTGATTCAGAGGCCAAGAGACAAAACCTGCAAACAAGACTCAGCGCTGGGTTTCATCAGATACTGAGCGAGAAGGAGAGACACTCTGAAATGTGCACAGACCACAAGTTTCTCCTCCCACTCACCGTGTCTGAAGCCAAAATAAACAGATGTTACTGAGATTTAATAAACAGGCTGAAAGGATGCTGAGAGAACTCCATCAGGATGCAGGTTTGTGAAGAGTCTGACGTTACGTCAGGTCTGTGAAATGACTGAATGAATCTCACATGAATTTCTTGTTAACAATGATGAGGACTTTGTAAACATTATTCTCAGCTTACTGAGTGAATGTTGTAAACTAACGTATGCCTCTGTGTTCGTCAGTGAAGAACATGATACCTGGTTAAAAGTGTAGCAGCTCTGTCTCATTACACGTCTGCAGGTTTGATCTCACTCACAGGAATGCTAATCCTCACACATGCCACATTCTTGGCTCTGTCGTGTAAAAGTGAGATAAATAGTGAGCGTGTGTTGCTGGTGTCCCTCAGGGCTCCGCTCCGGGCCCGCTGCACTGAGCTGTGAGACATCTCCTGACAACACGTTGCTTCTCTGCGTCTTATCAGCCAGGTAATCTGACTACACAGGTGTGAGCGAACAGAGCAGTCCATAAGAGATACGCTCCTCTTTACCCCGGGGTACCTGCGCTGTCAGAGGCAGTGCTGCTATCTGCTGACCCTGAGTCAGTCGGACCTGAGAGCGGACTCAGGCTCCGCTCGGCTCTGTCACCTGCTGCCCTCAGTCACATTGCTGCCATACTTTTCCTCACCTCGCAGACACTCTCTGTCCTACCTGAGAGAGACAGATGCATGTCAGCCAGCGGGCAGGTAGACGTGAACACTTTCTAAAAGTTTGATGGTTCTCAAAACGTCTGCTTTGAAACCAGAGCTGACACTCCTGACACCTCTCGTCAGACACCTTTGACCTCTTTGTATTCAGGTCTAAAATCAAAGAGCCTGACTGCATTCTCTCACACACAGTGTCACAGAGTTTATCTCCAGTCAAATACAAAGATTCATCTTTATTATAATCTGTCACAGGGATAAAAACCTGCTGCTTATTGTTTGTTCACCATAGTTCACTTGTGATCTGGCACATTAAAACAGGACTGATGATCTAAACTCGACCTGTGCGTGAATCTGTAGATTTTCTTCTTGTCACACACGTGTGTCTGCAGTCTTGATTTTAAAGCTAAATAAAGTATTTCATTTGCATGAATTCATCAGTCGGACTCTTCACACCATGTTTGTTTTTCCACAGACAGTCAGAGAACAGGAACGTCTTAAAGCCATATCAGAATGGGATTACCTGAGGCATGTCTGTAATCTGTAAATAGTCCAACATATTACGCCACACACGGACGTCATGTGATAGTATTTGTCCTGTTTGAATTGCCGTATGATTCGTGCTTACATTCTTCTTTGTTACACGTTAATGTGTCTCTGCGCCTCTTCCTGTCTTTGTGCTCTTTGTAAATGAAATGCTGTTCTTCTTGTCTCTGTTGGTTCATCCGTCGCAGTAATACAGCCTCAGGATCCTCAAGTTCAAACACTTTCAAACTGTGCTGATGCGTCTGAACACATGAGTTTCTCTTTTTAATCAGATCGTCCTCCACTGCTCGTTCAGCTGCCTGAGACACGAGGAGGCGTGCGATTCTTCTTCAGCATGCAAATCTACTTTGTTGGCCACGTGATGTTTCAGAGCGACAGAGCTGACACACAGGCGACATGAGCTGAAACATCTTTGATGCTGATAATCTGTGATGTTAGTTTGGGCACAAATAAAACTTAGTTTGGTCAAGCAGAAGACTCGTGATTAAAGCAGGTTTGTGCTACGTCCCATCTCTCTGCAGATCCTCGTCTGGACATGAACCTGTTTTGTATATTTTAAAAAAAATCTATTTTTAAGATGCTGATGTGCCAAAACTACTCAAAACAAAATGTAACTCAGACTCGTTCACTGTGCGTGCTGTGAAGCACTCTGTCAGAAAACAACTGGATTCAAGTGTCGACAGGAATAAAGAAGTATGTATAGATCTGTGTTTCTATAGAGACACGATCTCACAGCTGATGGTCTGCTTTGCTTTGCAGCTCTACAAGCGTCCCTGTTCAGTCAATAAGCAGTCACAGCAGGTTCGAGGGGGCGGGGACTTTGTCATCTCTCGGTGAGGAACAGGACACGATGGTGCTCATGGTTAAAGAAAATAACTTTGTCTGTAGGAAACAAGAAATTCACAAATGTCTGAGAATGTTATTGTATAATCCTACACGTCCAAAGCAAACACGGCTGCGCTACATGAACCGAGCACTACAGTCTGAAGCTGGAGGTCAGTTAGCACAGTTAGCATGTCCCGCTCTGCAGTCTGTCATCGCCGAGGCCCGCAGCTCCTGTTGGTTGTAACACGAGCTGCTGAGGCTGATTTGTTTGTTTTACAAAGAGGCTTTCGCTCCTCTGGAATCATGTCGAGCTGAAACTTTACCTCCTGCTTCCCCACATGATTCATTAATAACAGCATGACATCATCATCAGCAGGCAGAGAGCTCTGTCATAAGCATTAAAGATGGCTGACACCTGTCTGCGGCCACATTAGCACGCTGCTGTAAAAGAGGTCTGTCCTGCTGTTACCTGCTGCTTCAGGTGAGACTGAAACATGTTTGTCAGCAGCTGGAACAGTCTGCAGGTTTATACTGTGAGCTGATGTGTTACATGTATGACTTAGCAACCAGGTTCACACGCAGAGCACACGCCAACGCTGAAACACAAGAGCAGTCATGATGCATGGCTGCAGCAGAAAGAGAGCACGACCTGGAGGGTGTTTTTTACCAACAGCTCCTCTCACACATAAATCCTCTCAGGCAGAGCTTTCACTCTCTGGTACAGCGAGCAGGCTGCACGTCCTCTGTACAGGCTCACACTGTCTCCTCTCTGCTGTTATATGAAGTGGTACGTTGTGTTTCCTTGTCTCGTGATTCTGTTCCATCCTTCAAACCTTGCTCCGTGTTTCTGGATGTTTTCCTCGTGGTATTCCTGATGCTCCTCTCTTCTCTGGAGTTGTTCTTGTTCTTGGTTTGCCTGCGTCTCATGGACGTGTCTGCTGTAGGCTCCTCCCTCTTTTTGTTACAAGTCTAATTTGATACATATCAGAAGAACATGAGCTCAGCTCTTTGAATTGTTGGTGTTTGGTTCGTTTGGACACGAAATCTTGGTTTAGTTCATAAAAGCGGTTTGGCTTTGTGCGCTTTATGCTAGGTAAAGTTTAGCCCCCTGTAGACAAAGCGGTACATCTTCTCTCTCTGCTGATCTCCTCCAGTTCATTTGTAAATCTCCTCACAGGAACTTTAACTAACACACAAGGCTCACATGCAGGAGGGGACAGTGGCTAACTTGTACTCTTTGTGTCGAGCGGCACTCCGTCTCCTGGTGAACGTTTGTTTTGTTTTCCCCTTCATGCCCCGCCCACCATCCCAAAAGGACTTTAATAGTTTTTATACTTTCCACCTTATGAATGTAATGAATCAGATTGTTGCTCACATGTCAAACAGAACACGCTGCCTGCAGAGCGGGATGACCAGCTAACACACTATCAGTCAGCATGCTGTAGTAAGGTTCAGTTCGTCCCTGATCTGTGCAGAGACGTGTCACCAGGTGCACAGCTCTCACAGGGTTCAGTCTCTGCTCAGGTGAGGAGGTTTTTAATGACACCTTTACGTGTCATGTTGGGTTATGAAGCTTTCCAAAGACCTCAGAGGTGAAGAAATAATTGAGTCTTTTGTCTCACCGGAAGGTTGAGTCCCTGTGCGCTCACTCGGTTCAGAGGCATCAATTCACTCATCCATGTATTGATTGGTTTGTTATTAGTTTGGGGAAAAGTGCAGAGAGGGGAGAAGTTTGTAATAAAGGTGAGCTGAGACTGACACATCTGTTCACTGTGGATAAACCACCGGTTTTAATATCCCTGAAAAATCCATCCTAAAGGATGAAAGACTAAGCATGACGTGTGACCTGTTAGATGTGTGTGTGTGTGTGTGTGTGTGTGTGTGTGTGTGTGTGTGTGTGTGTGTGTGTGTGTCTCAGTGTTCAGGATGTTTCTGGGCCTCACTGACTGTAAATAATGGATGTAGCTACCTCACATGGGGCTTTGATGCCTTTGTGAAGCCTTTAGTTTGACTTGTTTTTGCGTGCTGATTTTAAGGACTGAGCATATTCTGACGAGAGGGCGGTGCTGGAGAGGGAGGGGTTAACAAGAGCTAAGATATTAAAGCTAACAGTTGTTGCCCGTGGCTAATTCATTAGCTGCTAAAAATCTAGTAAACCATCGTGTTTCCCACAGGATGAGTTCTACTAGTGATGGGAGTTTCATAATGAACAGATAGCTGCTAATCAGTGCTAACATATAACTAAACTAGCATTATAATGTGACTGAGTGTAAAAACAGTGTGTCAGACGTGTAGGACGGTCTGTTCGTCCAATAAAGTGCACAGCACAAACACGGCCCAGAGGTTACGTTCAGTGACTGAGTTAGCTGAGGGGACACCTAGCAGACAGCTAGCAGCTCCCAGCTGTCACTCAAAGAGGCCACGCCCCTAATGCTGCATCACTTTAAGCCTTAATATAATGTAAACAGGTGAGCTGTATAAAGATTCTCCCCGTACAGTTGTCATGAAGAGAGAAATGAGCTATAGAGACCCAAACTGTTTTTTGTACCAGGCTGTAAACATGTTTATTTCTGCTGTAAAGTTTAACATGGGGCTCTATGGGGACTGACTCACTGCTGGAGACAGCCTCAAGTGGACACCAGAGGAACTGCATCTTGTGGCTCTTTGGTCTCAGCCCTGGAGGTTTTTGCTCGGATGCAGCTTTCCTCTTGATAAAGGACTTCCTTGTGGGATCCTCTGGTGTCTCCTAGAAACCTCCCCGCTCCTTGTCCCCTTTAGGTGCATTTAAGGGATCGGATGGTGGAGGAGGAACAATTCCCGGGTCACAGGAGGAGACAGTGGACGCAAGGCTGCATAGGTTAGCATAATGACAAGCTAACTGAGTCTCGTCAAGGTGCATTTAAGGGAAACGGATAATCCTCCATGAAGGAGGAGGAAGACTGTGGGGTTACAGGAGGAGAGGGAGGGAAGGAAGTGCAGCTCAGCATAATGAGAGGGAGGGAAGGAGGTGCACCTGATTGTTAGCATGCATTCAGAGAGACTTTTGTGTTGCTGAGGGAGGAGGAGCAAACTCTGAAGACCACTCGTTTGCTTTTAAACCTGAACTGACCTGAACTTATATCTTATAGTATATCTGTTTATACTTTAGCTTCACTTTGTTTATGTGTTTCTTTGCTGTTGTCTTGTGTCAAATGTGCTGTATAAATAAAGTTGCTTTAAAGGTTGTATGAGGGCATTACTAGTTACCATATGAATACTACAGACCAGGTATGATTTGACTTTTGTTTGCTTTGAAATGATCTCAATGATTCGTACTCTGAAAGATGCTGCCTGAGTCAGCCGAGTGTCCGCTGACCTGCAGGCTGTCGGTGTGTAACACAGCTGTTTGGGAGCAGCCTACGTCTCTCATCCTCGTCCTGTTATAAAGACTCCGTCCTCTGCAGCTCAGACAGTCAGAGATGCAAACTCTTACTGTTCGTATGGTTGTATGACAATTGGACATGGCCTACACAATCACAGGTTAATCAAGGTCCTCTGCCTTATAGAGACATAAAGGCCTCATTGGGGAAGAAGTGGTGAAAGTTGGTTGCTCTAAATACACATGGTTTATATTTCTGCTCTAAATCCCACTTAGCTGCTTCCCAAACAAAGCGCTTCAGTGCGGAAATCCCGAGTTAGATACACGAGGAGATAGATGGGAGCCATCCTCCTTCCTGAAGCTGCTGTCCCCCAGACAAACCCCGCTTCTTATTAAAGCATGGAGCACATGTCGCAGCGGACGCTCCGGGCGAAGGCTCTTACTTTGAAATTAAAATATGCTTTCATTCAGAGAGTCAGAGAAACGTTCTCAGAAAAGGGAGCGGTATTGATTCTTACCACACTTAAATAACTCTGTTGTAATGAACCACTGACATTATGTCACTTAGATCCAGAACAGCCCGTCCACCCATCAGTTTGTTTCAGGCCAGGAAGTCATTAAATGCTGCAAATATTCGTGGGCACCAGAGGACAACTGATTGTTTGACTTTGTAAACCTTTTGTCACAGAGCAGGAGAAATCACTTTCTGTGAGAGGTTAGCAAAAAGGTAGCAGCTAAAGCTAGTGCTAGCTTGCTAAGTACGGTGGGTCCCTCCCTCCAGGTATCTGTGATAATATTTGTGATGCTTCTTTGACTATAGAAAAAAACATGCTTTAAACAAAGTCGTCATGGTGTTCCTCAGGGTTCAGGTTTAGGTCCTACACTTTTTAATCTTTGCATGCTGACACTTGGACTCGATCTCTATAGCTACACTGATGACACTCAGCTTTATGTTGTTTCCTGACGACTCACGCTCGATGGATTAAAACTAAAGCACAGCCAGGACAAACTGATGTTTGGGTTTTCGGCACTGAGGCTCAAAGAGATCAACTAAATACAAAACAGGAAGCACTGACGTTAAACTCTGGGAGTTATCTTTGATCTTTGATTTGCACGTTAATAACAGAAGTAAAGAACATCGCTCGTGTGCGATCATTTCTTTCTGTCTCAAACAAGTAAAGACACATAAACACGCCTTCCTGCTGTGATGCTCTGCTCTCTCTGCAGCTCAGCCTCATTATCATTTGGTACAAAGAACTTTCTGTTGCTTAAACTTGAATGAAAAGTGTTATACAAATAAAGTCTGATTGATTGATTGATTGATGTCATTTACCCAGACATGATGGTGTTAATGATGATGAATGTTCATGTACGTGTTGAAGAAACCCAGGTGATATTGCGGTCGAACCTGTGAAAGTAAAGTAAGAATAAATTGAACAGACAAATAAATAAAGACGTATCGATACATGTCCCGCATTAATACACAGGTACCTTCTCCGTGTGTGTAAAACTTTGGACCTGAGCGGTACGCGTCCTAAGACAACAGCCCTTCATCCTTTGTTCGTCCTCTGTCTGCACAGCGAGCGAGCAGGGCTGAAGCAACAAGCCACGAGCGCTCCGTCTTTGCACATGGATCACTCACACAAACCTCAGGATCCAGCGGGTTAGGCGGGATCCACATAAAAACATGAGCTCATTCAGAACAGGTGGAGATGCTTTATGGTTTAATGAAAGAATGACTGGTTCGGGTTGTCTGCTCTGTGATCAGTTACTCAGAGTCATGTGTGAAGGGCTGTTTGGACTGAGACAACTTCAGTGTAACCGGCTAACAACTTAAAATCTACCATTTAATGCAACAGGTCGATTAAACAGCTGATTCAAGCAGCAAACGTTCTGCTCTCAAACAGAAGCAGGAGAGCGTCTAACCTCCGTCTGAAGCCTCTGCCAGAAGAGGAAGCTTGGATAAACTCGGCGCAGGAACTCTCTGCAGCCCGGCGTGACCTCGGCTCCTGCCAGAAGTGCCTGCAGTCACCCTGAGCTCCTGGATCACGCAAAGCCGCCCACATCCCCGCAGATGCTCTGACCGCCTGTGAACTCCGTCCAGATGCTGAAGCTCTCCAGTTCCTATCTCAGAGATCCAACCTGGAAGGACCCAGAGTTCATCCGCTGTTGCCTCGTCTTTTTTACGGCTTAAGAAATATCGGGCGACATCCTAGAATTCATGAGAATCTTCAGTTTTAGTTTAAAACAAAACGTTAAAAAGAGTTCACAGATACTGTTAATTTATAGTTTCTGAACTTTGGTAGGCATACAGCACACCTTAAAGCCTACAGGACGTCTGCTGTCAGGGCTTTGATACTTTCAGTGTAATTTTGTGATTGACAGGAGTCAGACTTGAAGGAACACCTTCACGACGATTCTTTCATTTTGAAGTTTCCTTGTTTGTTTTCCGACGAGGTTTTTGATCGATGATGATGCAAACATGAATGTTTATCAGTGAACGAAATCAAATCCAGTTTAAAGGTTTAGAAGTGAACAGCTTCATGTCCTAGCCTTATGAAATACCAACAGGATGTGATCACATTGTGGTCACTGGTTCGATTCCAGCTGGGATCCTCCGCTGCATGTCCGTGCCCCTCGTCCTCGTTAGTCCTGTTGGTCATCTCCTCTCATGCTCCACATAAATGCTCAGTTCCTTGAAAAACGACTCAAGTTTAAGCAGGACGCATGAAACAGCTTTTCCTGGAAGTCGGGAGGAAACGTTTTAAGATGAGCTGAAGCTCTGTTTGTGCGTTCTTCATATGGGACTGATTCAGCTCAGCCTGTCAATCAATCGTCTGTGAAAATAAAAGAGCAGGATTGGACATTAAATGAGCTTCACTGCCCTGACCGGGACTACAACTACAGCCGGACTGTTTGTTCTTAATGCAACAGCTCCACCTGCTGCTCACTGACAGCACAGCTGCTCAGCCTGCCGCACGACCATCGTCTGCTGTGAGAGATTTACTGTTTGGTGACCTTTGACCTGAATGCTGGGAGGGGTTTTGGTAACAGACAATTGGAAACAAACATTGTTTTATCTTTTGTGTTTATGTGTTGTGCTGTTATCAAAGTGAAAAGTGATCCGTCAGCCTGAGTATCTGTCGCAGGCTGTGATGAGCCCACAGGACGTCAGCCTCACTCTGAGCTCTCCATCATCTGTCCAACATCTCTGGATCATCAAGTAGCACAGCTGTCTGCAGGAGACAGGAGCATGTGTCAGAGAGTTATATATTTATAGACTTATCTCTTAAATGTTTCTCTCTTGTGACGGAGCTGTGTTGTTGTCTAAAGTTTGGGACTGAAGTGAGTTTCACAGAATGTCACCGTGTGTGCAGCAGAGGCAGAGACCCTCAGAGATGTCATGTGTTCATGTGTTCATGTGTTCATGTTTCATGTGATCAGAACTGTTCAGAATCAAACTGTGTAAAATATACTGACATGCATCTGAAATCATTATAATTCAAAAAGACTAAAACAATACGACTGCAGCCAACACAGATGATCTACATAAACACAGAGACAGGTGAGTCAGTGATCAGACCTGCTGATTGGCTGAAGCTTCAGATCTGGGCGGGACCTCAGACAGCTGCAGGATTCAGGACCACGGAGAGCGACCCTCCTCTGCAGGAGGATGAGTCTCTGATCTCTTCAGGTAGGTTTACTCTGCGTTTATTTAAGATTATTTTCAGGTAACTAAACACTGAACAGTGACTCAACAGGTGTCTCAGTCAGAGAAGTGTGTGTGTGTGTGTGTGTGTGTATCATCAGTTGAGTTTCAATGACTTGGTCTGTAATCCGGACTGAAGTCATTTTCCCCTCGGATGTAGTAAAACTCACAGATTGGATTTAGATTTTCAAACATTCAAGACGAACTGTTTTTTGTTTCAGGAGCATTTTTCTTCGAGTCTTTGCAAACAGCTGTCCGCCTGTTTTGTCCGCCTCGAATGTTTGCAGGTGGAAGAGAGAGCAGTGTGATGTTTCCTGATGTTTCCCAGGATGGAGTTCGGACACGCGGCTGGTTCGGAGGAGCTGTGTCCGGTCTGTGGAGATAAAGTCTCTGGGTATCACTACGGTCTGCTCACCTGTGAAAGCTGCAAGGTACAGCTCTGCTACAGCCTGTCAAACAGTTCTCTTTATGAATCTACAGAAGTGCTTTCTTTAAGGGCGTCTCTTCTTCATCCTCACAGGGCTTTTTCAAAAGAACGGTTCAGAACAACAAGACGTACGTCTGTGCAGAGTATCAGGAGTGCAGAATCGATAAAGCTCAGAGGAAACGCTGTCCGTTCTGCAGGTTTCAGAAGTGTCTCCATGTTGGGATGAGACTGGAAGGTAAGGCTGCTTGTATATTTGTCAGTTTTCATAGTCAACATGTTTTATAGTAAAGTCACAGAGCTGCTGCTGTTAAACCATGCATGGTGCACAACTCCCCTTAATGCAACAGAAAGAGACCCAGCTGTAACCGGATCATTATAATAAAGTCGTTTCATTTAAAAGTTAGAATCACTTCTAAAACACGTGCAGACATCAGTCTGACGTCTTCCAGCAGACGAGCTCCAGAAAACCTTTTGTTTTTTAAATCTTTCTTTTTTTATAACTCTGTTACTGTAGTTTGTAATGTGAAAGGTGAGCGTGTGTGTGAACACACGAGGTGTTATCAGGGAGGATAAAGTGTCCATTCATGAAACTCATCGTCTGTCCTCAGCGGTCCGAGCAGATCGGATGCGAGGAGGCAGAAACAAGTTTGGTCCGATGTACAAACGAGACCGCGCTCTGAAGCAGCAGAGGAAGGCTCTGATTCAGGCTGGGGGCTTCAGGTCAGAGGGCGCCCCCCCTCTGCTCCCTCTAAACCACATCAGAGACCTGACCTTCACCTGTGACCTCCACCCAGACCCCGTCCTGCACAGCACCTCTTCACCCACATCGCAGAGTGACTGTATCAGCCTCCTGCCTCCGTCACTGTGTCCCCTCCTGCCCCCCATCTCTCCTGCTGCCCCCCTGGACCCCAGCCCCCCCTCCTCATACTGGACCATAAAGTCCGAGCCCACCGGCACCGGCTCACCGGGCTCAGCTGCAGGACTCCTTTCAGACCAGCTGTACCCCCTCCCTCTGTCTCCACACGCTCCCAGGATTCCTCAGCTGGTACTGGAGCTCCTGCGGGGGGGTCCAGACGAGCTCCAGCTGCAGGAGAAGATCTCCGCTCGCCTCCTGCAGGAGCAGACGGGGGACGATCACAGGACCCCCACCACCTTCAGCCTGATGTGCATCGTGGCCGACCAGACGCTGCTCTGCATGGTGGAGTGGGCGCGCAGATCCATCTTCTTCAAACAGCTCAAGGTACAAAAACTCTGCTCATCGTGAGGCCGGTTTCTGTTATCAAAGTCAGCTGATCCCAAAGGACACACACTGAAAACACACACTGAAAACACACTGAAAACACACAGTAAACACACACTGAACACACACTGAACACACACTGAAAACACACAGTAAACACACTGAAAACACACACTGAACACACACTGAAAACACACAGTAAACACACACTGAACACACACTGAACACACACTGAAAACACACACTGAAAACACACTGAAAACACACACTGAACACACACTGAACACACACTGAAAACACACAGTAAACACACTGAAAACACACACTGAAAACACACACTGACGAACAGAAAAGAAACACATTTTGTGAGTTTGTCTCATCGTTCGCCTCTGAAGTTCAGAGGAACATTCCGGAACACGCCCTGACTCCCCCAGCTGTGACTGTCTCAGCCGCGCTCACAGAGATGGTGTGATTCTGTGACAGCTGACAGTCACACAGACACCTTTATGAATCACTTCCACACTCAGTACCTTCAGTGTCGGGCAGTGAACATGTGTGTTGTTCAGGTTGGAGCCAGCTCTGTTGAGGAGATCTCTGCGACCTGAATTGAAGCTGTTGCTGAAAGGTTTTAACTCTTCATAGTCTCTGCTGCAGGTCAGTGATCAGATGAAGCTGCTGCAGAGCTGCTGGAGTGACCTGCTGCTGCTGGACGTCGTCTCCAGACAGGTTCACTACGGCAGAGAGGGCCGGCTGCTGCTGGTCAGCGGGCAGGAGGTGAGACAGGAAGTGTTTTATAACAGATCAACAGTTAAAGCCTCGAGGACCTTTTCCGACTGTGTGCTTGTTTGTCAGATGGAGCTGTCAGACGCCTCCTCTCAGGCTGGCCCCACGTTGTCTGCTCTGATCCAGAGAGGACAGCAGCTCGTCGAGAAGCTTCACATCCTGAAGGTCGACCGCCAAGAGTTGGCCTGCATCAAGTTCCTCATCCTCTTTAACCCGGGTCAGTCACAGCTCGAGCTTTGATGAGTTCTCTGACATTTTAATATCTGATGATGCTGTGACATCATGACCTGTGTCCATCGCAAGAGAGCAGAAACTGTACCAGAGGAACTGTTACTGGGCGTCACGGTGGTGCAGTGGTTAGTGCTGTCTCCTCACAGCTAGAAGGTTCCTGGTTAGAATCCTGCTTAAGACTTCTTACTGCAAGAACCATAGAAAGAAATGATCCACAGAGCATGCTGCTGTCCACTCATCTGTTGTTGTTGTTGTTGTTGTTGTTGTTGTTGTTGTTTGTAGTGTTGTTATTCAAACTGGCCAGCTATCGTCCCCTCAGCGTTGGTGACACAGTTACAAACGAACTCATTGCGGTCACACTGACACAGAGGTGTGATTACCTGTGATGCTCACTGATTGATGACCTCCTCTTCCTCCTCTGACAGAAGTGAGCCCGCTGGAGGATCATCCGTTCATAGAGAGCGTGCAGGAGCAGGTGGAAGGAGCTCTGCTGGAGTACACTCTGAGCACCTCCTCTCACCTCCTGGGACGTTTCTCTCACCTGCTGCTGTGCGTGTCAGAGTTACGCTCCCTCAGCTCGCTGGCTGAAGATTACCTGTACAGCAAACACCTGAGCGGAGAGCTGCCCTGCAACAGCCTGCTGCTGGAGCTGCTGCACGCCAAGAGAAGCTGGATGTGAGCGCACAGAGACTCTGTGATTCGTTCAGCACATGTTTAACTGAAGGTCAATAAAGACATCATAAAACGTCTTTAACGTTTTGTTTGTGTGTCCGTGACGAGCTGGATCGTTCTGCAGGGTCAGCTGATGTTTATGAACATGGTTTATTGGATTGTTCCTGAAATAAAGGGAACAAAAAGAAAGTGTTTTTAGGCTTAGTGTCGCCTTAATTAAGATACATGATGTCAGAATTATGACACATGTGACTTTACACCAGGTGTCTCAGGTACCTCTTGATAGCAACATGGCATCAAACAGCAACATGTCAAACACAGGTGGGTGCAGGTACATTTATCAACATGGCTGCTGTGAAGATGGATCTATGACGGTCAGGAACAAGACAGGTGCTCTGCTCTGTGCCACACTACACCAGGTGTAACACAGAGCACCTTGTTCTTTATGAGGGCACCGTTAACTCATCACATCACACGTCCAATGATTCCCTGAAACATAACGTGATCTTTTTTAAAGCTTCACGATGTGGAACAGAAGTTCACCAAAGGTCTGTGAGTGAAACAACATGAGCTCTGATGGAGCTGACGGTCAGTCCTGCAGGTATGAAGAGGTTAATGAGGGTCAACAGGTGCCCCATGGATACAGGCTAAACAACCTCTGTAAATGTTAATAACGCCTCGCTCAGGTAAACTGCTGCTGTGACATGAGACGCTTGTTATGTAGTTCAGGGTAACGCGTTGGAACATGAAGGCAGACTCGCTTCCTGCAGGTCAAACGTTAAACCTTTGTTATCGCTCACTGAGATCCTGATGATTACACCTTTACCCACCTGTTTTACCTGCTCTGCTTTAATAAAGGCTTAATCAGAGTAATGCACTCATTGTGCTGCGTGGAGGCGTCATATCTGATCTGGAGCTTGTTTCCTGTCTGACCTTGACATCCAGCTGGCAGAGAGTTGGCATCAGGCCTGTTCACTGACAAAACATGGCACTATGATTAAACACACACACAGCCAGCCAACAGGCCTTCTGCTGAGCAGACGCTGCGTCACGTCAACAGTCACCTTAATAATTAAATCAGTGCAAAAAAAACCTCATACATAATCAAAGTAAGTGATTGAATGTGGTCACTGTGGTGATGTTTTACTTGTCTGCCAAGAGACTGCAGATGGAAATTAGCTTTAAGCTAACTGAAATGCTAACGTCTATGTGTGACTGAGGAAGTGAAGGGGCTGCTGAGACAAGCTTTCAGGCTAATTAGAGGATGTGATGAAGGGTGGAGAAGAATTTCTATTTACTTATTTCTTTCTCTTTTTTAATTTAGAGTACAGAGAAGACGTTTTCTTTAATTCATCAGGTGGTAATGCATCATTTTGAGAGTAAGTTGCCTTTATAAACCACAAAATAGCTACTTATTGTCACTACTTCTTTTAATCTTCTATTTGAAATGAAGAGTGAACAGGTGAATTTAGACTTATTTTCAATCCAGTCGTAGGGGCATACAAAATTGGGACACTAACTTCCTCTCAAACCAAAGATGATGATGAAGAAGAAGAAGAGGAAGAAGAAGAGTCTTTAGCGAGTTCCTACTTTTCTTTTTCTTTTTCCTTCTTTATTTTAAATGTAGAGAATTGAGTCTTATTTTCAGTTCAGTAGTTGGCGGTAATCCAACATTTCGGATGCGGGCTGCCTGTAAAACCGACGTAGAAGAAGAAATCGCAGCATCTCTACTGAGCCACTTCCTCTACTTCCCGGAAACACAAACCTTCAATTATCCAAGATGGCGACACTGACAATGAGCCGGCCGCCGCTCAGCGGTTTCAGTTTCGAGAACTGCAAGAGGTAAGCGCTTCTCTGTGGGTAGAAACCAGAGCAGAACAAGTATACCACCGAGTGTAATGCGTTGTAACCTTTTGAATTGGGACGTTTTGTTGAAAAGACGAGTTTTCACGCCGCTTGCTCAGTGATGCTAGCTCATGTTAGGTTCCATACAATGACTCAGGCATTTCCACACGCTAGGATAAACTCAAGGGTCACTGAATATCTACGATTGAACACAACACAGGTTTAATGGGTGAAGGCGCTTCCTTATTTTTTTTTCTAGTATAAAAAACCGAAAGCATATCACTCTATTTATTTTTAGTTTTATTCAGCCCGCTATCTGTGGGAATACGCCCGCAGAGTGACTAACGTTGAGCTGAAGCTACTTTGAAGCAAACACAGCAAAAACAGTCAAACTCAAAGGCTGTACACCGGGAGGACAACATCTTATAAATAAACGGATCTATGTTTTCTATGTATGACTGATGATGTGATTGTAGGAACAGAATGTGCCTACAATCACAAGTCTCTTAAATGGAAATATGTAATGTGTTATTAATTTTATAAATAGATTACATTAAGTTTAACACTTCGGTGGGTGAAGCCAGGTTCTTCAGAATCATGATATAGTTAAAATACAATATACTCATTTATTCATATAGACATAACTTTATGAGTAGTTTAACTGATAGTGTTACCATATATATCTGTTATTGAATCCTGTTCGGTCAGACTGTGCTCCAAACAGGTTTTGGGTTTGGATTAATGATGCTTTCTTCTTTAACATTTAATTGTTTTCACTGTGGTTCAGTATTTCATACTTTCCTTTTTTTATGTACGGTAACACAATTCCACTTTTGTTATATTATCTTGTAAATGTTGTGTTTTTCTTTTTTCTTGTTTTCTCGTGAAGCATGTTGTAACAGTTTTCTGTCTACTAACAGGATTTAGTTTATCATCTTTATTTCCCCTCTGATGAGATGTTCGATGTATAAATCATAAGAAACATGTCCCTGAGCTCAAAGTGCTGAATTCAAACAGCCCTGTGTGAGATGATGTTCCTCTGTGAGACTGGATGAAGTGTTTTTCCTTCTCACTTGTGACGCTGGAGCCATCAGATATTAACCTATCGACTGTCTGATTGATTAACAGACTGTTTCAGCAGTCACATGGTCATACACCATACACGTGGACTTTTCTTAATATTTTTCATCGTTATTTTTAGAAATGCACTTTTGGAAGGTGAAGCCAACAAAGTGGGATGCAGCCTACCTGCTGCTCGTAAAACAGGAACCACCATCTGTGGTCTCGTCTTCAAGGTGAGTGACAGAAACCAGGCTGCTGCAGAAGAAGAAGCTGGATCTAACTGCTGTGTGTAGTTATAACTCATTATTCATTACACACATCCACATTATTCTGCCCCATGCAGGATGGAGTCGTCCTCGGAGCTGACACCAGAGCCACTGAAGGCATGGTGGTGGCAGACAAGAACTGCTCTAAGATTCACTACATCTCCCCCAACATTTAGTAAGTGACACGAGCTCAGAGGGTCTGTACAACGAGGGGTTAAAATAAGGACTAATGTCCCTGTGTTGTTTCACACAGAAGCTTTTGTGTTTTCAAATGAACGAAGATGATGAGTAGACTTTGATTCTGTGTCCTCTTCCAGCTGTTGTGGAGCAGGAACAGCTGCAGACACAGAGATGACCACTCAGATCATCTCCTCCAACCTGGAGCTGCACTCCCTCTCCACAGGACGGACGCCACGCGTGGCCACTGCCAACCGCATGCTCAAACAGATGCTCTTCAGGTATCAGGGCTACATCGGGGCGGCTCTGGTCCTGGGGGGAGTGGACTGTAACGGTCCTCACCTGTACAGCATCTACCCTCACGGCTCCACTGACAAGCTGCCCTACGTCACCATGGGTCAGTCTCACACACCAACACTGCACTGATGATCATGATGATCGTGATGTTCCAGGTTCATTGCTGCTGCTGTTAATTTAACCAAATCAAAACGAGAGATAGCTGTTGACAGAATCCTGCTGCATAACAAAACCTACCTAACCTGCTTAGGATGCACAGGATCGTTCTAAAGTAATGACATCACAAGAAGCCAAAACAACAATGTATGACCTGTGTTCAGATGAAACTATAAACACACCTTTACACAAGGCTTTAGATCCCATCAGGTTGAACACACTGTAATAATAATAATAATAATAACACTGTAGGGACATGAAGCAGTTTACAGTCTGAGAAAGGACATCAGGTGTCAAAGACAGTCGTGATTTTAGTTGTAGCTGAGGGTTAGTCCTGTGACAATACAAGTGTTCATATGCTTTTTCTTGTTGTTGTTGTTGTCCGTTTATAACAGTGACATCTGACCTTAATTTGACCCCATAGACACATCCTGCTCTGAACTAAACTGACTATTGTTCGTTAATCTTAACGAGGACGCACACACGCACACACGCACACACACACACACACACCTGTGTGTAAGAGTCCGAGCTCAGGTGATCATGTCGGGGCTTTCTCCTCCCCACAGGCTCTGGGTCTCTGGCTGCCATGGCGGTGTTTGAGGACCGCTACAAGCCCGACATGGACGTGAGTTCACCACAGTGCAACTTTTCATTTAACAGGTGAGTCTGGCTCCACTTCACAAACTCTGTTTGTCTCTGTAAAGGAGGAGGAGGCGAAGCGGATGGTGCGAGACGCCATCGCTGCAGGAATCTTTAATGACCTGGGCTCCGGCAGCAACATCGACCTGTGTGTCATCACTAAGGGAAAGGTGGACTACATCAGACCTCACGATGAGGCCAACAAGAAGGGCGTCAGGTGAGAGCTGAACCTGGGATGACTCTAAAACTGTATCTGTAGTTTAACTCCATCCTTTAACGATTCATCCACATAATAAGGTTTGACATATTAAACGAGCTGTTCAGCGAATGGAGACGGATCCTCAGAAGGTTTTCTTCTTCACAACAGTAAAGTCTTTGATGGCAGCCAGTGTTGGCCATGTGTTTGTTGCCTGGAGACGGAGGTTAATTTCTGCAGCTTTTCTAACTCGATACTTCAGAATGTGTGAAACTAGATCCTCTGACATCAGTGACCCAGGATGCATCAGTGTCCACTTGTACCATAAAGGGGGACGAGCATCATTTGATTGAACACGTTTAGCGAGCATGTTGCGGTCGGGATGTTGCATCATTCACTGGCTGACTTGTTGTCTTGTTGTTCGTTCTGCCTGAAGAGTAAATGAGGGCGGAGTCTTACAGCTGTGAGTACAGACAGAGTGGAGTGTTAGTGCAGAACTAACTGACCTGAAGCTCTACTAACCTGCTTTACAAACACTCATCTACCATGTGTGACCTTACATAACTAACATGTGCATGCTGTGCTGATGAAATCCTTCTGATGTGTGAAACATCCCATCGTACCTGTGTCGTTAAAACGTCTCGTCTCCTCCTGCTGTAGAACTGGTGACTACAAGTACAAGCGAGGAACCACAGGTGTGCTGACGAAGGTGGTGACCCCGCTGGCTCTGGATGTGGTGGAGGAATCTGTTCAGACGATGGACACCTCCTAAAAAAACAACCTGTACTTCCTGTTTCTTCGTGTAACTTCCCCTCCTGACACAAACCGTGTTTTTCCATCATTTACAAATAAAGTGTTTGAGTTGATCTGTGTTTGATTGTTTGTCCTTAAAGCCGTTGGAATAAAAAATAAGTGTTCAGTCCGTTACTAAAGTCACTGAGGAGAACGCTTATTATGCGTGTGTTCAAACGTGTGACTAAAGAGCAGCTGAAGACGATTTTCTGTGTTAGATCCTCGACCAGAAACAGGGAAGGACTCAGAGCGAAGACGTGAGTCCAGGATAGAAATGAGCCCTTCAGGGAGCCGTACTTTACATCAAGAGGTAACAGTTTGATGTTCTTACAATGAAGCTTAATGAGGATCAACTCCATGTTCAAATGTACTTCAAAGTTTCTTTTGTTCTCAGCTAATATAAAGCTGCAAGGATCAAGACGAGCAAATGAAGATGGTTCGAGGTTTAAAACGTCCTTTTTTTGTTAACACCTCCCCCAGCAGGAAACAGGTTATTTTATACTCAGACTGCTGAAGCCTCGCCCTAACTTCAGATGACCCTCTGAATACAGTTTATTGTACATCTTTAGGAGTGACTCTGTAGTCTAAGTGAGCATGTGCACAGCTCCACCGTCCTGGGGTCCGTTTCACAAAGCAGGTTCAACAAACTCTGAGTCTAACCCTGAACTCAGAGTCGATCTACTCTGAGATAGGAAACTCCGGTTCACCCGGAGTTCAGTGCGTGCACGCTGACTGTAAAAAGCCAGCATTAATGGAGCCCCGACACCACGAGTCACCATGGCAACGGTACACAAAAAGAGGTCCTCCTACGTCACACCAGTGGAGCTCGAAATCCTCACGCGGACGTTCAGCGAATACGAGCATGTTTTTAGAAACATAAAGTAACACGGCTGCAGCTGCAAAAGAGAGAGAAGCGGCGTGGGAAGAAACTGCTGCTCGAGTAAATTTGCAAGTTTGAACTGGTCTATTTATTTAATACTTAATCACGACCGGAAGCTAAAATGTATATTAATTTAGGAGCAATGCAGCGGGAGAAAAACGTACATGGAAGCACTTCAATCATATTTTAAATATGAAACAGATTAAATATCATTCAGTGGCTGTTTTAATGTGCATCAGCTTTATCCCTAACATGATGCTGACTTCACATACATTATAATTCATGTTGATTAAACTGAATGTGTGTAACTTACGGCGTCTTATTTGAGCGCTCTCGGCAGTGGTGGTGGAAAATCTACAAATGATGACTTTGACGCAGATTTGTCTTTTGATTTTTTTTATCATAAATATAAAAGACTTTTGCAAAGCGGTCAGAGCAGCACAGAGACGCAACGTTTCTTCTTTTCATTCTGTAACCGCTCAAGCACACGCGTGAGACGGGCTGAATGAATGAGGAAGTCGAATGAGGGTTTTATATTCTAGAGGGAGGAGACGGAGAGAAACTCTGAGTTTCCTGAAGAAAACCTGCGCGCGACCAGGTGAGGTTCATAGAGTCTGTTACTACGGTAACTGACCGAGAGCTTAAGTTACCTCCCTTTGTGAAACGGAAATCTCAAAGTTTCCCTCATTTCAGGGTTAACAGACTCAGAGTTTTCAATAAACCTGCTTTGTGAAACGGACCCCTGAAGAGCTGAATGAGGCAAACATTTAACAAACACCTGCCTGTTCACTGTTGCTCTCACTCACAGACTAAATAAACTCACTGTTGTTAATGCAGTCATAATTATGTTGCACTCATCCACCAGGGGGCGCAGCATGTCTGCGGCACAGCTACTTAATATGAACAACATTGTTATTAGCAGGCTTCTTACAGAACGATGGACGTTCTCTTCACAATGAACGCCCTGTCAGAGTCTGTTGGTTGACATTTATATTCCCCATCATCTGTCAAACAAGATGTTATTTGTGCAAAATCACAACCCAAGCTGTCTGAGGACACTTCACAGACATGGCAGGTGTAGAGCGACTCCTTGTTCTTCTTCTCACTGGTTTAACAGACGACGTCATCACGCGGTCCTGGCTGCTCCACGCGGGCTTCCACTTATTGTAAGAATTCATTTTAAGATCGTACTGATCACTTTGAAAGCTCGTACGGTTCTGACTCCAAGCTCCACCACAGAGCTGTTGACACCATACGAGCCAGCCGCAGCCTTGGACCCTCAGGTGGGGCCTTCTGGTCGTTCCAAAGCCGAGGCTTAAAACCATCGAGGCTGTGCCATCAGAGCTTTGGAACAACTGAGGAGATGCGGCTCGCAGCATCACTGACATCCTTTAAACCTCCTCTTAAAACTCCTGCTTTGATGTGATGCCGTCTTCTTATTGGCACTTATTTATCTTTTTAAATTTTATTTCACTTTATTCTTTTCCATCTTTAATTGCTTTAATCTCTTTCATTGTTTTTACTGGTTTTTATCTTTTAGTTATTTTATTTACTGTCTCTGCTTCTTCGTGTTTGTCCCCTTGGTCTTGTGTCCATGTTGTTGTTCTCCTGCTGCCTGTTGGGTTTTGTGCTTTGCTTGGCTCTCAGAGCACTTTGTAAACTCTTGTTTTTAAAGGTGATATATAAATAAAGTTATTATTATGTTATTTAGAGAGAGACGTAAATCACCATGAGCAGCACGGCCTTTAACAGGCAGAAACCTGGAGCAGAACCGGACTCAGACTGGACGGGCCTCATGAGAACAGCACCGTGTGAAGAGGAAATACTGTGCAGCTACGTCAATCATTTAAATAAAGAGGCAGCAGCTGCAGTTTGATGTCTTTACTTTGAACACTTTTCTTACAAATGCAAACATGAAGCAGTGATTCCACACAGAGCGAAACATGACGGACACATGTGAAAGATAACAACAGAAGATGTCACGTGTTTCTGAGCACGTCAAACTTTATTAGAATCTGAGCTGTGACACAGGTGAGCGAAGGATGCGTCAGATCTGCCTCCACGAGGACACGAGCGTCTCTCCTCTCTGTTTACAGCTTCACAGTAACAGTGACCACACGACTCGACCACCACGCAACACTCGGTTATTCTGATACACACCTGTGTGTGTTTACAAACACACCTGTGTGTCACACACAGATACTTCAGGGTCACTGATGATCGCAGCTGTGAATGGTTTTATTTCAACGTGTTTCTCAGCCTCCAACACTCACATGATACGTTTCATTATTATAAAAGTATTTAGACAACATTAACATATAAAATACGCCGAGTTAACTACGAAGCTGACAGAATAAAGAGCATGAAACTGTTTAAACTATAACTCCAGTTCTTTTCAGAAATCGTCTGGAAGCAAAGAGAACCTGCGGTGCACAGGTGAGCTCCTCTACGAAGCTCCACACACCTGTGAGCCTTTAACCTGCAGGATATGTTTAATGAAGGACGGTCAGAGCAGAGGCGGAGAAAAACCCTGCTCCTCTCTCTCTCTCTCTCTCTCTCTCTCTCTCTCTCTCTCTCTCTCCAGGCGTGTGGCTCTTCAAAGAGAAGGCGTCAAATCTTACTGAGGAAAAGTGTTGATGTGTCATATTCATCAGGCTTCACAAACGGGACGTGGAAATAACTGAAACTAACGTCTATCGACATCCTGAGGGCTAGTTTTTATGAAAAAATCAAATTCCATTTTCCTTTACATCTACAGATATTAAAATGTTCTCATGATCATTTGCTAAAGGTAATTTGTTTTCCTTCATTCTTTAGATGTGACCGCTTCATGTGGACTGTGAACATGCTGTGAACATGCTCTGAACACGCTCTGAACGCGCTCTGAACACGCTGTGAACGCGCTCTGAACACGCTGTGAACGCGCTGTGAACACGCTCTGAACGCGCTCTGAACACGCTCTGAACGCGCTGTGAACATGCTGTGAACGCGCTGTGAACACGCTCTGAACGCGCTCTGAACACGCTCTGAACGCGCTCTGAACACGCTGTGAACGCGCTGTGAACACGCTCTGAACGCGCTCTGAACACGCTCTGAACGCGCTGTGAACATGCTGTGAACGCGCTGTGAACATGCTGTGAACGCGCTGTGAACGCGCTCTGAACGCGCTCTGAACACGCTGTGAACGCGCTCTGAACACGCTCTGAACGCGCTCTGAACGCGCTGTGAACGCGCTCTGAACGCGCTGTGAACGCGCTCTGAACGCGCTGTGAACGCGCTCTGAACGCGCTGTGAACGCGCTCTGAACGCGCTCTGAACGCGCTCTGAACACGCTGTGAACGCGCTCTGAACATGCTCTGAACGCGCTGTGAACATGCTGTGAACGCGCTGTGAACATGCTGTGAACGCGCTGTGAACGCGCTGTGAACGCGCTCTGAACGCGCTGTGAACGCGCTGTGAACGCGCTCTGAACGCGCTGTGAACACGCTGTGAACGCGCTCTGAACACGCTGTGAACGCGCTCTGAACACGCTCTGAACGCGCTGTGAACACGCTGTGAACGCGCTCTGAACACGCTGTGAACGCGCTGTGAACGCGCTCTGAACACGCTCTGAACGCGCTGTGAACACGCTGTGAACGCGCTCTGAACACGCTCTGAACAAGCTCTGATTTACGGGATGTGAAAGAATAGTGACAGTAACCGTGGCCGGGCGGAGGAGGGAGTACGGGGACGGGGCTCTAATGTCCAGTTTAAATCAAGCTGCAGAAGCACTGGGTTCTTCTTTTCCCACAATGCAACTCATCATTAGCCACTGTTGTGCCCCCGTCAACAGGAAATGTTTACCATAAGAACACTAGGAAACGTACTGTATGTAAGAGGCTGCTGCGCTGCCTCCAGGTGAGTCATCACGGTGAGACAGAAGAATGATGAAGGCCCACAGGGACACTGATGTTTGTCTGCGAGCTAACAGTTAGCTGCGAGCTAACAGTTAGCAAAGCTGCCGTCCGGCACAATCTGACTTCATAACTGCTGCTAAGGGTTTACTAATATCACATCTGCAGGCCTAAATGATGCGCTTACACTGACGATATAAAAAAGTATGATATGATTATGATGATAGACAGAGATGATAAATGTTGTAGCTCTGCTGCAGACACTGAGCCTCACACACAGGGTGTACACTTGGAATGGACCTGTGGAGGTTTAAAGAGAAGCTGCGATCAGAGACGCTGATCGTCGTCCTGCAGGAGGAGCAGAGATGCAGTCGCCTCTCACATGAACACGTACGGCTTCATTAACGCTACCTTCAACACGCTGAACGCCACCAAAGCTCCTCCTCACATCCTCCATAACAACAACACAACAAGTGTCAGGATGTGCAAACAAACACTTCTGTCCTCCTGTCCAGGTGAGACCAGGTGGGTCTGACTTCAGGGGATTCAGGTCCTCAGACTCAGCACAGAGGGGGTCCTGGAGCAGGATGTGGTCTCAGGTGCTGGAGGTCCACATGTGCATCTGTTTGGCGATCTGCAGCACGAAGACGATGTCCGGGCGCTGGTCTGGGTCCGGGCTGATGCACATGCTCACCAGGTCCCGCAGCTGTGGAAAGACAGCTCAGTTAGCTTCAAGGCTAACGATGATGTTGTTATCATTGATCACAAACATGAGGAGGCTGTAACTAACCAGCCACCTGTCTGACCTCCACCTGTCTGACTCTCCATCAGACAGGCCGGGTTCAGAAAGCTCCACATATAAAGACACTATCACATCACTGTGATGCTTCTGTAGCTCACGTAGAACACAAGTGTTTGAGTCACACAGGTTTAAAACTGTCAGCTTCAGTGTGGTGACGGTTCAGCCTCTGGTGGCAGCGCGGTGCAGCCAGCAGACATCACACGTGTTCAGGTGAAACAGTCATCGTAACATGAGACACAACTACGTCAGGTGAACTCAGGTAGTAGCTCCTGTTTCAGTGCGTTTTCACACCTTCTGCATACAACCAGACTCGCTCCAACATGCATGCTCAATGCTTCTGGGACTACATGCTGTTTCATGTTACTCCTACCTTCTCAGAGTAATGGTCCGGTGGGAGAGGAGGGTAATCACACTGCTCGATCTTGTGACAGAGGGAGAGCAGGTTCATCTTGTCCCCGTAAAACGGACTCTGCAGCGCCGCCATCTGGAGAAGGAGGGAACAGCCTGGATGAGAGACCGTCTGAGAAGGAGGCATAGAGCGGGAGCCGGGAAACTACATCCAACAGCCCCAAAGTAAGGTCATGTCAGTGAGGTCATGTCAGTGAGGTCATGTCAGTGACGTCATGTACTTGTTTATCCTGATGACTTCCTGCACATGTGTCCGCTTCCTTTAGAACGATGAGAGAACGAGCTGTTTGAAGGAAACTACAACAAAGCCAGGCCTGAACACTTACATGAAGATTCACCCAGTGGGAGTGAGATGTTGTGATGATCAGTTCTTGTTGTGGTAATACTAAGTGAGAATACAAAGGTTAACTAAGGTCATACAATAAGAGAAGCGACACGTGACGCTGCTCGCTCGGTTGGCTCAGAGGACTGAGGAGTCTCTGTGTGTGAGGAGATGTCTCAACAACGCCTCAGCGTTCCAGTGAAATACAAGATTAAAGGTTATTGTGTCGAAAGGTTTTATGTGCAATGTGTTGGCAAACTGGATCTGCTTTAATAATGTCTGCAGCAGCATCATGTGACTCACTTCACCTGGTTTCTACCTGGAGAAAAACACCAAACCATCCATCAGGTGTAAATCAAACCTCCTGCTGTTCTAACCGAGCAGGTCCGAGTCTGTTAGGAGCAGGTCTTTGTTTTCAGTCCGTAAACCTCTAAAGAGAGAGGAAACAGGAGGGGAGGAGCTTCCTGTGTGGCAGGAAGCAGAGGCCTTCAATGGAAATCGTGTTGTTACAAAAAACACAAGTTAAAACCATCAGTTAGGAAACGTCCGGCTCGGCGTGTGTACGGCCTGCAGAGCGGCCATCAGAGCCAACCGTGAGGTGGGCGGAGCTTCGTGTCAGTGCCAGAGATCTGCTCTTATAGAAAATATTATGGAAACATTGCACATACAAATTAACCTCTGTTCTTAGACTCACCTGCTGCTGAGGGACAAACAGGTGAAAATAAAACATCACTGTGTCATTCTGATGGAACAGATTCGTGAAGGTCTAAAGGATGCTGAGACTGCTGACGAACTATTTTGTTTAAGTAACGATCTCGAACTTTTCCATGTAAATAAATGTCTGTAAGTCTCTCTCTCTCTGAATGAGGTAACACATGCTGACTGAGCCTATGGCCCACTGATGAAAGCCTTTAATCTGCAGTATATAGTATTATTATGGGCTGGGTGTCTGTGGCGGCGCCCAGTTAGTGACGCGTTTTCCATCAGCCAGCAGTGGTTGGTCTGCCAGAGAGGGTAGGCGGAGCTAAGCGGTCTCTAAACAGTAATCTACTATGGCTGAACAAACAAAAAGATGGATGACTACAGATACAAAAGGGAGCCAGCTGTATACGTCTGGTTAAAGAGTGCAAAAAGAGCACAAACATTGAAATCTATGAGACTGTATTTTTAAGTATCAGCAGCTGTGACAGAGCTGCAGGCCACACGTGTCAGACTGCAGCCTGTGTCTGAGCGACCGTCTCACTGTGACGAAGATGATCGCTCAGAAACTGTCTCATCAGATGAAACACGTGCTGACAGTTTCTTTAGGTGCATAACTGTCTGTTTAAAAAGGCTCAGCGTACAGGTGAAACCAGGTAGCTTCATGGCATGCTCTGCAGGATCACACACACCTGTGAGCTCTGCTGCGTCAGCACTCACAGTGTGTGTTCACAGCCTGGACTGATCCAAACACACAGAAACGCTGTGAGAGCACCTGTTCCTCATCACCTGTCTGTTGCTGCTGTTTGGGTGTAACACACTTTTCAGCCTCCAGGGGTCAGTAGTGAGTTTATTATTAATCTGAATCCTTCAGTGTCAATAAAGGTCAAAGGTCATGTGAGCTCACCTCGTACAGAAGACAGCCCAGAGACCAGATGTCAGACTTAAAGTTGTAGCCGTTCTCATGGATCCTCTCAGGAGACATGTAGTACGGCGTGCCCACTGACACACACAGAGAGGGAGGGAGTGATGGTACGGCAGGTATACATTATATGTGTGTGTGTGTGCGTGTGTGTGTGTGTGTGTGTGTGCGCTTTACCTAAAGAGTGAGCTGCTGTTGTTTTAGAGCTGAAGAAGCGTCCTAATCCCAGGTCGCCCAGCTTCACCTCCCCCGTGGCTGTGATGAACACGTTGGCCGGCTTGATGTCTGGTTCACACACACACACACACACACACACACACACACACACACATTGAGAAGTCAAGCTTTGTCTGTAGCATGTTAAGACTCTGGACGCGTTCTTACGACCAAACAACAAAAGAGCGAGACAGAGGTTTGAAATGACATTTGTTTGTTTGTTTGTTTGTTTGTTTGTTTGTTTTGTTGCAGCAGGTTTGATAACAGGATGAACCCCATCAGTAGAGACAATAAGGTGTGCATGTTGTACACGAGCACCAACAGGAGTGACGGTGCTCATTAGTTACCGCGGTGCATGACTCTGCGTGAGTGCATGTGCTCCAGAGCGCTGCACAGCTGCACGAAATACTTCCAGATGGTTCTCTCTGGGATGAGCCGCCGCTTCTTCTTAAAGTACTGAACAGACAGACGGAGGGACAGGTAGGACAAGTCAACATGCTGAATACGTAACTTCTGATCAGTATCAGAAGGTCATAACCTCTGACCTTTATCATCTGGGACAGGTCTCCAGCGTCGGCGAGCTCCAGGACGATGTTGAGCTCGTTGTCTTCAATAAAGGAGTCGAGGTATTTGATCACGTTGGGATGATTGAGCTGCTGCAGAGGACGAACAGGACAAACAGAGGTGTTACCTTCAGCTCAGAGGGACAGCCGTGGTTAATGCATCGGACGGGCCTCTTTACCTTCAGCAGGTCGATCTCTTTGATGCAGTCCTGACGAGCTTTGGCGTCCATCATCTCAAAGATCTGAAGCGACGAGGATGAAGAGGATTTAAAAACAACCGAACATGACGGCGATCAGAAACTCAGCAGGGCCGACGGATCAGACGCCTCCGCGAGTCACATTCAAACACTGCTGGAGCAAGCTGAACATGTGACTCGTGTGTTATTGTCTGTGTCTGCTCCCCCTCCTGTTCAGGCTGATTTACAGCAGACCTGATTCAGGTCGGGCCAATCACAACCCTCTGTGTTATCTGGAGCCAGTGAGGAAACAACCAAGATGGCTGCCGCTGATGTGGAATGCTGTGAATCACTGTTAGGATAATAATGGACGGCAGCACACATCTGTGTGTTGTGTTGACCGAGAGTAAATGAAGTGGACATTGGCACGAGCCGCCCGGTGTGTTCGTGTGTGTGAGCTCTGATCAGCTGAAGCCTCTGAGGCGTTTGGGTGTGTGCCCGTCGGCTGCTACAGACCGACATCAGACCAGCCTCTCTGAGACATAAAATACAAACAGTATTAAACTGCTGTTCATAATCGCAGCAGTATAACACGGCGTACCTGGACCTTCTTTAAAGCCACCAGCTGCCCCTCCAGCAGGTACGTGGCTTTATACACCTCACTGAACTGCCCCCGGCCGATCTTCTTCTCGATCTGGAAGTTAGCCATCGTGCAGCAGTACTTTCTCTGCGTGTTCTTCTGCACAGTAAAAAACAGCAGATTAAAAGGTGAAAGGATGCAGAGCAACAAAACATGAGGAACACAATCACAAGAGGAGGCTGACTGTCACAAGCAGCTGTGTAGGTAGACTAATGACAGAGTTCATGCTTCACACATGCAGGTTCACTTTACATGTGCAGCACACAGGTCACTCATCCTACCTGGTCGTCCTGAGCGGGGATCTTGTACAGGTTGTTGAGGTTGTCTAACGTCGGCTGGTTGTTGTTCTGCGCCTCCATCGTGACATCACAACCACCAGCTACTGAAACAACACAGAGAGACGCTGCACGTGAACACAGAGGGCCGAGTGTGAGTGCTGTGTGACCTGCTGCAGAGACGCCGAGCGTCCACATGAGGCTGAATCACAGCAGGAAGCACGAGTGGCAGACGGACCACGTGTTCTCTGTGCCTCCTGCAGCTCTCGCTCTCTGCTGCTCAACTTTCACAATGACAGTGAACATGGAAACTGTGCGTGAGGTGACAGGGGAAGGTCTGACATTTGGAACATTTCAGTAATGAAACCACACACACTCCGACCTGCATGTTGAGACCACCTAAACTGAAGCGCTTCCTCGTTGCTGCTGCGCATGTGCACACACAGGAAGAGGCCGAAACACGGCCCTCTCATGGCTGTGTGGAGCAGCCTCTGCTACAGGAGCTGCAGACGGTGCTGAGACTGAACTGTGGAGTCAGAGCGCCCTCTGCTGGACAAACTACATGATGACACATATATACGTTCTGTAAAAGAGGTCTCGTACCTGCTCAGGTGGGAACACATACCTGCTGTGATCATCAGTCAGACTCAAACTGACACGACAGCAGAACACACAGCTCTGTTCAGGCGCCCACGCGCTCCAGCGTAACGCTCTGATGGTCAGCGTGAGAACTCATCAACACTCAGGTCACTTTAATTTGAAGTTTTTGAAGAATTTGAAGGTGGTTTCAGCCGTGCAGCAGTAAGGTGTCTTCATGAGCAGATGATGACTGATGTGTGAAGTTACAGGCTGAGCTCTGCTGGCTCACACACACATCAGCTCCAGGGAACATCACAGGTGAGACGAGAACGTCACACACACACACACACACACACACACACACACACACAGGGGTTCTCCTGAGCTCTCATGTTTTCTCTTGCCGCTCTGTGGAAGTCTTCAGTGCAGACTCACGATGACGGACAGCGCGCTCCGGTTCTAGCTGGAAACAAAGAGCTCACTTCTCCCTCAGAGGATCCCTGAGAGTCGGTCAGGCTGACCTTCTGGTGACTGTGTGAGTCATCTGAGGGAGATCTCGTGTCTCTCTCCGCTCTGCTGCAGAAACAGCCTCGTTAAAGGTTCCTCCTGTTCCTCTGATGACTTCTCCTGACCACAGTTAGCTGCTCAAACATCTGAACTGGGTCAAGCTCACTCCCTGCCCTCATCCACAAACATTACAGGGATTATTCCCCCCCTCCCTCTCTGATGACTCAGCGTTAGTGTTCATGTGCTCACCTTCACCTCGCAGCTCCTCTAACCAGTAAAATGTCAGAAATGCCAACTGGGCCTCCAGCCATGACTCTGGTTTCACCGCAGGAGCAGATGGGAGCTGCACGCACACGTCAGGCCGCTCTGACTGCTCTGTACACAGACCTGATGGTACTGCAGGTCTGCAGCCCGCACTCACAGAGACACTGAACCAGCCTCCTGACAGCAAACAGGGACTGTTCTTCTGACGCTGTGATTCAGAGACCCGTGAGCCGCCTGACTCCTCCACACGGTGACATCACAGAGATCAGAGGTTTGAAGAGCAGCCTCACGAAGGAGCAGGAAAGGTCAACACGGGGCTCCTGCAGAGACAGCCTGAGTGTGGATGCTGGGAGGGAGGACGGTTCATTAATGTCTGTTTATCACCCAACACGCTGAGGATCACTGATCATACAGCAGCACACAGAATATCTAACAAGAGGCTGAACTCATGAAATGAAACGGCACAGTGTTCCCGTCAGCCGGCTCAGAGAGAGGGAACGCCGAGTCTCATGACTCTTTGACTTCATCTCATGTGATTCACAGACTGATCCCATCGGACTCTTCAGGGAGCAGCTCACGTCCTGCTGTCTTGTTTTAACGATCACTGAAGAGACCGCGTGTTCTACATGAACGCATCATCTCACCATAGACTGTCTATAAGTAGCCGCGGTGGTGTCGGCTCTTACAAGCTTTAAGTTCAGCAGGTATTTGGAACGAGAATTATCAGTACAAAGGGTGGAGCTCAAGACGCTGACACTCATATGAATTGGGATGCTAATTTTGGCTAGCTAAAGACAGGCTGGAAAGCAAATGTATAAAATGATCCTCAGAGTCTTTTAGCACCTTGTCAATCACAGGTAGCCCCGCCCTAAACCCTCCCCTGCTTTATGGACTCTGCGATCTCAGATCCCATCGGCTACAGTCTGAGATGATCACCGGTGAACGTGTCGGGCGCTAAGCGACAAACGACTTCCCGTCAAGACGTCCTTTCCCGCGTGCTGCATCATTACAGAAAGAGAAACCGTTCTCTTGTGATTGACAGGTCTCACCTTTGCCCTCTTTTAAGCATCATGATGCAGATTAGTAAGAAGTTACATGAAGCTTTGTCAGGTCTGTCCTCAGGAGGAGAAGAAAACCTTTAAAACGCTCGTTTGTTGAACGGAGGGCAGATCGATCTGATTCGAGGAAGTCGGTTGACACCGCATCGGGGAATTCATCTCAAGTTGAATGTTAGCTCTAGAACAGATTGTTAGCTGTTAGCTGTTAGCATGCAGAGTCTGTTTATAGAGATGAATAAGAAGCTAAGTCGTCGTCAGATCACGCTGATGGAGCTGTGATGTCATTACGACACATCACGTTCCGCCTGCTTTCGCTCTCCTCACGGACTGTTTCTCTGCAGACGCCGCAGCCTGCTGATACGTGATTGGTCAATATTACTCGGACTACAAGTGTAGTTCAAACGGAACCCAGAACACTTGCCTTCCCAGAAATCCACGTCCCTGCCTCCAGACTCTGTAGAAGCTGTAAATAGAGATGGTGGTCTGTGTGATCTGTGAGCAGCAGTGACTGAGTGACACCACGCTGTGCTGCTGTCTTCCTCATGCACCCTGTGCTCTCTCTGCAGCTTCCTCTCCTTGCATGTTGCAGCATTTCTGAAGAACTGTGTCAGGCGGATGATTGCTCTACAACATGTGCAAACTGGAGCCTGTGAAAGCATTGCTCCACAGTGGTCAGAAAGCAGCTTTATTAATGCACCTGCCAGAGGGTTTTTAAAGACATGAGCTTTTGTCAAATGTTTCTTTATTTCCTCGTTTCTCTCTGACCTGTTTCTTATTTCATGCTACATTCAGTTTTATACATCTGTGTTTCTACTCTCAGAATAAAAGCAGGAATAAAGTGACGCTCCACCTGAGCGGTGCTTTCCACAGACGCCTCATTTAAGACACAGTGTGAAGTGTTGCCCACACAGCTGCTTCCTTTTCCTCTGTTGCTTCAAACAGCAGCTCCGAAGAACACAACAGGAGCGTCACAAGAACCAGTGGGAGGGAATCTTCACCGATTCTTCTGAACTATTACACATCCAGAGGTGTGTCCGTGAGCTTTAACACTTCCTGATTCCTGCACAAAGCATGCTGGGTAAGATTCAGCCCCCTGCAGCCCTCGGCAGTCGATAGATAACTCCATAAAGGTCACAGGTGTTCCTGTGTGACACAGAGGGCTGCAGGAGAATCAGAGACACGTCACAGAAATCGCCTGGACTCACACAGAGCTAACCTGTTACACACACACACACACACACACACACACCCACACACACCCACACACACACACAACCAGGTGAAACCTTCCTCCGACACTCTCTGAACATGAACGTGTGAATCAGGATTCATTGAAGACTTGTTTGATCAGTGTTAAAGCCCAACATGACGTCCTCCCACTGATTCATCTCGAGATAACAAAGCTGGTTTCTCGTTATCAATAAAATGTATGGATGCGTGTCCCCTCAGGGCTTCCGTAGTTTACTACTTTTGCATCCACTGAAATGCTTTATTCAACTTGTATCTGTCTCTCTGACGCGCACAGGAGCTCCGAGCTAGCTCACATTTCTGGGTCAACACCGTGTTTGTGTTTGAACGATGGCTCCTGAACACACCGATCAGTATCTGATCAGGTCCCTGCCGGCTTCCTGTGCTTTAAGGAATCAAACGGTCGTCAGCTGTTTGACGTGATCTTTAAAAACTGGAATCAGACAATCGTTCCTTCTTGTGCTTAAAAAATGACTTCTGATCAGATCCGTTATCAGTGATCTAACAGTTAATGATCACTCAAACGGAGTTATTGTTGCAGCTTTAAATGATCACATTGACAGTGTAACTTCATCACCTGGTTCTTCGCTTCATACGCTGGTAAATATGGTCAGAAGTTGGTGACAGGTCAAACAGATGAACACGGATCATCACTCGTCTCTTTGATCAATAACCAAACAGTCATCATGACCCACAGGATGAACCCAGGGACCCTGAACACATCGCTGTCTGCTTCATCACTGAACATCAGAGCCGTTTCACCAGCTCCATCACTGACGGATTAAAACAGCAGCAGGGTGACTCGTCACAGCCGCGTGTCGCCGCATGTATTTACTGACTCTGATGTTTGAATTAGAAACGATCAATGAGACGATCTGATGCTGATCAGCAAACTGTTCCAGGAACTGTGCAGCCACAGGAGCTCGTGTCAGCAACAAAGAGTCCCTTTGAGCGTCTGTGTTTGTGTTTGCACCACACATGAAGAGAAACAGAAGCTGTTCAACATGAGGCGACACCTGAAAACACACGGTCACGGTGTGTGCAGGACAGAGCAGCTGTACGACACGCGTCGCCCTCACGCTCTCACATCCGCAGCCTGGCCGCCTTCTGTCTCACTCACTGAATATTTGACATCTCTGCAGATCTCACCATGTCAGCTGTTCATGTGTCACCGAGCAGACAGACAGGCACAGAGAGAGGGGAGGCATCGTCCTGCCAAACTCCTCTGTCTGTCTCTCTGTCTGTCTGACTGTCTCTCTGACTGTCTGTCGCTCTGTCTATCTGTCTCTCTCTCTGTCTGTCTGTCTGTCTGTCTGACCGCGTCTTCCTGAGAACACCGGGTCAGTGGAGGATCTTCAGCCCTTCCTGTCCCTGTGTTGTCTCTCTCTCTGTTTCTTCGTCCATGTGGGACCTGCTGACGTCCTGCTCTCTGCCTGCACAGCATCACACTCACAGGTGAACTAACGAGCATCATTTCCCACATGCTGGCCGTCTCCCAGTTACAGAGCAGTCAATCAAACATCAAGCCTTGTGAGCACATGCACTGATACTGATATCAGTGTACTGACTCTGATATCCTGACAAAAGGATCCATTCAATGTGTTTATGTCTACGTCTGCAGCTCCGTCATGCACCAGCAGCACCAGCAGCACCAGCAGCACCAGCTTCTACATCTTCTTGTGATATCTGTGTTACATGTGCGTTCACAGTTTTAGCAAAGCCTGACGTCGACCCCCGTGTCTTCATCACACTGTTGGTCACGTGTATCAGACCCAGAGGATGTGTGTCAGAGACTCGACTGAAGGAGTTGGATGGATGCATCAGCAGGAGGTGTGTGCAGAGCAAAGCTGAGTGTTATATTCATAAAACACTTTGTTACAAAGTTTCACAGAAACACAGACAGATCAGAAACAGAGACAGATTATTATGAATGAATGAAAGTCTTCTTATAGAGAGTGAAGAGGACTAAAAGAAGCGAATGATTCTGATCACAGACAGGAAGTCAAAGAAAGAAGCTTGGAAAGTGATCAATAACATATTCAAATCAATATAAAACATGCAGCCAGACTCTGACACGGTCCTGTGCTCACACTGAGTGATGAGACAACGTTTGGCAGAACGGGGACGTGATCTTCACACATTCATAACAAGAGCAACAGAAAGACGACGTCGAGCGCGCTAAAGGAACGACTCTCACATGAAGAGGTTCCACCTGCGTCTTCAGGTGTCAGGTGGAGAAACACCACAAACACAGAGGCTGCACTCTGATCACACCGAGCTTACAGTATGAACATGTGTAAAGTGCATCACATGGTTAATGTGGAGGCCAAACAAGGTCAGACTGCAGACCTCTGAGAGCGACTCACCTCCTCACATTTATTAATCACATTTAGATTTAATGCAAAAGACAGGAGGCGTCTCCGCTGCAGGCAGATCAACAGTTAACAAAGTGATGACATGAAACTGAACTAACATGTTATCGACTCTCTAACTTTCGTGTTTGACAATCGACTGTCAGGTTATTAATAACAAACCACATATTAGTCCTGTTAATCAATATATCAATATGAAAACAGTAATAATGTTTGAATGATCGTCGGTCCCTTACCCTGTAAGCATCCAGACTTTCCTTCAGTGCTCTGTAACCGCAGCGCGTTCAAACACTGAGTTCCTTGTTCTCTGCACCAAAATATCTCTCTGGTTAGTCATCTCTCGCTCTCTCCACTTCCTCTCAGACGCTTCAGATCAGTTTCATCTTTCAACATCACCACACACTCTACTCTCAGTGGACCGCCTAGGTCAGGGGCATCAACCATCACGCCAGGGACTTATCATTTATCATCATTTATCATCATTAATTATCATTTATCATCATTTATCATCATTAATTATCATTTATCATCATTTATCATCATTAATTATCATTAATTATCATTTATCATCATTTATCATCATTAATTATCATTTATCATCATTAATTATCATTAATTATCATGTATTATCACTAATTATCATTAATTACCATTAATCATCATACTCTTTGTGGAGAGTCTGCTGATTCATAGTTTCTATCCTCTAAACTTCACTAAACTTTTAATATGTGACAAATATATTGACTTCAAGTTATTAAATGTTGATAAATAAAAGCGTCGTATCTTTTAGTTCTAATTATAAAGTGAACAGACTCGCTTTCTGTGGTTAGTTATCCACAAACCATCTGGTGATGTCACAGTGGCAACTTCCACTTCCTATATACAGTCTATGAATGAAAGACCTGTCATGACCTCACGGGGGGGGGGGGCGCGTGCTCAGCAGAGCAGGCTGCAGCAGACATTTTAATTTCTCGTCATTGACACGTTTTACATCCTGATTTATAAAACAGACTTTTCTAACTCTGACAGTCTCTCATTCAGAAGCCACTCGGCTCAGTGAGCATGCTGACGTTTGTATCAGTGACACAGACTGATGAGAAGCTCTCCATCCATCATAATGATCCACACGGCTCCGTGTCACAGCTTCTTCTTAGAGAGGAACAGCGCAGACACGCCCTCCTGCTGGGGGGACACTGACCAGTCCTCCCAGTCACACAGGACCCTGGCTCCCAGTCACAGCTGACACGTGACTAATTTTAGACAGTTATGTGACCCCGTGTGCCCAGGCATTCTCGGAACCAGCAGCCAGCAGCCCCTCAACACGCAGGCCCACACGCCCCCTCCACCCTGCAGACAGCGCTCACCCTGCTGCTGCTGCATGTGATGCATGTCATGTTCACTTCTACACACAAACAACACATACCAGGAACGAACACACACACACACACACACACACATATTGAGTACAACATCACAGTGAATATTTTGTGGTTTCTTTCCTCGTCTGACAGCAACAACACATTCACTGGTGTTTCTTTCTCTAATAAATTCAGCTCCGTCACAATAATTCCAAAACATTCAGAACTGTGTTGAACAAACTGCTTGGTTCGTTTTGTTGTTACTTTCTGCTGATAGTTTCTGTCATGTTTTCTAGTTGTCTGTAATGCAGCGATGTTGTCAGCATGTTGTTTGTGTTTCTGCTTTTCTGCACAAGCTGCTTTAAACCAGTTCCCCCTAACGGGATCAATAAAGTTGTTGAGTTGATTATTTGGAGGTTTTATTGGGTAACATGTTCTTGTCTTATCTTCTCACCATGTGTTGCCTCCTCTGTTCTGTGTTCGTGTTACAGGTAAAAAACAGAATAATAACGCAGAGGTTTGTGATGCCTGGCTGTAGTTTCCTGTTGTGAAAGATTACATCCCACTCAGGGTAAATAAGTATGTAATAAATAGCTCTTAAACAGCGTGGCTAACAGCAGCATAACTTCGTGTAGGCAGCAGAGCATTAGACTGAGTTGGCAGCAGCCATATGTAAACTAAAACTGTGACCCAGTGAACAACTGGAGTTGAATTTCAGCCTCAGTGTTTTGCTCTTTTCCTCGTGTACCTTCTACCCTGACACAGCACATCTGACGCACAGCTCTTTGTTTCAAACTGCGGATAACAACACGTTTAAAGCAGAGAGCAGGAATCAGAGCAGCCTCGTTTCCGTCCGGGCTGCAGCGGGGAGATATCATTTCCATATGTCTCTGTGTCTCTGACGCTGTAGCTGCTGTGCGCGCTCCGTGGGTTCTCTAACACCAGTAACACACCTAGCTTCAGCCTGAGAGGCCATTCAGACGATACGCGACCACAAATACATGTCAACAGAGCTGAATCATGCAGAAACTCTGCATGTCTTTGAACGCATCACCGATATCATCTGCACAATGAGCGCTTCACGTCTTACCTGCAGAGGAGTCAGTACGTCCTGCAACTTTTGATCAGCTTCCACAAGTTACATCGGCCCGTGTTGTTGAGCAACTCCTCACAGCGACACACACACAGACCCCCTCCCTCCCCCAGAGTCCCCCTTCTCTCTCTCTCTCTCTCTCTCTCTCTCTCTCTCTCCCTCCCTCTCTCCCCCTCTCTCTCTCTCTCTCTCGCTCTCTCTCTCTCTCTCTCTCTGTCTCTGCGGTTTGCTGCCACGCAGGCTGAATGAGTGGAGGGATACTTCAAAGAGTGAATCCTCCGCAGAGTAAAGTTGTGGTGAGGCAGACACAAGTGTTTGTAGAAAAGTAGGTCAAACGTCACAGCTCTCTCTCTCTCTCTCTCTCTCTCTCTCTCTCCTCACCCACTCTCTCCCTCACATGTGGGAGGGGTCTATTCTTTAATGAAATATGATATGAAAGTGTTTGCACGTGACTGAAAGTATAAGTCTGGCATGTTTTCTGCCTGTGATAAACATTATCACATGTAACTTAATTCAGGGTTGTAGCTTTTGGAAGTACTGAGATCATAAGCTCCTCATATCTCACATGAATTTAAAGAGGCGGGAAACTTTTTCTTTATTTCAATTTATAGTCTTTTCTGTTACATCTGTTATTTATTTAAAGGCACTTAGTTGTGTTTCAGAAAGTCTTTGTTATTGTGACCCTGGCGGTCCTTAAGTGAACTGCAGCCAGCACCCTGTTGCTCACAGTCCCAATCTGTAGGCACCAAAACAGTGACATACCAAGACTGCATTGCTGTGATCCAGCTGTATAACATTTAAAGAACTTCATATAAAGTCACATAAATGATGAGATCTGACAAATCATTATCACTGCATCATTCAGCATCTGAAAGGACGCTGGATTGTGAAAATCTGGGGCGACATCAGGACATATTTAAGGGTACAACATCATTTTGATAACCCATAATGTACCATACATATAATGTTATATTGCTGGAAATTTGGTGAAAGTGTATCCATCAGCTTATGTTGAATTCTGGTGTGGAAATAGTCTATAGTCTAAAAGCCTCAGCTTCAGTACATCATTCTGTGCAGGACACCCTATGTAAACAGATGAAGACAATAGAAGGCAAAGGTTATAGGAAAAAGATTTCTGTTGTAATTTTACAAATACTGAAAGAGAATAGGGGGGGGGGGGGTCCTGTAGATATTATTTTAATGATAATGTTTTGATGACTTATTTTTTTCTTTGTCTCTTTATTGTCTGTCTGGAACTATACATAAAGGTTTAAAAAAACAAACATATAAAACACATAAGTATATATTATTTCATAACCAATGACGTTTTTAGGTTTTTATTTTCCTTGCAAACACTGATTTTGTAGCATTTAAGTAAACAGTGTGCCGCAGAGTGTTTCAGTAATTTTATTTTATTCTTATTAATATTTTTGAAGCGACAGCGCATAATTTATAGAAATCACACCAGACAGAAGCTAATTTGCAACTATTGTCCCTGAGCAGATTCACAAAAAACAACCCCAGAAATGCAAATAAAATACATAAAACACATAATAAATAATGGTCAATCCGTTTGACATAATAAATTAAAACTTCCCAGAAAAATCTGACCTAACGCGGTTATAAATCTGCCATAAAAGCTGAATAAACTCAACATTCATAGACAGTAAATAACAGTTTCAGTTAAAGAATAACGGTAACATATCGTCCTCTTATCACGAGACCAATCAACGTCTACAACAAGTACCATGGAAGTTGTAGTTTTTAGAACTTGCTTGCTGAAGATCCCCAAGGTACAGTATTCTACAAAAGAACTACAAGTCCCAGAGTTCATCGCGAGACAGAACGTGATCTACGCGTGTAGACAGACCATGGCGCTGTGTAGCTCTGTGTGACAGGTTAGCATCTGAACAACACCTCCGGACTGACGCGTCTGCGCACTGAGATCCGCCGCAGACAGCCACGGCGGGGTGACACACAAGGATGGGGTCCCGAATCAAGTAAGAACGATTATCCGCTGCTTTCACTGAGCCTGTTAGCCTCCTGCTGCTAAGCTAGCTGTGACACTGTGAGTCACTAGGGAAGAGACAGTGCCGTGTGAGGCCCTGACTTGTTGCGACACTCAGGCTAAAAACACACGGCTGCTAAACTAACTGGAGCAGGAAAACAAAGAGTCTTAAATGTGTCTGCTCGTCATTTATGAGCTGATAAAACATATTAGCACGAAGCTAACATGGCACAGAGAGAAGACAGAGATTAGCACAGAGTTAGGTTCGTATTTGTGAATGTACAGCTGATGTAAACATCATAACGGTGTCAGATTTTCCCCAACCGGATGTTAGTTTTCAGGACAGAAGAGCTGGGTTTGTTTCCCGGTATCCTGATGTCCCTCCTCTGATATAATGTAAATATTGTATTAAGGATATGACTCATCTGTCATGAGGCTTTGGTACAGTAAGACGTCTCCGGTCCCTCGTCTATCATGGTGTATTTATGTGGACTGAGTTATTTTAACTGTAGGAAAATAATTGACACATCTGTACCATCACAATAACAGCTAACAATACAGTAAAGACTGTGTCTTCATTTAGCAGCAGGACAGTTTAACGACACACACAGTTAGACAGAAGAAATCCTATTAGTAATTTCTACACATGTTTGAGGGTCAGCCTGTCAGCAGGGCGATGATGTCCTGTCTGCTGTAACAGGGTCCCGGGCTTTTTAATGGGACGTGTTGATCATCTGGGCCCAGTTGTTCTAAAAACACCAATCTTAATGAAAAAAGGCTCAGATTTGAAAATCCTTTAGCTTTATGAGTTGTTGTTTTTTAAAGCAGCGTTTGATTGGATCAGCCTGATCCAGATACAGACGATTCAAGATTACCCAGTCTGGATTAACCGTGCCCTGAATGGGACTGCACATCACAGAGAGGGCTACTAGCTCCGCACAGAGAGGGCTACTAGCTCTGCACAGAGAGGGCTACTGGCTCCGCACAGAGAGGGCTACTAGCTCCGCACAGAGAGGGCTACTGGCTCCGCACAGAGAGGGCTACTGGCTCCGCACAGGGAGGGCTACTGGCTCCGCACAGAGAGGTCTACTGGCCCCGCACAGAGAGGGCTACTAGCTCCGCACAGGGAGGGCTACTAGCTCCGCACAGGGAGGGCTACTAGCTCCGCACAGGGAGGGCTACTGGCTCCGCACAGAGAGGGCTACTAGCTCCGCACAGGGAGGGCTACTAGCTCTGCACAGGGAGGGCTACTAGCTCCGCACGGGGAGGGCTACTAGCTCCGCACAGAGCGGTCTAATAGCTCCGCACAGGGAGGGCTACTAGCTCCGCACAGAGAGGGCTACTAGCTCTGCACAGAGAGGTCTACTAGCTCCGCACAGGGAGGGCTACTAGCTCTGCACAGAGAGGTCTAATAGCTCCGCACAGGGAGGGCTACTAGCTCTGCACAGAGAGGTCTAATAGCTCCGCACAGGGAGGGCTACTAGCTCTGCACAGAGAGGTAGATTAGCTTGCATGGGATCACTTTAAGTGTTTTTATTTTCATGGTAAACAAAGCGCAGATTCCTTTTTCCATTGAACAATCCACCTTGAACATTTGATCCAATCCGACTTGTTGGCCTTGAAGAGAAGTTAACTAACAGCGTGCACAGCTCCATGTCCACACAGTTTATTTCTGAGCGCTCCTGAAATGATTCTAGTTACTAGTCATGAAGCTTAATTAGTGTACTTTGCTGCCATGCTATTTATCCTCATAACCTTCTTGTGGATGTATGTTGCTTTGACATTGTTTCGCTGTGTGTTTGTGGACATCGGCCTGGTGGATTGATGACTGTAGCAGCTGCTTTCCGGGTGGTGCATTTGAAGATGGATCATGTTATTATGTATTCTCTTCCTGATTAGTGTTTGTATCTTACCTGTCCATGTAAACTGTGATTTCTGTTGTTTAGACGACACTGATGATGGCTTATAGCTGAATAGGAAACAGTTATTTTGCCCACAATGAAGAAGAAGAAGACTACTCATTACATCTAGTTTCTGTTGTTGGTAAAATAAGTGAGTGTCTTATTTATGAAGATCAACGTGCAAGTTGTCCTCAGGTGAGGAGTCAGCGTGTGTTCAGGGAGCTGATGGAGGCTAGGACGTCTGAGGTTAACTTCTAACAGATCAGGTCGATGAGCACACAGAGGTCACGTTTAATAATTCTGGGAATTTAAACCACCAGAGAACAGTTAATATGATTATTGATTAGTGGGAATGACTATCTTAGCATCACATTTTATACTTTCACTAAGAACAATTAAAATCCTGATCATGACGTTTTACTGGTTTGCACCAAACAAACATGTCCTCCTACAACGTCTGTGCTGCTCTGCCGTTCATCATAAAGCGGTTTGATCAAACCTTTGACCTTAATCAAAGAAATGGCAGCGTTCTCATATTGACCCTTGCCCCTGTTAAGATCATTTACTGGATTAATTATGCAGCTGTATGTTTTATTTCACTTTGTGGGTTTTTGAGGGTGATTACGATGTTTTTTAAACTTTTGATTCTTTAAAAAACTCAAATAAATCAATTAAAACACAATCAAACTCACAGTGTCTGTTAACGAATGAATTGTATTACTTGCTTTATTCATATGTTGCAGAATGATGGGATTAATATGACTCTTCTCAGGACAGGTGACGGTGTTTGAAACTCTGATGCACACATGATTTTATTCTTTGACATTAAAATGTTGTGCTGAAAGGCAAAGAAGGAGCGGCGCCTGAACTGCTCGCTGATTAGCCCTTAATCTTGTCTGACATGTTTTTGGACTCCAGTTAATAATCACTTTCAGCAAACACAAGTTTAGGTTACACCAAAGCACACAAGGAAGAGTGGACATACAAGTGAAGGCTGAACATATCAGAAGTATGGTCACGTGTTTTTTTGTCCAGAACATGCACAGAACCTAACACTGTGTTCTCCTCCTGTGTTGCAGGGAGAACCCTGACTCCACGTTCGAGGTCTATCTGGAGGTTTCCCAGCCAGGTATACACACCTCTGGTGAGTCTCTGAGCGCTGCAGGCCTCACATGCATCTTTTCTGTTCCTTTACTCAAAGTAAGCAATGAAAATGGTCACAAAGGAGTATCACATGATCAACTAATGATTAAAAAGGTTTTACAAATGTTTACAACAACATGTGAGTACTTCAACAAACACAGGAAGGCCTGAACACATGTTAGAGCTCAAGCTTGGCAGGTCTGAACCTTCTGCTTCCTGTGGAAACGAGCATATCAAAATGTTATTGATTTATATTGATGTATATATATATATCTATATAGATATCTATATCTATAGATAGATATATATGTGTTGTTTACATGAATTAACAGATTGTATATACATGTGCACAGGTCGCCTGATAGAAAGATTATCAGGTTATGTGCATGAGGAGTTTTGAGACTCTGCAGCTTCACACAGATCAAATAATGAACGCTGCATTTAAGTGCAGGTGAAAACTGGGACATCTGAGCTTTATGTAAATTCATGTGTAATTTCAGAGTGACAAAGAAGATTTCTTTATGGGGACAATAGCGTATCAGTCCTCGTACATTTACATTCATGTATACATTCAGCAAAGCTTGTGCAAACGTTGTGTCCTCATGCTCAAATGAAAGTGAATCTTTATCACAGGTTCTGGTTCGCCCTCTGATGTCCCTGTCTTCCTCTGCCTCGGCTCTCTGTAATCTGTTTACTGAAGGACAGATGCTAAAGGATGTGTTACTGCAGTTAGCTTGTTAGCTCAAAAGGGTTGAACAGCTCTAAATTTCATTTAAAGACCATGTGACACACATTTGTGACCATTCTGGGTCTGATGTCTCTCCACAGGCTGCGGCCTCTGGATCTTCTCTCTGCTGGTCGCTGCACAGTTTCATGCTCTGTCGCATCGACAGTTTAACATCACCTGCTGTTTCCTGTTTTATCATAATCTCATGAGGCACACCTTCTCACTTAAAGAACGCGTGATCATGTTTCTGCTGTGAGAGAGGAAAACAGAGTGAATGTTCATAACTTTGCTCTTCTTATGAGCTGTGGGATACTTTCACCTCTTTAACTCCTTAAATGAAACAGTGTGATCCGTCTTGTTGGAGCGGCTCACAACAAACTAACTGTGATCACGAGCTCGAAGAGGTCAGAGAGGTTCGGTCAGCTGGTCCATCGCTCGATGGTAAAATGTTTCTGGTGTCGGTCTCTCTGAGGTTTCTGTTTTAATCTGCAGTTTGTGACTCATTTCCTGGGTACACAGGACTCTGCTTGTTTCTAAGAACTTCCTCCTGTTGGAGGCTTGTGCCACGCATCACTTCCTGTTCAGTCTTTAAGATGCCCTTACTGAGATATCACGTGTCACGAACACGAACACACGCGAGTCTGATGGTTTCAGTGTTCGACCTGTTGGACTTAGTTTCAGTCACAGAACAGATTAACACTTTAACTTCAGACCATCATTTAGAAATAAGTGTGATATCAGTGTTTGAATGAAATAAATAAAAACATTTTTATTTTAATGTTTGTTTGTTCTCGTAAGAAGATTCTGCTTCTCTGAAACACGAGATAACAATCCGGTTTGGGTCTGTACAAGTCTTATCTCACTTTCTTTGCACTTCTAAGAATATTGTGCGACTCTTTTCATACCTAGAAATATTTCCTCTGACGGAGGAAAAAGTGAGTCACCTGCTGCTGGAGAGATGATGCAAGTGTGCCGCTTCAACCAAATGTGCACACATCCAAAATGCTAAAATACTCAGGTACAAGGTAAAACAGTGCTAATCTGCAGAGCACGACGGCTGAACACAGCTACACTCCAAATGATTATTTCTCCACTTTTCTATATTTATATTTATACTTATTTTAAACTCCTCTGCTGGACAACAGACATCAAAGTTACAATCATTTGGTTGTTGGTTTGCAGACGTGTGCGTCCATGTTTAATAATCTGCAGCAGAGAAGAGAAACAAAGACTGAGCAGAAACACAGAGCTCATGTCAGAGTTTATTGTGTG
>NW_027211703.1:0-20000 GCF_022749685.1 Semicossyphus pulcher
AGGGAGGGAGGGAGGGAGAGAGAGAGAGGAGAGAGAGGGAGGGAGAGAGAGAGAGGAGAGAGGAGAGAGAGGGAGAGAGAGAGAGAGGAGAGAGGAGAGAGAGGGAGGGAGGGAGAGAGAGAGAGAGAGAGGGAGGGAGAGAGAGAGAGAGGGGAGAGAGAGAGAGGGAGGGAGAGAGAGGGAGAGGGGAGAGAGAGAGAGGGGAGAGAGAGAGGGAGAGAGAGAGAGAGAGAGAGAGAGGGAGGGGAGAGAGAGAGAGAGGGGAGAGAGAGAGAGGGAGGGAGAGAGAGGGAGAGGGGAAGAGAGGAGAGAGAGAGAGGGAGGGAGAGGGGAGAGAGGAGAGAGAGAGGAGAGAGAGAGAGAGAGAGGAGAGAGAGGGGAGAGAGGAGAGAGAGGGAGGGAGAGAGGAGAGAGAGGGGAGAGAGGGGGGGAGAGAGAGAGGGGGGGAGAGGAGAGAGAGAGAGAGGAGAGAGAGGGAGGGAGGGAGAGAGAGAGAGAGGGAGAGGGGGAGAGAGGAAAGAGAGGGAGAGGATAGAGAGAGGAGGAGAGGGGGGAGAGGAGGAGAGAGAGAAAGAAGGAGAGGGGAGAGAGGAGAGAGAGGGAGGGAGAGAGAGAGAGGGGAGAGAGGAGAGAGAGAGAGAGAGAGAGGGGAGAGAGGAGAGAGAGAGAGAGGAAAGAGAGGGAGAGAGGGAGAGAGAGGGAGAGGGGGGAGAGAGGAGAGAGAGGGAGGGAGAGAGAGAGAGAGGGGAGAGAGAGAGAGGGAGGGAGAGAGAGGGAGAGGGGAGAGAGGAGAGAGAGAGAGAGAGAGAGAGGAGAGAGAGGGGAGAGAGGAGAGAGAGGGGAGAGAGGGGGGGAGAGAGAGAGAGGGGGGAGAGAGGAGAGAGAGAGGAGAGAGGGAGGGAGGGAGAGAGAGAGAGAGGGGAGAGGGGAGAGAGGAAAGAGAGGGGAGAGATGAGAGAGGGAGAGGGGGGAGAGGAGAGAGAGAGAGAGAAGGAGAGGCGGGCGAGAGGAGAGAGAGAGGGGAGAGAGGAGAGGAGAGAGAGAGGTGAGTTTCGTCTGCTTCGTGTCTTCTGGCTCTCTTTCTCTCATATAATATTACCAATACTACACAGCATCCCTAATATAATGTTATTATTATTGTTAGGGCTGGGATATACGCTATGGATTTCTCCCGATCCGATTCGATTTACTGTTCGGGGTATTTCAGTTACAGTCTCACTGCACCTCTAAACCTGGTGCATTATTAAAATGTTGAATGTTTACAACAGGAATTGACCCCAAAGAAGTGAAATCATGTACTTTTTGTTTCACACCACAAACACAAAGCAGTCAACACAATATTAACTATTTTATGAATTAGACAGTTAATGAACTTTTTTTCTAGTTCAGATTTTTAGTCTGCACATCTGGCTCATGGTTTTGATTAAACAAACTGGGCTTCAACTTGCGCGAGATTTGGCCACGAGATCTCATAGCACGAAGAACAAAGCCACACGAGAGTTATAGGGAAAGGCATACTGTATAACAACATGCCGAAAATACACTCGCTAACCCTAACCCAAAGCCGACGCTAACAGAGAGTAACATAAACATCAGTGAAAAACTAACCGACATATTCATGGACGCACACATGAAACAAAGAGTCTGTCGGCGATCACTGATGTCTCCATAGGAGCTGCAGTAATCAAGTCCGGGCATGTCTCCCTCACTGCCGTGTTTCGAAGGGATGCGCTGAGTCGTGCTGCGTTCAGGAGAGCTCAGAAATGATAAGTGACGTTTTTACATACATGTTTTTACATATTTTTATCTATTTAAGATCGATCTCGGGATTTATGAATCGATATTGGGTCATTGAAATGAGAATCTATTCAAATTGGAAAAATCAATTTTTTAAACCCAGCCCTAATTATTATTATTATTATTATTATTACTTGATGACTTGATGCTTTGGTAACATTGTAACATATCAACATTTCTAGCAGCTGTTTCTGTGCTAAGCTAACTGAAGCTCATATTTGGAGATTATTCATGTGAACTTCTAATCAAAGAACAATGAAGTGAAAACAATCAATAACTCTCCTCAGACACATTAAAGCTAAAGTAACGAGCCTGTTGTGAAATGGTGTTCTCACATAGTGTTATGGAGACATGAGGTTACCTGTCCTCCACTGTCCTGCTTTGTTACCATAGCAACCAGAGTTGAGATTCATCCGTTCATCATAAAATTTGTGAGCAGTTTTTATATTTCAGTTTTGCTCCTTAAAGCTGCATGTCCGTGCAGATACACACGTTCACACTCTGCTACACCGATGCAGTAATGTGAGAGTGAGGGCTCACAGGCAGGTGTTGGTGACACAGGTGGTAGTTACCTGCTCTCTGCCTGTCGCTGCCGTCGTCTCCTCTTCTGCTCCGCTTCGCTTCTGTAAAACTTTTAAATCTGGAGCTCGTCACTAAACTTTAAGGCGCTGTTTCTGACAGCAGCTCTTATTGGGGGCTTCAGAGGCAGAGGCAAATGGACGGGCAATTACGTTTATGGGCAGTTTGAGGTGACATCCTGCATATTGGATGGTCCTTTAAATAGGAGCCATCAGACACAATGGATCTCAGGGAGGAAAACAAAAACACACAGCTGTTTCAGCTGAATGTCAATCGCCCAGCGAGCCGTCCTCCCGTCTGCGCCTGAAGCGCTCTGCATCACGACAGGAAGAGAGCCGGTTCTCTGCTCAGGGCTGTGATGTCCCTCTGAATCTGCCGTGTATTTCCCATCATGCCTCTACACCTACATGTAGAGAAGGAAGAGAAGGATGAGTTTATATGTTTATATTCTTTAATATTAGTATTAATATCATCTTATATATATTTATATGTGTTTATATCACGTCTGTGATGATGGTCTAAATCCTCTGTGTCCGATAATAACGCTGTATAAATAAACTGTAGATGGTATCCTCTGCATTCATCACTCCCTCTAACCCAAGCACAACCCTCTCCTCTCTCTCCTCTCCTCCTCTCTCTCCTCCCTCTCTCCTCCTCTCTCTCCTCTCCTCCTCTCTCTCCTCCCTCTCTCCTCTCTCTCCTCTCCTCCTCTCTCTCCTCCCTCTCTCCTCCTCTCTCTCCTCTCCTCCTCTCTCTCCTCCCTCTCTCCTCCTCTCTCTCCTCCCTCCCCCTGCAGGGGGTGAACAGCATGTTCCAGGTGTTCCTGACAGGAAACGACTCGGAGTACTTCACCATCTCTCCCACGGCGGTGCAGGGCCGTGCGGACATCAGGATGAGGGTGGCCATGCCCCTCGACTACGAACACATCCGCAGCTACAGCTTCTCCGTCAGTCTGCCTCCTCTTATTGAGCTCCTGACAGAGTTTGATCTGATGTTCACATGAACGAGTGACTTCTGTGTTTGACTTTAGACTCACAGTGTGAGGGGATAACAGAGTATTAACAAGTAGGATGCTAACCTTCTTACATGTTGTCTTTAAAGACTCAGCAGAGTTAGAGACTTTCAGTGACTGTCTGGTCAGACTGATGTGTGAGTGAAGCCTCATTATGTTTCCGGCATCTTGTTTTTATTTGTCTCAGTGGGACTGAGGCCTGTTCGTCCGCTCAGCACTGAGACGTGTTTGAACAGTGAAATTGGAATTTCTTCACCCTCAGTTATTTACAGAAGCTCTGTGACAATCCAAATCCTACAGCAGCTCAGCTCTGTAACACTGACTCATTCAACTCAGAGGAAATATATGCTTTTATATAAACTATCATATACAGTGTTAAACAGTTTCTCCTGTATATCCCATCTGTTAAACCTTTATGTAAACGTCCTCCTGCTGTCTCCTCTCAGCTCTACGCTAACGAGTCCATGTCGGACCACGTGGGATTTGCTCGAGTCTTCATCGAGCTGATCAACGAGAACGATAACCGTCCGATCTTCAGCCGGCCGCTCTACAACATCAGCCTCCCTGAAAACACGCCGGCCGGCACATCTCTGCTGCGTATCATGGTGAGTGCTGATTAAACAGAGGGAAGGACACACAGCGGAGAGAGAGACCCTCGTGATAACCTGATCTGTTTAATGGAGCTTTTATTGTGAAGGAATCTTTGCTTGTGTCTCTCTGAGAGCGCTCTCTGCGTTACTAGGGCTTAATTTATTATTACTCATTATTAATATTATTTATACTATTTAAAGCAGGAGCAGACAGCAGGGGGACACAGTCTGATGCTGTTATTACAGTAAATTCACTCATTCATCCTCACTGCAGATGTGAGTTATAATAATACACACAAGACAAAATAACCACCTGAACATGGATCAACTGTATGATATGAAAAATATATTATACTTTATCATTTATATATTAATGTAGGAAGTTACATTCAATCATATATTATTTTAAAACATGCATTAGATGGAGTAATTGATCAATGCCAAAATATAAACATATATGTACAACAGCATTCGAGTTTGATTTAAGTAACCTGGTAGATGCTCTGCTGTAAAGCATCACTGTGAATGTGTTTGCTGAGTTTATGAGTGTTTATCAGGCTGCTGCTGCTTCCTGCACGGTCGTCATGTGACTGTGACAGGTGTTTCTGAAGGAGCTCGTCTCAGGAGGACGTCAGTCAGTCCGTACAGTGATTCATGTACACAGAGAATACAATCACAATCACAAATACACACCAATCAGATCCTTCACATCTTAAAGAGGAACTTTATATGAACTCTGAGCTCTGAGGGGGTTGAAGAGGTGGAAGTCCTGAATGAAGCTGAATGGTATCAGACAGACAGACAGACAGACAGACAGACAGTGTGCTGCTGTCTGTGTCTGTGTGTCAGTCTACATGTGCCTCAGATATACTGTTTAAACTCTCTAATGTTATCCAAGTTAAACACATTATTACAGCAGAAACATCAGGTCTGTTATCAGATGTTGTTCTTTACTTTCTTATTAGATTAATTTGATAGTTTCAGATAATAACGTCTGCACCTCCTCCATAAAATAATCCAATTAGAACAGGTTTTATTGTGTTCTGTTGTTTCTCCCTGCAGGCCTCTTACTTTAGTTTCTCTCTGTTAAAGTGTCCTTCAGCTCGTCTCGTCCACACAGCCGAGCTGCTGTCCACACCTGCAGGCACGACTCCAACGTGATGTTAAAACCTCTAAAACAGTCATTTATTTAGCTTATTTTCTGCTTAACATGATATAAAGCATCTTTAGTTTTAGAAATTAGTTTAAATCAATATTTGGTGATATTGGGTTTGACTTTAGCCTGGCTCAGCCTGGATATATTTATCATGAATATTAAGCAATAGAGTCAATGAACATGTTAGCTACCTGGCTGTTTAAACCCAACGTTAGCGCTCTCTGTGTGTGATTGTTATCGACCACAGCTTCATATTTTCAGCAGCATGCTGAGTGTTGGTGGAGGGAGCTTAGCTCTGTAATCACATAGCACTAGCTAACACTACAGAGCATCACTTAGCATAGCATTCATAGCTTTGGAGCATGTATGAGCATCTCAGCTAATGTAGCATGTGTGTGCTAACTGCTAACTATGATATGGACAGCATATAGTAACTGTGCAGCAGTGAGCAGATGACATTATTCTGACTGAAACATGGAAAGCTGATTGGACATGGTGTTGTTGTGAGCGGAGTCAGGTAGTTGTCAATCAAAATGTGACCGGCCACGCCCACACTGTCTTTAGAGTTTAGTGGATGTTAAATGAAACTCTACTTTGATACCATGTTTGTGTTTTCATCATCTCAGTCTTGATAATGATGACCTCCAATAACCTCCTCTCAACTCTCATTATTATTCATTAGTCACCCTGTGACAGGACGCCCACAATAACAACACGGCCGTGCAGAAAGCACAGTGTGGAAATCAATAGTGTTTACAGACTGAGTGCTCGTGAAACAGAGATTGCAGGGCGTCTAAAACCTGATAACTCGTGACGGCTGCTGTCGGCCGCCTGCTGCAGCGTGCAGCCAACCTGCAGTCCTGACCTCCTGCTGTATGATTGAGCATGAACACAAAGAGACGTGGCAGCGTGTATATATACACTGTTAGATGAGGTCTTTCATATTGTGACCTACACACACACACACACACACACACATACACACACACACACCAGTGTCACATGAGCTGTAAACACACACACAGAACAGAAGTTTTAAACCACAGACTGCATAAAAAGATGGCCGACATGACAGCTCCTTAAAAGTGAAGCCAAACCCTCTCTGTCGCCCCCTGCTGACTGGCTGCAGTATAGCTCATAAAGCCCGCCTCCTCCATGTTAGCAGATGGGACATGAGTCAAACTATAAAATCTAAATACACGCCCGATAATTTTTTCTCCAACATGGTTTCTGTCATTATAGTTAGTTCTTATCCTGCTGATTTACGTCCATGTGTTCATTTTTCTGACAAGTTTATTTTTAATTAGTTATTTGATGCTGTCAAAATGATGATTGACAGCTCTGTTGACACATTCGGCTCCTGCAGCCGATCAGTTCCGGGTGAGCAGAGCGGAGGACGATCCGCGAGTGGAAACGTAACTAAAACAATCACTACAGTCAGTGAAGTTTCCATATCTGTGAACTTTAACCTCAGACCAACACAAGAAGCTGTTCTGCTGTTAAACACGCCGGCGTGCGGGATCCTTGCTGTTGTTTCAGTAAGTTAAGTGTGTGTTTGGGTTAGCGGAAGTGGCTATGGCGGCGCCACCCGACGATCTCTACTGCGCAGACTCTGGCACCATGTGACATCGCCATCGCAAGATGGCAGTGCCTATCACAGGGGCTATTTTGGCATCAATTTCTTACAATGGGAGCAGATGGAGACGCGTTGTCCATCTATATATACAGTCATTGGTTTAAACACTCGGCTCATGTTTGCTCTGAGGCTGAGACAAAGAAATATAATCACACACAGATCTACAACTCAACTTCACACAGCGTTCAGATAAAACTGATTACGAAACGGGAAATCTGAAGATATAAAAAATGCAAAATATAACCATGAAACAACAAAATAAAATAGTGACTTTTAGTCACTAAAAGTCTACCAAATAAATAAACACAAAGTATAAAAATACATCAGAAACTAAATGTAACGCTTTCTGAAGACGTCGCTGAGAAGCAGAGTATAAAGATGAAAACGGACAGGACCGAGAATCGTCCCCTGAGGGACTCCACAGTCGATGTATATTATCTGATGTTTATGTATTTAGCTCCACATCACAACCTCACACCTCATTACACTTTACTGACAGAGCAGGTCTTATATTAGTACATCAAAGACACCCAGGGAAACAAACTCTCGACCAATCAGAAACAACACACCGACACACGCTCCAACAAGGTCGACATACAGCTCACACCAAACAGTCAGTGGTCATTGAAGGCCTTTCTCCATTCATTATCCCATCAGATTACTGTTTACTGTGTGTGTGTGTGTGTGTGTGTGTGTGTGTGTGTTTGCACAGACGTGTTTACCTCTGTGGCTCAGTCATAATGTAGCTCATTAGTAATGTAGACAGTGTGTTACAGCGGTGCTAATCCATGCAGCTAGCTGAGACTGTTTGTTGTTGAGCTGGTCTGATCAAACAGAAGCTGCTGTTTGTGTGAATAATGAGGAGTTTACTCTGGGATGGACACAGCAGCCATGTTTTTAATAACAGAGTTATAAAGAAGTTAAACCAAACTGCTGATCGCTGCGTCGTGTTGTTCAGTCACATAAAGAGATGGAGAAGAGATGGTGTAATATAATAATCCATGTTTCCTCCACTTCTGTCTATATATATGAAGTAGAGAGAAGTGACACGTTCAGCATCGTACCTGAACACTTTAAACCGCCCTCCTGTGAGTGGGCAGCAGTGAAACAATCACCTCACCTGTCCGTCAGCTGACGTGGAGGATAGATTATACTGTTCACTGTGATCAGATGACAGCATGAGGTCTCCAACAGGTGATTCAGTTGTTCATTTTACGAACATGTAACTTTATATCACAGAACCAGAGCTTTAATCTCACATCACACCTCTTCATCACCTGCTTCCTGTGTGGCTGCTTCACTGTCTGTGTGTCTACAGCAACTCAGTGCTCTAACAAGAATGGAGACCTCAGAGCTCTGACACACCTGCAGCTCTAAGATTACATAACTATCCTCACAGGTAAGCTCAGATCACAGCAGGCAGCTCCTTGAAACCACAACCAGCCGTGTTTTACATTCAGTTTGGTGTTAAAAAGACACCTTCAAAGGTTCTGGAAAATTCCTGAAGGCATCAGACAAACTCACCTGCATGACATAACCTGTAACGTCTGCGCTGGTTCACATTCAGGAGCGTTTAAAGAACCAACGACACTGAGGCTACAACCCACCTGAGCTGGGTGGAGTGTGTGTGTGTCCTGATTTAAATGAGGCAAACAGGATCATTTAAAGTCTTTGTGTTCAGATCAAAGCTGATGTTCAATGTTAGAGGACCACACACACACACACACACACACACACACACAGTGTTTAGTATGCTATGCAGCATTACTTGTCATTATAAATATTTATTGTGATTTACTGTCTGAGTCTCTGGAGGCTCCGACAGCAGCTGCTCGTATCTCTGAATCTCTTATTTATTATCTGTTCCTCCTCTTCTCTCTGTTCCTCCTCTTCTTTGTTCCTCCTCTTCTCTCTCTGTTCCTGCTCTTCTCTCTCTGTTCCTCCTCTTCTCTCTCTGTTCCTCCTCTTCTCTCTGTTCCTCCTCTTCTCTCTCTGTTCCTCCTCTTCTCTCTGTTCCTCCTCTTCTCTCTGTTCCTGCTCTTCTCTCTGTTCCTCCTCTTCTCTGTTCCTCCTCTTCTCTCTGTCCCTCCTCTTCTCTCTGTCCCTCCTCTTCTCTCTGTTCCTCCTCTTCTCTGTTCCTCCTCTTCTCTCTCTGTTCCTCCTCTTCTCTCTGTTCCTGCTCTTCTCTCTCTGTTCCTCCTCTTCTCTCTGTTCCTCCTCTTCTCTGTTCCTCCTCTTCTCTCTGTTCCTGCTCTTCTCTCTCTGTTCCTCCTCTTCTCTCTGTCCCTCCTCTTCTCTCTGTTCCTCCTCTTCTCTGTTCCTCCTCTTCTCTCTGTTCCTGCTCTTCTCTCTCTGTTCCTCCTCTTCTCCCTGTCCCTCCTCTTCTCTCTCTGTTCCTCCTCTTCTCTCCCTGTTCCTCCTCTTCTCTCTGTTCCTCCTCTTCTTTGTTCCTCCTCTTCTCTCTCTGTTCCTGCTCTTCTCTCTCTGTTCCTCCTCTTCTCTGTTCCTCCTCTTCTCTCTCTGTTCCTCCTCTTCTCTCTGTCCCTCCTCTTCTCTCTGTTCCTCCTCTTCTCTGTTCCTCCTCTTCTCTCTGTTCCTCCTCTTCTCTCTCTGTTCCTCCTCTTCTCTCTGTCCCTCCTCTTCTCTCTCTGTTCCTGCTCTTCTCTCTCTGTTCCTCCTCTTCTCCCTGTCCCTCCTCTTCTCTCTCTGTTCCTCCTCTTCTCTCCCTGTTCCTCCTCTTCTCTCTGTTCCTCCTCTTCTCCCTGTCCCTCCTCTTCTCTCTCTGTTCCTCCTCTTCTCTCCCTGTTCCTCCTCTTCTCTCTGTTCCTCCTCTTCTCTCTGTTCCTCCTCTTCTCTCTCTGTTCCTCCTCTTCTCTTGATCCCAGGATCTTGTTCCACTTTGAATTATTTATTTAGCAAAAAATATTGACAAAAACGATCCCAAAAGTCTAAATAAACTCAAAAGATAACGAAGAATAAATTAACGAATAAACTTGTGCTATACTGAGAAATTAAAGCAGCTTGGTGACGACGAGTGTGTGTGGTCAAAATTGGCATTGAGCCACAGTCCAACCCGTCCGACATTGCTAGGCTGAACACTCGCAGCCGTAGGGCTTGACCTATAGTTAGGGTGTGTCACCTGACAAAACCCTACGCCTCCGTAGAAACAAATCAAATAGGTAAGTATATAAAATTATATTCAAAATAAAACACATTTTATCATTTGATTAATATAAAGATTTAAGGCGAGCAAAAAATTAATATATTAAAGTTTAAATGTATTGTTAACAGAAATGGCTACAACAGCTCTGTTAGCTCTGTTAGCTGTGTTAGCTCTGTTAATATGCAGCTCTTATCATGGTGCTCTGATATTGAGGGACGATGTGTGAATGTGCCAGATGGAGAGGAGCTGTGAGCAGGGCAGGTCCACAGTCAGTCTGCAGAGAGCTGTGACAGACAGGCAGACAGACAGACAGATAACCTTTTTTACTCTGTGGTTCCGTCTGAGCGGCGTAACGAAGCTCCGCCGTCATGCAGCCTTTGCCATTTTACATTGGACCAGGCACTGCCGGCGTTAAACCGCCCCAGTCTTTGTTTTTACAGCGTTCCGGCGTTGCAGAAGCAAGTCGTGCGCGACAAACAGTGCATGCTTCACACATGGCGCTGTTCCACCCTGCCGTCTCCGCCGTTTTCACAGACGCCGTTACGCCTCTGTTATGCCTCTGTTACTACCTCCGATGCCGGCTCAGAGGTGGAACGACTTCGCCCTACCATTACACCTCCGTGCGTTTTACATAGAAGACGGAACGTGACAGAGGCGTAATAGTCCCGCCTTGAACTGGCAGTGTAAGGCCATGTCCACACGGAGACGGGTTTAGGAGTAAACGCCAAAGTTTTTTGTCGTATGGTCGTTTCGTCCACACGGAACCGGAGTTTCAGGAGCCCGTATACGCTAATTTTTGAATCCGCCTCCCAGAGTGGATAAATCCCTGAACGCCACCCTGACGTTTCCGTGTGCACAGCCTTTATGGATCTTTCTTGAATCGTGCCGCCCCCGTACGTCGCGCATGCGCTAACCCCACCACCACCACCGTCTTCTGCTTGTGTTTCTTCTTTGTTGTTACACTTAAATGCATGCTCTATTTCTTCTTCTCCGGTTTGTTGTATTTGTGTGGCTGCATTACAGCCCCACCCCCAGGCCGGTTGTATATATTACAGCGTTTCAGTGGTTTCGTGGGGACGCAAACATTTCCTGAGACGGCGCCGTGTTTACGGAAAACTTTTTCAAAACGAAGTCGGCTCCGTCTCCCTGTGGACATGGCCTAAAAGGGGCTGGTGCTTCATGTTCATGTGAGCTTACAATCATTATAAAGTCACTATATCCTGCAAACTGTCACAGTATGTTTGCAAAGGAATCCACTGTACTTTGTAGGACTCGTGGCTTTATTGACAGGGGATCACAATTTAATTATAAATCTACAATAGAAAACAACAGCAACAATATGTGATTAAAATACAGAATATCACAGTACAAATAGTTCAAATATTTGCTTTATAAATAAAATTGATTAAAACATTAATATGTCCCTGTAATGTGAGCAGTCAGGAGGAAACAGAAACCGTCTGTTGGCTCCTGATTGGCTGTGAGCTCCTCCACCTGCTCGTTTATGTTGTAGAGACATAAAGGTGTCGGAAACGAACGCTGCCATCTCCATTACGCTGAAGTGTGTGCAGTGAAAACACACACAGCTCCCATCAGCCCCTGCAGCTGCAGCAGGTCACAGCTGGGAGAGGGAGGAGCCTGTCTGAGGAGGTGTTCACTTTATACAGGAGGAGATTCACTCTTTACTTCAGTCACAGCTGATCTGACGCTGTGATCAATAAAGACAGGGCCACATGAATAATGTAACAACACTGCTCATTACTGACTCCTCTCTGTGTCCACTCACTGGAGACAACATGAGTCAAACACAACTGTTCAGAAGCTGTTCAGTGTTCTGATATCTGAGTTTCACACGTTTGAATCTCTGACTTTCTTTCTGCTGTTGAAGCTTCTGATGATCTCTAAAGGCTAACAGCTAACACTGGAGTTAGCATGGAGCTAATTTAACCTGACAGCTGTGCCTTCATCACTGTTCCCTGTGCACTGACGGTCAGGAGTCTGCACTGTGTCCAGGGTGTGTGTGTGTGTGTGTGTGTGCGTGCGTGCGTGCGTGCGTGCGTGCGTGTGTGCGTGTGTGCGTGTGTGTGTGTGTGTGCGTGTGTGTGTGTATGTGTGTGTGCTAGTAGGCATGAACACAGAAATGGGGGGGTGCTCTGTGTTGGGGGGGTCATCTGTGTTGTGACAGTCAGTGATCGGTTTCCTTTCAGCTCTTTCAGTCGATCAATTCAGATTCAGCTCAGAGCTCAGAAGCTTTAACCCTTTGCTGTCCTGATAATCTGCTGTAACCCCCCAACACACACACACACACACACACACACAGGTGTGTTTGCCTGCTGGCTCTGCCTCTGAAGAAAGAAACACATCATTTAACCAGCCTGGTCAGCTGAGAACTCATTTCTCTTGTGTGGTGACGCCTGAGGACTGGAGGGTTCACACAGTTTATGTTGGAAAGCAGCAGCTCTCTCCGTCTGACAAACTTTAACTACTTACTTTGACTTTCATCAGAGCTCTGCTTCCTCAGAGCACCCAGCATCACGGCAGGATTCATCTACACAGCACACTGCTACAGTGTTATATATGAGCTCCATGACAGAAGAACACAGACAGACAGACAGACAGGAACACTGCCATCTCCCATTAGTTTTTCCACTGCCTTTCACAAGCCTTCAGTTCTGTTCTTCTTCTGACGCTATCTTGGTTTTCTGGAGCCATAAGTGACCATATTTGGACGAGAGGGTGGAGCTGGAGGGGAGGGAGGGGTTAGTGAACACTGATCATCACTAATCAGACTGGAGAAGCTCCGAGAGCTCCCTCAAATCTCAGGTGAGACAGTAAAAGGCAGGTGAATGACATGAAGTCAGTCTTAGTCAGTTGCCTGCTCTGCACTTGAAACTTTTCTGTTGCTGTTTTTAATTAGACGTTTTTTTGTGAAACTTTTTATGCTGCTGTATTGGCCATGTGTCCCTGGTAAAAGAGATCTTGCATCTCAATGGGATCATTTCCTGGTAAAAAAAAAGGTTAAAAAAAAAATTCAAGAACCAGTCTCCTCAATTACAAATTAGCAGCTCCCACCTGTGGAGGCCACGCCCCTAATGCTGCATCCCTGTAAGCCTTAATATAATGTAAACAGGTGAGCTGTATAAAGATATAAAGATTCTCCCCGTACAGTTGTCATGAAGAGAGAAATGAGCTATAGAGACCCAAACTGTTTTTTGTACCAGGCTGTAAACATGTTTATTTCTGCTGTAAAGTTTAACATGGGGCTCTATGGGGACTGACTCACTGCTGGAGACAGCCTCAAGTGGACACCAGAGGAACTGCAGGGTCTGGCTTCAGCTTCATGTCTCAGTCTGGATGTTGCAGCCTGATGTGGATGTTTGTTATTCTGTGTTCTGTGGAAATGTTTGTGCCTTTCAAATTGAATGCATTTATGTGTGTGTGTGTGTGTGTGTGTGTGTGTGTGTGTGTGTGTGTGTGTGTGTGTGTGTGTGTATGAGCCCATCTGCCCATCTATATGTCCGCTCACAGATGGAACATCAGCTGCAGCCATCAATGTGCTCCTCTCCTAAAGTACACCCTGCTGTTTAGCTCAGCTCAGTCATTTCACAGAGCCCCCCCCCAACACACACACACACACACACATACACATCGGCCTTCATGCCCCCCCCCCCCAGTCTTGTTTACTGAAGCACTTCCTGTTGAATGACTGGGATGTAAACGTCTGTGAGGTGTTTGACAGTCCGGTCAGGTTCTCATATTAACCTCTGAGCTCTCAGCTGTCGACTCTCGATGACCTCATCATTAAATGCCAATCAACACCCCCACCCCCCCCACACACACACACTCTCGCCTCTGTCTTCCCCTTCTCCCCTCTCTCCACATATCTCTGTCTGCACACTCTCCCCCCTCGCTGCCTTACCCCTCCCTCCTCTGCACCCCCCTTTCTCCCAGGTGAGTGACAGGCCCATAAGTGCTCCAATGATAGCAGAGGGAGTCTCAGTGTGACAGCTATCGAGGCGGTGACAGGAGCTGAGCTGAGAGAGAGAGAGAGAGAGAGACAATAGCCATCACTTGTCCTCCATTCCATTCCCTCTCTCTTCCTCTCTCTCTCCCCCTCTGTGAACTCCTCGTCCCTCTCTTTAAACTGGTGCAGCAGATGTAGGGAGGAGGATTGTCTGTAGCTGAACACCTCGCCCCCCCGGGCTCTGACTCTAGGGTGTTTTACATTCGCCCTCTCTGTCACTGCAGCCTAAAGGGTTTTTGGTCGGGGAATTGGAGGCGATGAAAAAGTTGGTGTTCAGGGACAGAGAGAATATAGGATTTAATGAGAAGAGAAATAACCTAAAATGAAGCTGGGCAATGTGCCGAGCTGATGTTCCTGATGACCTCACAGACGATTACAGCAAACATAAAGTCCTGCAGAGACACTGTTTTTATACACGATCAGAGATGCTGATGGATCCATCAAACACCTCTTTATGGAGCCTGAAACATTACTGAAAATAGTTACAACTAATCAGCAACATCCAGACTGAGACATGAAGCTGAAGTTTAACCCTGCAGTTCCTCTGGTGTCCACTTGAGGCTGTCTCCAGCAGTGAGTCAGTCCCCATAGAGCCCCATGTTAAACTTTACAGCAGAAATAAACATGTTTACAGCCTGGTACAAAAAACAGTTTGGGTCTCTATAGCTCATTTCTCTCTTCATGACAACTGTACGGGGAGAATCTTTATACAGCTCACCTGTTTACATTATCTTAAGGCTTAAAGTGATGCAGCATTAGGGGCGTGGCCTCTTTGAGTGACAGGTGGGAGCTGCTAGCTGTCTGCTAGGTGTCCCCTCAGAAAGGATTACATGTTTTAGCCCTTTGCTCGTGTATAAACCCTCAACTGTATTTCTACCATTTAACACATGAATACACTCAGTCTCACACACGCACACACGCTTACTCACACACACACACACACACACACACACACACAGTCCTTCATAACGGGGTCGTATCGGCTCATCAGTGAATCACAGCGAGCTGCAGACACGTTCCAGTTTGACCCTTTAACTGAGCTGAGCTGCTGAAGTGAAACTCTATTACAGCAGCCTCTGCTGCCTGCATCCATCAGCACACACACACACACACACACAGATGTAGCTCTCATAAAGATTCCTCAGTGTTGCTTTTCTCTGTAAACACTGATCAGCTGTCGTGTCTGTTTAAAGTGATGGAGGGTCATGTGATCAGAATGTGTTTAGAGGGTTGAATTGAATCCAATCAAGACATCCGAGCGACGGATAGCGAGCATGTTTTCACAGAGTCAAACAGTCAGAGTGAGAAATACAACGTTCGCTGACATCTGCAGACATGTTTGTAAACGTATGTTATCAAACAGACAGACCCACACACACACACACACACACACACACACACACACACACACACACTGTTACTTGATCTGGAAACATAACAACATGGTGTTTCTGTGGTTCACTGAGGGGTCGGGGTCTGGCAGCAACAAAGTCACATTTTCTCTCTGTCGACAGAACAACATGAACTTCACAACAACTTCACAACAACAACAACTAACCCTATTTAAACAGCAGCGACACATGTTCACACATTTAACAAAGACTACAGCAGTGAGGAATCAAACAGGTCCATGTCATCACCGAGCTGCTGAGAAACACTGATGGACACCTGAGGACTCGAAGACGTTAACATGGTGTTTCTGTCTCTGTGTTCAGGCCACAGACGGAGACGCAGGAACGTTCGGGATCATTCGATACTTCTTCAGTGATGAGCCAGACCAGTGAGACTCACACACACACACACACACACACACACACACACATTAATGTTTAATATATTTGGTCACCTGTGAGCGTTCGGACTGCTCAGATTTTAAGTTTGGAAAGTTTTCTGAGATGGTTATTATATAACATCAACATGTTCTAATGAGAAAAGGTTTGTGTTGTTGAACTGTTACCTGTGCCTAGTCTCACCTGTGTGCCTCCCTCAGGTTCTCATTGGACGAGGAGACGGGTTGGGTCATCCTGCGGGCTGGGCTGGACTATGAGCTGATGCGGCGCTTCACACTGACGGTGCTGGCGAGGGATGGTGGCGGCGAAGAGACGACAGGAAGGATCCGCGTCAATGTGCTGGATGTGAACGACAACGCGCCACTCTTCCAGAAGGAGGCGTACGTGGGCTCTCTGAGGGAGAACGAGCAGGCGGTGCAGCCGGTTGCTCGGATCAGGGTGAGACCAGCTACAAGCTGAACATACAGAGACTTAAAAGTGAGACAGAACGTGTGAGACAAACATATGACACCGAGAACGTGTGAGATAGAGAACATATGAGACAGAGAACATGTGGGACAGAGAACATGTGAGACAGAGAACATGTGGGACAGAGAACATGTGAGACAAACATATGAGACAGAGAACATGTCAGTCAAACATGTGAGACAGAGAACATGTGGGACAGAGAACATGTGGGACAGAGAACATGTGAGACAAACATATGACACCGAGAACGTGTGAGATAGAGAACATATGAGACAGAGAACATGTGGGACAGAGAACATGTGAGACAGAGAACATGTGGGACAGAGAACATTTGAGACAAACATATGAGACAGAGAACATGTCAGTCAAACATGTGAGACAGAGAACATGTGGGACAGAGAACATGTGAGACAGAGAACATGTGGGACAGAGAACGTGTGGGACAGAGAACATGTCAGTCAAACATGTGAGACAGAGAACGTGTGAGACAGAGAACATGTGAGACAGAGAACATGTGGGACAAACATATGAGAAAGAGAACGTGTGAGACAAACATATGAGACAGAGAACATGTGAGCAGAGAACATATGAGACAGAGAACATGTGAGACAAACATGTGAGACAGAGAACATGTGTGAGACAGAGAACATATGAGACAGAGAACATGTGAGACAGAGAAGATGAGACAGAGAACATGTGAGACAGAGAACATGTGAGACAAACATATGAGACAGAGAACATGTGAGACAGAGAACATGTGGGACAGAGAACATGTGAGACAAACATATGAGACAGAGAACATGTCAGTCAAACATGTGAGACAGAGAACATGTGGGACAGAGAACATGTGAGACAAACATATGAGACAGAGAACATGTGAGACAAACATGAGACAGAGAACATGTGAGACAGAGAACATGTGAGACAAACATATGAGACAGAGAACATGTGAGACAGAGAACATGTGAGACAAACATATGAGACAGAGAACATGTGAGACAGAGAACATGTGAGACAGAGAACATGTGGGACAAACATATGAGAAAGAGAACGTGTGAGACAAACATATGAGACAGAGAACATGTGAGCAGAGAACATATGAGACAGAGAACATGTGGGACAAACATGTGAGACAGAGAACATGTGAGACAGAGAACATGTGAGACAAACATGTGAGACAGAACATGTGAGACAAACATGTGAGGCAGAACATGTGAGACAAACATATGAGACAGAGAAAATGTGAGACAAACATGTGAGACAGAACATGTGAGACAAACATATGAGACAGAGAACATGTGAGACAAACATGTGAGACAGAACATGTGAGACAGAACATGTGAGACAGAACATGTGAGACAGAACATGTGAGACAAACATGTGAGACAGAGAAAACGTGAGACAAACATGTGAGACAGAACATGTGAGACAGAACATGTGAGACAGAACATGTGAGACAAACATATGAGACAGAGAAAATGTGAGACAGAACATGTGAGACAAACATGTGAGACAAACATGTGAGACAGAACATGTGAGACAGAACATGTTAGACAAACATGTGAGACAAAGAACATGTGAGACAGACATATGAGACAGAGAACATGTGAGACAAACATGTGAATCAGAACATGTGAGTCAAACATGTGAGACAGAGAACATGTGAGACAGACATATGAGACAGAGAACATATGAGACAGAGAACATGTGAGACAGAGAACATATGAGACAGAACATGTGAGACAGTGAACATGTGAGACAGAGAACATGTGAGACTGAGAACATATGAGACAGAGAACATGTGAGACAGTGAACATGTGAGACAGAGAAGATGAGACAGAGAACATGTGAGACAGAGAAGATGAGACAGAGAACATGTGAGACAGAGAACATGAGACAGAGAACATGTGAGACAGAGAACATGAGACAGAGAACATGTGAGACAGAGAACATGAGACAGAGAACATGTGAGACAGAGAACATGTGGGACAGAGAACATGAGACAGAGAACATGAGACAGAGAACATGTGAGACAGAGAACATGAGACAGAGAACATGTGAGACAGAGAACATGTGGGACAGAGAACATGAGACAGAGAACATGTGAGACAGAGAACATGAGACAGAGAACATGTGAGACAGAGAACATGAGACAGAGAACATCTGAGACAGAGAACATGTGGGACAGAGAACATGAGACAGAGAACATGTGAGACAGAGAACATGTGAAAGAGAACATGTGAGACAGAGAACATGAGACAGAGAACATGTGGGACAGAGAACATGTGAGACAAACATGTGAGACAGAGAACATGTGAGACAAACATGTGAGACAGAACATGTGAGACAAACATATGAGACAGAGAAAATGTGAGACAAACGTGAGACAGAGAACATGTGAGACAAACATGTGAGACAGAACATGTGAGACAAACATATGAGACAGAGAACATGTGAGACAAACATGTGAGACAGAACATGTGAGACAAACATATGAGACAGAGAACATGTGAGACAAACATGTGAGACAGAACATGTGAGACAAACATGTGAGACAGAGAAAATGTGAGACAAACATATGAGACAGAACATGTGAGACAGAACATGTGAGACAAACATATGAGACAGAGAAAATGTGAGACAAACATGTGAGACAAACATGTGAGACAGAGAACATGTGAGACAAACATGTGAGACAGAGAACATGTGAGACAGACATATGAGACAGAGAACATATGAGACAGAGAACATGTGAGACAGAACATGCGAGACAAACATATGAGACAGAGAACATGTGAGACAAACATGTGAGACAGAACATGTGAGACAAACATGTGAGACAGAGAAAATGTGAGACAAACATGTGAGACAGAGAACATGTGAGACAAACATGTGAGACCGAGAACATGTGAGACAGAGAACATGAGACAGAGAACATATGAGACAGAGAACATGTGAGACAGAGAACATGTGAGACAGAGAATGTGAGACAGAGAACATGAGACAGAGAACATATGAGACAGAGAACATGAGACAGAGAACATGTAAGACAGAGAACATGTGGGACAGAGAACATGAGACAGAGAACATGTGAGACAGAGAACATGAGACAGAGAACATATGAGACAGAGAACATGTGAGACAGAGAACATGAGACAGAGAACATGAGACAGAGAACATGTGAGACAGAGAACATGAGACAGAGAACATGTGAGACAGAGAACATGTGAGACAAACATATGAGACAGAGAACATGTGAGACAAACATGTGAGTCAGAACATGTGAGACAAACATGTGAGACAGAGAACATGTGAGGCAGACATATGAGACAGAGAACATATGAGACAGAGAACATGTGAGACAGAGAACATGTGAGACAGAACATGTGAGACAGTGAACATGTGAGACAGAGAAGATGAGACAGAGAACATGTGAGACAGTGAACATGTGAGACAGAGAAGATGAGACAGAGAACATGTGAGACAGAGAACATGAGACAGAGAACATGTGAGACAGAACATGTGAGACAAACATATGAGACAGAGAACATGTGAGACAAACATGTGAGACAGAACATGTGAGACAGAACATGTGAGACAAACATATGAGACAGAGAACATGTGAGACAAACATGTGAGACAGAACATGTGAGACAAACATGTGAGACAGAGAAAATGTGAGACAAACATGTGAGACAGAGAACATGTGAGACAAACATGTGAGACCGAGAACATGTGAGACAGAGAACATGAGACAGAGAACATATGAGACAGAGAACATGTGA
>NW_027211703.1:27500-37500 GCF_022749685.1 Semicossyphus pulcher
AATAGCCGGTTTATGGTGGAAAACAGCATTCTTGGTTTGTTTTGTTGGTGGCAATGATGGAGGAGTACTATTGAGTCCTGGTCCTGGTGACACTTCACATGGTCCTTATAGGCCTCACATTGGACAGTGAGGCCAGTTCTTTTAGAGAGTCTCTACAGTTAACGACCAGCAGCCTTCAGGGCACCGAGTTCAGTAGTGAACGAAGTGAGTCAAGGCTTAGGGATAAAGCGTTGTTGTAGCAAGCTACCAGGCCATCTACTGTGCTGTTCAGGGGATCGGAGGCTAAGTGGGAAGCTATCGTGCTGTTATTGGTTGGTAGACTCCCTGTTTTAGTGTTCCTGAATGTGATGGTGCGTTTAGTGCGCTGCATGGGCAGGGGGACAGGAATGGAAAAGAGGATGGTAAGATGGTCGGTAACAGCCAGGTCCAGACACTGGAGATGGGAGGGAGAAGTGCCAACTGAGCACACTAGGCGTGTGACCTTTGGTGTGGGTGGGACCTTGGACGTGTTGTGTGATGTTAAAACAGTCAAGTAGTGGCAGAAATTCAGTGGCAAAGGTGCAAAAGTGACTTTGTTGATACAACTACTTGACCTGCGCGTGCACTAGATTGAATATATCCAGTGCTAGGCGCTTCCTCTGGCGGTCAGGAAGGATGAAATAGAACACTCACTGTTTGAATTCTCAGACCTGATCATGTCGGCGGTCATGTGTGCTGACAGCTTCGGTCTGTTTTAATCACGTTTCTGGTTCAGCTGGTGGATTTTTAGCTGCTCTCCATGTTCTCTCCTCAGGATGAAAATGACAACCCGCCCGAGTTCAGCAAACCGTCCTACATTGTCAAGATCCCCGAGAACATCATTGCTGGTGAGTCACGTTCAAAACAAGGTCACATGACGTACAGGAGAGGTCACATGACGTACAGGAGAGGTCACATGACACACAGGAGAGGTCACATGACACACAGGAGGGGTCACATGACGTACAGGAGAGGTCACACACTGGAACAGTGTGAACAGCTCCTACACTCACCTCTTGTTATTAAACACAAAGCTCTGCTATCCTGAGGCTGTCTATCATGTTTATCATGTTCATGATAAAAGAAACTAACTCTGATCTCGTGATTTTTCAGGATGTTTAAAGTCAGTCAGAAACAGAAGCTCTGGCTGCTATTTTCACTCTTTCATTCACTCAGTGAATTGAGTTTTGCGAGAGCTTTTACACGTGCAGATTATCTCTGCTCACGCGAGCAATACTTCAGCCTGAAAGCATTACAACGCGCGCCTGCAGAATTGTAGCCTGCAAGCACAAAACATGCCTTGCGTGTGTGACTGTTATCTCACAATTTTTGTCACAGCTCTCTCGATCGCGAAACTTTCACCTGCTCGCTCGTCAGTAGTTTTTGGTTTTGGCAGTGAGTGGGCGGGCACAGTCACCTTGGTACCCCTGAATAGAAACAATAATGACACAAACCGCTTACAGGGCTGCCAAGTTTCAGAAAATCACAAGAGTGAGACTTTAGTGTTATGATGTGTTTGTTTGAAAAATGTTTGGCCTGTTTTAACGTCGATTTATACCTTCAGACTGATGTCCTCACCTCCATGCCAGCTGCTCTCCCTGTACTGTGGCCTCCTAATGCTAGTCTTAATTAACCAGAAATTAGAAATGAAAATTGTAACAAGAATTTTGACAAAATACATTTATTTGCAATATTTCATTTCAACCAACTGTCCATCATTTAGCTGGGGACATGTCTCATGTTGTAGGCGTTTGTGGCAGATTTTGATGCCTTGATGACAGAGGCAGGGGGCTCCAACTTGAAACACTGTGGCTCAAGGCTCGCCATCTTCACAGTCATGATGGACGATAGAGTTCCCTCAAGAGCCAAACTGTTTCGGGTTTTGGTTTTGTTTGAGTAGGGGGTGATTTCGGACACAGCCAAAGTGGATTCCAGGGACTCTGTGGGTTCCTTTAGGGGGGTCTAATAATAATACAGATAAAAACTAAGAGCAACATTTGTCCTACGTCGACATCAAACTAGTATGAAAAACTTGTGTGATCAAAATTGGGTAGTTACCTACCGTCCGTCTTCTAGCAAGCAGGAGAACGTCGAGTGGGTTTTAAATGTCGGCGCTGTTGTGTGTGAAAGATCGTTAGAGACGCCAAGACCCGCCTTACGTTGCTTCTGATTGGTTTATATTGCGTGGTGCCTTCCGTGGTTGGTTAGATTTAGGCACAAAGGACTGGTGGATTGGTCTGGGATTGGTTATCTCGGTCAGTCAATCAGAGTTACTCGAACTACGGCATGCCGCGAGGACCAAAGTTTATTATCATGAAAAAAATAAATATAGAGTATTGAATGGGGAAATATAAGCGTGAGAAATGTCAAGTGTGGCGTGTGGTGTGAGAATGGGTCAAATTGCATTACTGTCACACTCAAAGCGTGATGCTTGGCAGCTCTGCGCTTATGAACTGCGGCTTTCAGACCATTTCTCAGAGAATAATTACTGTATATCGTTTTTAAACTGTGTGTTGCAGTAGATCGCTCTTGCTGGATTAGAACAACCACTTGTAGCCTCTCTGGTCCGTTTGATAAGATTGTCCACTCCTAAAGTGGGCTGGAAGTTTCTATAAGGATTTTTATTGCTGTGAACCCACTTCTTCGTGTTTCAGTTGCCAACCATTTGTATACTTTGAAGCTAAGGTTAGCTAACGGTAACATCCACCAGTAAAAGTCAAACGTAGTTTAGGAGAAGTGGTAGCAGCTTAGACCCGGAAACAGTTTAATGTAACAACGTCCAATCATGCAAGAGTAGGACTGTATCCCTGTAGGCAATTATATTCAGGGGTTACTGTGACTGTGCCCGCCCACTCACTGCCAAAACCAAAAACTACTCGCAAGCGAGCAGGTGAAAGTTTCGCGAGCAAGAGAGCTGTGACAAAAGTTGTGTGCTCAGAGATAACAGTCACACGTGCAAAGCGTGGTTTTGTGCTTGCAGGCTGCAACTGTGCTCCCGCGAGCAGAGATAATCTGCACGCCAGTGTTGAAAAAGCTCTAGCAAAACTCATATGTATGCGTGGCTGTTTGAGTTACGTGTGCGGCCCCTTTACACCCGTGCTTGTGCATTTTGGCAGTGATTTGACGCCATACCCCCCCCCCCCCCCCACACACACACACACACACACACACACACACACACACACTCTGAGCTGCAGCACACTCTGTGTCTCAGACTCGCTCTGAAGCAGCTCAGCTCAGCACGGCTCGGGTTCAGAAACTGTGGATAAAATGTTTGGCCCTGAGAGTCACTAACCTGTAATCTATTATCCATAATGTTGAACTATAATATGTAACTGTAATCTATAATATGTAACTGTAATCTATAATCTATAATATGTAACTGTAATCTCTGCCTCCCCTTCCCCCTCCCTCTCCCCGTCCTCCTCCACCTCCTCCTCCTCTTCCTACTCCTCCACCACCTCCTCCTCCTCAGGAGCGACTGTGCTGATGGTGAATGCTTCTGATTTGGACGCCTCGCGGGAGTTCGGTCAGGCTTCCCTCATCTACTCCCTGGAGGGCTCGTCTCAGTTCCGTCTCAACTCACGCTCAGGTGTGTGTGTGTGCGTGTGTGTGTGTGTGTGTGTGTGTGTGTGTGTGTGCGTGTGTGTGCGTGTGCTTGTGTGTGTGCATGTGCTTGTGTGTGTGTGTGTGTGTGTGTGTGTGTGTGTGTGTTTGTGTGTGTGTGTGCGTGTGTGTGCGTGCGTGTGTGTGTGCTGCTTAGATTTAATGTGTTTATTTGTTTGAAATGTTGAACTTGATGAATCTTGTATGTTTCATGAAGATGAAGGCCATCTGCTTGTGATAATAATAATAATAATTATCATAATAATAATGAATTTTATTTATATAGCACTTTTCATGATGCTCAAAGGCACTTTGTACATTTTAAAATAACTAAAGAAACACAATAAGAGGAAACCAAACAATTCAAACAATGAATGAAATCAGCATCAGAGGTCAAAGCAGGTCTAAAAAGGTCGTGATCAGTCATTTGAAGGAGGTCAGGTCAGTGCAGTCTCGGATGTGTCGGGGTAGAGAGTTCCACAGGGAGGGGGCAGCTATGGAGGAAGCTCTGTCGCCCCAGGTTCAGCGCTCCGTTCTGAGTGGTGGAGAGAGGAGGTTTGCATCAGAGGAGCGGAGGCTGTGGGAGGGAGCGTGGCGGTGGAGCAGGTCTGTGAGGTATGGAGGGGCCTGCTTATGGAGGAAGGACTCTAAACTGGATGCGTTGTGGAACAGGGAGCCAGAGGAGGTTCTGGAGGACAGGGGTGATGTGGTCCCGGCAGCGGGAGTGAGGAGGCGAGCAGCAGAGTTCTGGATGTGTTGGAGTTTACTGAGGACTTTGGAGGATGAACTGTGTAGATGATCACCTGTCTGTCCCTCACTCAGGTGTTTCTGTGTGTTCCAGGTGAGATCACCACCACGGCCCTGCTGGACCGGGAGCTGAAGTCAGAGTTCATCCTGATCGTCCGGGCAGTGGATGGGGGGGTGGGGCCTCAGCAGAAGACTGGCATCGCCACGGTAACCAGCCATCACAGATCACAGAACAAGCTCCTCCCACTTTTTATGAAATTATCATCTTAATAGTCATAATATTTGTTTTTCTTCAACCTGCAGAAGGAACCAGGCTTTTATTTTGAAATCCTCTGTGCGTGATCAGTATGATACCGTCTTTAGAGCCGCGGTTGATGTTTGAGTTACTTCATGTTTAAAGTACAAAATCTCCTGTGACTGACACTTTACTTACAAACACAGTTTAACTGTTAAACTGACCAACAATAACAGGATTATTAACAATACAAATGTAATAAGACACAATACTATATATATTATACTATGTTCTATACAGACAGGAAGTGATCGTCTGTTGGTCTGTGCAATCAAACAGCTGTTATCTGAGGAAACGTGTCATCTCGAGCTCTAATGTGTTTGTCTCATAAACCAGGAAGTGCACAGGTGTTTATGCCCCTCCCCCTCTTTCAGGTGAACATCACCATCCTGGACATCAATGACAACGCCCCCGTGTGGAGAGACGAGCCGTACCACGCCAACGTGGTGGAGATGAGTCCCATCAACACCGACGTCATCTCAGTGAGTGCTCCAAACAGGTTAATTTTACCTGGTTACCTGGTTAACTACACTGTGAATGAAACACTGGGGTAATAATTGTCAGCGTTTTATTTTGGAAGGGAAGGTGATGAAACAGGAGTTATTGAAATATTAAGGTTGTGTCTGTGGTTTGATCTCATCATCATTTGATTGATTGATTGATTGACGGATTGATTGATTGATTGATTGATTGATTGATTGATTGATTGATTGACTGATTGATTGATTGGTCTGTGAGTGGTCACATGGTCACATGGTCTCTCAGTAAGCAGTCATAATCACTGAAAGGCTGCAGTCTGAGGCTCCGTGTTGTTAATGAAGCTCTCATTGTCCATTAATTAAAGAGGCGTCACTGAGTGTAATTAAAGGAGTCCGACTGCTAATTAAAATGTAGCCTGAAGGCATCACAGAGGAGAGAGAGAGGAGTTACTCACAGAGGAGAAGGAGAGGAGTTACTCACAGAGGAGTCACTCACAGAGGAGAGAGAGGAGTTACTCACAGAGGAGTTACTCACAGAGGAGAGAGAGGAGTTACTCACAGAGGAGAAGGAGAGGAGTTACTCACAGAGGAGTTACTCACAGAGGAGAGAGAGGAGTTACTCACAGAGGAGAAGGAGAGGAGTTACTCACAGAGGAGAAGGAGAGGAGTTACTCACAGAGGACAGAGAGAGGAGTTACTCACAGAGGAGAGAGAGAGGAGTTACTCACAGAGGGAGTTACTCACAGAGGAGAGAGAGAGGAGTTACTCACAGAGGAGTTACTCACAGAGGAGAGAGAGAGGAGTTACTCACAGAGGAGAAGGAGAGGAGTTACTCACAGAGGAGAGAGAGAGGAGTTACTCACAGAGGAGTTACTCACAAAGGAGAGAGAGGAGTTACTCACAGAGGAGAAGGAGAGGAGTTACTCACAGAGGAGAGAGAGAGGAGTTACTCACAGAGGAGAGAGAGAGGAGTTACTCACAGAGGGAGTTATAGAGGAGTTACTCACAGAGGAGAGAGAGAGGAGTTATAGAGGAGTTACTGACAGAGGAGTTACTCACAGAGGAGTTATAGAGGAGTTACTGACAGAGGAGTTACTCACAGAGGAGAGAGAGAGGAGTTACTCACAGAGGAGTTATAGAGGAGTTACTGACAGAGGAGTTACTCACAGAGGAGAGAGAGAGGAGTTACTCACAGAGGAGTTATAGAGGAGTTACTCACAGAGGAGTTACTCACAGAGGGAGTTATAGAGGAGTTACTCACAGAGGAGTTACTCACAGAGGGAGTTACTCACAGAGGAGTTATAGAGGAGTTACTCACAGAGGAGTTACTCACAGAGGGAGTTATAGAGGAGTTACTCACAGAGGAGTTACTCACAGAGGGAGTTACTCACAGAGGAGTTATAGAGGAGTTACTCACAGAGGAGTTATAGAGGAGTTACTCACAGAGGAGTTACTCACAGAGGAGTTATAGAGGAGTTACTCACAGAGGAGTTACTCACAGAGGAGTTATAGAGGAGTTACTCACAGAGGAGTTATACTACTGCTGGCGAGGGGGGGGGGGGGGGGGGGGGGGGCGATGAAGCTAATTTTCTCCTTCTCTTCCTCCTCCTCCTCCTTCTCCTTTCCTCCTCTTTCTCCTCCTCCTCCTCCTCCTCCTCTTCCTTCTCCTCCTCCTCCTCCTCCTCCTCCTTCTCCTTCTCCTCCTCCTCCTCCTCCTCTTCCTCATCTCCTCGGCGGTATGATGCTGACTCTGTGCCCCCCCCTTTAATTGGCTTCACTGTAGCCCCGCCCCCACCACTGTTTCCATGGTGACAGGAGGCCACCTGCTGAGGTGTCCAGCGAGCCGATGAATTCGGTCTCTGTGCCTGTTGGAGGATCAGCCCCTGCACACCTCACTGCACTGTTTCACCCTCACCCTCACCTGAGCCCGAGCTGTGCAGCAGCTGTGATGTTTGACGAGTCGATGATCTGACGAGCTTTAAACATGGCCGTTACACCTCATGGAGACTACTTCTGATAAGAACAATAATAATAATATTGTACTGGACGGTGGTTTGTGGATAATTTGTTCTATGCAAAGAAATAAAGGAAAATATCAGAGCTGCCATCCTGCTCATCTGTATCCTGAGCGCGTGCAGTAGAGGTCGTCTGGTGGAGCCACAGTATTGAACTCCCGCCCCTTCCTCTACCCGACACACACCTTTACCTTGTGTCCTTGGCGTGTTGGAGCCCTCAGGTGGGCTCAGTCTGCAGCAGAACAGCTTCTTGTGTCGGTCTGAAGCAGATATTCACGCTTGTGGAAAGTTTAACTATAATGACAGAAACCATGTTTGATAAAAATGTATTTGACGTGTATTTTGATTTTATAGTTTGACTCATGTCCCATCTGTTAACATGGAGGAGGCGGGCTTTATGAGCTATACTGCAGCCAGGCAGCAGGGGGCGATGGAGAGGTTTAAGCTGTAATGTCAGGTGTTTTCATGCAGCCTGTGGTCACATCAGGGCTACAGGTTAAATAATAGTCTCACACTTCCTCTCTCCATCTTTAAATGAGATTATTGATCTGTTCACCTGTCCAGGTCTCTTCCCTCCTTATATCACCTCCTTCTGTCTGTGCAGATAATCAATAACCCTCTGAGCTTCCTGCCAACACGTCTGTTAATAATTAAAACCCTCAAACCTTTGTTCTCTAATGACCAATTAACACTTTCTACGTTTTTAGTCGGAGCTCTGAATTATTGATCAGCTCTTTAAAATCAGCCCGAGTTTCAGACAAGCTGCCAGATTCATGCATTCATCACCTGTCGCCTCCGTGTGCCCATTTTTCTTTAATCTGACGGGTGTGTGAGAGCAGGTGTGTGTGTGTGTGTGTGTGTGAGGATGCTCTTATTTCTTATTATCTATGATTCATTTCTTCTTTCCTGCTCTCTTTTATTCTGAAAGTTTCAGTCTTACTTCCTTCATGTCCCCACCTCTTTAACTTCTCCTTGTCCATTAACTTTAATGAGACCTCACAGCAGAACTGAGGGTTTGGTTGGAGGTTGTTTAAACAGTTCAGTGATGGAGCTCTTCCTGTCTCGTACCTGTGCAGGTGTTGGCTGTGGACCATGATAACGGAGACAATGGGACAGTGGTTTATAACATCAGTCCAGAGAACCCATTCTACACCATCAACAGCAGCACCGGAAAGATCCGGACCAGCGGGGTCACACTGGACCGAGAGAGCTCCAACCCCCGGGACGCGGCCCTGATGAGGACCATCGTCATCTCTGCTGTGGACCGTGAGTACCATGTACTCTGTGTGTGTACATGTACTCAGTATCAGCTGATCGTCTTAAATCTCTTTATCCCTGATTGTTCTCTTTCTGTAACTTTTATTCGTCTATGAAACTGACTGTGAGATGTGTGTGTGTGTGTGTGTGTGTGTGTGTGTGTGTGTGTGTGTGTGTGTCTCTGGCGCCCTCTGCAGGTGGAAGCCCTCCCCTGCGTGCGTCAGCCAGCACCACAGTGTTTGTGAACCTGCTGGATCTGAACGACAACGACCCGACCTTCATCAACCTGCCGTCTGTGGCTGAAGTTCCAGAAGGACTTGCTGTCGGATCCTCAGTGTTTAAGGTGAAATGTGAAACTTTATTCACGAGCTTACAGGTCTGATTCACACATTCATAGGCTGACACAGGTCCACCGTTTTCATTGAGAGAAACTTAAATATTTAACAATAATAAGAAGTAAGACTTTATGACAACCCATCTCTCTCCCTGCCCTCCTGTGATCCTCCTCCTCTCCCTCCTCCTCTCGTCCTCTCCTCCTCCTCAGGTCCAGGTGGAGGATCCCGACCAGGATAAGAACGGTCTGATCACCTTGGCATTGCAGGTGGGGATGCCCCGTCTTGACTTCTACTTGAACACGTCCACCGGTGTACTCACATCCACGGCCGTGCTGGACCGAGAGCAGATTGGACAGTACCACCTGAGAATCATCGCGTTCGATGCCGGGAGGTTCCCCCGCACCTCCACCTCCACCCTCACCGTCACAGGTGAGTCAGGGCTTCATGTCCTTTTTGTTTTTCATAACATAAACAGCTCCCAGGTTTTGTGGAATCTGCTGATAGATCCATTGAGGGTGCATCTGATTTTTTCCAGCTTGATGTTCTGCAGCACATCTTTTATCTATTGGTTGTGTGATGGAGGGATTACATCCTTCCATTTGAATAGAATTGAACGTAGCTACTAGAGAGGAAACGGCAATAACTTTCTGAAAGTAAGGAGAGCTGAAAACTAGGGCTACCCCGAAGATACCAACAGCAGGAGAGGGCACAACCATACAGCCGTAAGACTTTTACACCTGTCACATACTGGGCTTTAGAAAAATGTAGCCGATGCAACACGACGGCTTCATGTCCTTTGGCTGCTGTGTGAGCTTAAAGTTTGTTTAAGTAAAATAAGAAGTCATAGAGCCAGAAAATACCACAAGAGAGCATCAGATAGAAGTGAAATATAAAGTGTATAATTCACAGTGACACTGGCTGCTGAGGAGGTGCTGCCCCCTGCTGGTGAGACGTGGTAATTCCTGAAAATCGAGAATTGTGAGCTTCTGTAAAAAATGCTGAAAACGCTCTCCTGCAGTTTATTCATATTTATTATTTATTTATTATTGTCTCTGTTTTATGCCTATTTTAAAAACTAATATTTATTTGTTTATTTTTGTCAGGTGTTTCCTGTCTTTCACTGGTAGTGAATGTCTTTGGCCTTATGTGATGTTTTTCTATCATTGTGTTGTGATATTAAGATAATATGTGAAAAATGGTGGAAACTTTGGTCATAAAAAAAAATGCTGAAAAGCTTTTGTGCAGTTC
>NW_027211703.1:42500-110000 GCF_022749685.1 Semicossyphus pulcher
GTCTCCATGTTCTCCCTCAGACTGTGCAGAGACTGAAGCACATGTCAGCAGCTCACAGGAGGAAATGTGGATTTTAAGAGTTTCGTTTCAAAATAAGAGTCCCCAGCAGACAAAGAATAAGTTTTATAAAGTACATTAAAAAGTTTGTTAGCAGAACTTAAAGTTTGAAGAATGTTAAATTAATTTAACTTCAGGAGGATTAGTAATACACTTTGTCTTCAGGCTGAAGCTTCAGTTAGTTCACATTAAAACCTCATGAATTCATACTCACACTTTAAACTGCAGCTTCTTTACTTCCACTGAGTTCAGAGCTGATTCTTGGCTGCACACTTGTTTTCTGCTGAAACTGCTGCGTTCCCACAGACGCAGAGAGAGAGACAGAGGAGAGAACGTGGGGAGGGAGACAGGAACATGGAGGGAGAAGGGGGTAGAATAAGTGAAACAGCTTCATGAGTGAACGATCTGCCGGCTGGTTGAATCCCACAGAGACAGAGACAGTAAAACACAGACTGAGTGAGACTGTCTCAGAGATCACACGTCAAACATGTCCCTCTGTAACGTGCTGTTACACTGTGAACACCCCCTCATGTCCTCAGTGGTTCAGTCCTATTCATCAGTCTCCAGTCTGACCCCCCAGCCTCCTTTTCTCCTCCGCCCCTCCCCTCTCCTCCTCTTTCTCCTCTTCTCTCCACATCTCTTTATGAAGCTAATGAGACTGAAGCTGGGCCCCTCTTCAGCAGGGCGAGCGAGAGAGAAAAAGAGAGAGAGTGTGCGTGTGCGTGTGCGTGTGCGTGTGCGTGTGCGTGTGTGTGTGTGTGTGTGTGTGTGTGTGTGCGTGTGTGTGTGTGTGTGTGTAGTTCAGTCTGCACTCACCATAGACTGTATATAAGACGAGGACGTAGCCACGGTGATGTGACCCGTCTCTGAAGACCTGACTTCATCATCTTGGCTGTGTTGTTGTTTTCTGGAGTCAGACATGACCATATTTGGTCGAGAGGGACGGAGCTGGAAGAATGAAACAAATCTCCCAAAGGCTCCAACAGCACAAACACGGCCCAGAGGTTACGTTCAGTGAGTTAGCTGAGGGGACACCTAGCAGTAGAGGTCTTCACGGGTCCACAAGAAACTGAGGACCCGGGACGGGACTAGTTCTACAATTGTCGGTTCTGGGTCTGTTCAACATTATGTGTAATACCCGAGTGGACCAGGCCGTGATTAGAAAGTGTTCATGATTAAGATGCCGTGTGTGTCTGTGTGTGTATTTTAACTTCGCATGAGAACGTGCGGGAAATAAATTGGAAAAAAACAGAAGAAAGAGCAACAACGAGTTGAGTGACGTGTCACGTGACTGCAGGTTCAGAGAAAAGTTGAAGCTAAAGCCGGTAATGATGGATACCTTCCTCGCTGATGTGATAAAAAAAGCTAAAAGAAAATGAATATAAAGAGTTAAAACCTCGTTTATGTAAATTGTGGACAAAGACGAGAAGAAAGTAAGAGCAGTTACGTGTAACAAGTGTGTGTGGCTTCTTAACGAGCCGCGCGTTTGTCATCCGTCTGAATGACAGCAAGTGGACTTTAAATCTGAGATAACTGGTGGATTCATATCTCTGTTTTTATCAACACGACATGATACCAGAAAACATGGATGTGCTTTATGAGCTTTGTTTGTGGAGGATGGATGATGTGCACGGACAGGCTCAGGGGAGAAGGCTGCGTCACACAGGTAGGACAAAAAGGTTTGCTTTGACAGCTGACTGAAGGTAACTTGTTAATAGTAATCAGCGGTGAAGTCGGTGCTGATCGGGTCTGTTTCTCCCAGCTGGGGGTGGGTCCAACATCACTCAGTTCGGGCCCCAGCTTTCAAATAATAGACGGCTCGGTTCCAGGTCGCACAATTACTAGTCTCTTACGGTTCGGGCATGAAATTTTGCACCTGTGAAGACCTCTACCCCGCAGACAGCCAGCAACTCCCACCTGTCACTCAAAGAGGCCACGCCCCTAATGCTGCATCACTTTAAGCCTTAATATAATGTAAACAGGTGAGCTGTATAAAGATTCTCCCCGTACAGTTGTCATGAAGAGAGAAATGAGCTATAGAGACCCAAACTGTTTTTTGTACCAGGCTGTAAACATGTTTATTTCTGCTGTAAAGTTTAACATGGGGCTCTATGGGGACTGACTCACTGCTGGAGGCAGCCTCAAGTGGACACCAGAGGAACTGCAGGGTTTGGGACTTGGCTTCATTTCTCAGCCTGAAGAAACTTCCTGTGTAACATGAAGTTTCTGTGTTCGTCTCTGATTCAGGAGTCAGTTTGATTCAGCTGCTCCAACATTTCTCTGTGAATGCTGAGGAGACTAGAGGTTTGTGTCGGCTTTCTGCCTGCTGCTGGAGACGTTTTAGGCAGGTGTGACAAAATGCTGTAAACTAAGAATGCTTTCAGAAATGGAAGTGTTCATAGTTTCTTTCCATCAATGAACAAAATGCAGTGAATGAACAGAAGAGAAATCTAAATCAGATCAATATCTGGTGTGACCACCCTTTGCCTTCTAAACAGCATCAGTTCTTCTCGGTACACTTGCACACAGTTTCTGAAGGAACTCGGCTGGTAGGTTGTTCCAAACATGTTGGAGAACTAACCACAGATCTTCTGTGGATGTAGGCTTCCTCAGATCCTTCTGTCTCTTCATGTCATCCCAGACAGACTCCATGATGTTGAGATCAGGGCTCTGTGGGGGCCATACCATCACTTCAAGGACTTCTTGTTCTTCTTCACGCTGAAGATAGTTCTTAATGACATTGGCTGTATGTTTGGGGTTGTTGTCCTGCTGCAGAATACATGTGGGGCCAATCATACGCCTCCCTGATGGTATTGCATGATGGATAAGTATCTGCCTGTATTTCTCAGCATTGAGGACACCATTAATCCTGACCAAATCTCCGACTCCATTTGCAGAAATGCAGCCCCAAACTTGAAGGAACCTCCAGCATGCTTCACTGTGTTCTGCAGACACTCATTATCGTAGCGCTCTCCAGCCCTTCGGCGAACAAACTGCCTTCTGCTGCAGCCAAATATTTCACATTCTGACTCATCAGTCCAGAGCACCTGCTGCCATTTCTCTGCAGCCCAGTTCCTATGTGTTCGTGCATCGTTGAGTGGCTTGGCTTTGTTTCCATGTCGAAGGCTTTTTGGCTGCGGCTCTTCCATGAAGACCACTTGTGGCCAGTCTTCTCCGGACAGTAGATGGGTGTACCTGGGTCCCACTGGTTTCTGCCAGTTCTGAGCTGATGGCTCTGCTGGACATCTTCCCATTTGGAAGGGAAATAAGCTCGATGTGTTTTTCACCTGCTGCACTAAGTTTCCTCGGCCGACCACTGCGTCTACGATCCTCAACGTCGCCCGTTTCTTTGTGCTTCTTCCAAAGAGCTTGAACAGCACATCTTGAAACCCCAGTGTGCTTTGAAATCTTTGCCTGGGAGAGACCTTGCTGATGCAGAATAACTACCTTGTGTCTTGGTGCTGTGCTCAGTCTTGCCATGGTGTCTGACCTGTGACATGAAACTGTCTTCCACAGCCTCACCTTGGCAGCAGAGTTTGGCTGTTCCTCAGCCAGTTTTAAGCCTCCTACACAGCTGTTTCTGTTTCACTTAATGACTGTTTCAACCTACATGTGAAACTGATGATCATTAGCACCTGGTTGGTATAATTGGTTGATCATACACCTGACTATCAATCAATAAATCAAATGTGTTCCTCTGCAGGTTCAGGCTACAGATGCGGATCAGGGGGAGAACGGACGTGTTCTGTACAGGATCCTCAGCGGTGAGTTTGCTCTCAGATCGTCTTCACACATCGTGTCCTTAAAGATGAAATACAGTGAAATCACAGCTCACAGCAGATTCAGTCTCTACGTTTCTTTTCAAATCCAGTTGTTGAAAAAGATGTCAAAGAAAGTGTTTCATTATTTTACTGATTCAAGCTTCAGTGCCAACATCTGTCAGCGAGCAGGTGTGATGAGGCGTCTTGTTTCAGATCATCAAACCATCAGAGTGAAACAGACACTTCCTGTCACCGAGAAAACAACTATTATTAAAGTGTAACTAATTAAGCTTAATTAATAAAGTTAATCTGATGTTCTCACCTGATCAGATCATACCTGCAGGGAAATGATCCTAGAGTGTGTGTGTGTGTGTGTGTGTGTGTGTCCTTGCAGGAAACAGTAACAGCCTGTTCAGTATCGACCGTCGGTCCGGCCTGCTGACTCGAGGTGTCAGGTCTCTGGACAGAGAGAGCAGCAGCTCTCACGTGTTGGAGGTGGAGGCCTTTAACAGTGATGAAGGCAGCATGAGGAGCTCTGTGAGGGTGAGGGGGGGCTGTATCCATGCTAATCCATGTTTATCTTCACTCTGACTTGGTGTGAGCCCTTTCAAACACAGTAAACGTGTATACGATGTCTGATGTAGAGTGGTGATGTCTCACCCTGCAGGTGATCATATACGTGGACGATGCTAACGACGAGGTGCCCGTCTTCACTCAGCAGCAGTACAACCGTCTGGGCCTCAGAGAGACGGCCGGCATCGGCACGTCAGTGATCGTGGTGCGAGCCACCGACCCAGACAGTGGTGAGTCTGTCTCAGGGGAGGAAGAGGAGGAGCTCCATCTCAGAAGTCTTTGTTAGCTCTACGCTGTCAGGCTTTATCCTCACATCATCAAACACAGAGACACATTCAGCTGCTGCTGAGACCAATCGCCTGCAGGTCACTGATCCTTCCACCAGGGGGAGCCACTGTGCCCTGTTATATCACCGTGGTAAATGGGGAGGATAACACTCGGAGGAGCTGGTGTTTAAATCTGCACTTCTGCTGCTCCAGTCTCACTTCCTCTCCTCACTTCCTGTTTAAAGTGTGTCTGAGACACGATCACACATGGGGGGGGGGGTGACACACATTTCCAAAACATAACACAACAGAGACACGAGAGCAACAACACAGACGGGAGGAGGCTGTGTATAACTTCAGTTTAATCGTGTTACTAAGTTAGAAGTTAATCCTGTTTTTAAAGTCTATAAACTTTTTAAAGAACAGAAAGAAAAGTTGTTCTGGACTCAAACATGTCCCGACAGAATGACCTTTAAATAACATACAAACAATAAAACATACATGTATGTGTTTGATCTCTGCTGAGCCGCAACTCCAGAGATAAAGATTCACATCGATCGTTCAGAGGCCAGTAGCACTTTAAAACAGTTCAATAGATGTTTTAGTAAGAAGTAAGAAATCGACTCCATACTGTTCTTATAGATAAATCACGACTAGTTTACACGCTGACACGAAGAAAGTAGAGACACGACGTCATCAAATACCCTGAAATATAAACATCATAAAGATGATCTGCTCATTAAAGCTAAATAAGAGCAGCTCCTCATTTGTTCGGCCTGTAAGTTTTACATGCAGCTGTCCTCTGTAGAAGTTAACTCTCACTTCAGTTTAATGTGTTTGATTGTCATTAATGTTTCACAGATCTTTCTCCTCCCTTTAACAGTGTTTCATCACTGAGGAATCTCAGCGTACAAACTCAGCTGAATCTAACTGTCTGCAGGACACTCGTCTCTGTGTCTGAAGCTGCTCTACAGATCCTGGTCCTCCTGTCTGTCTGTGCACAGAGTCAGGTATCACTGAGTGTTTCTGCCTCCTCAGGTGATGGAGGAGCCGTCGCCTACGCCCTGGTGTCTGGATCAGACAGGAAGTTTGAGGTGGACGTGAGCACAGGCCTGGTGACCACGGTGGACTACCTGGACTACGAGACTAAGACGTCCTACCTGATGAACGTGTCAGCCACAGACCAGGCTCCGCCTTTCCACCGCGGCTTCTGCACCGTGTACGTGACCCTGCTGAATGAGCTGGACGAGGCTGTGGCCTTTTTCTCCGCCGGCTATGAGGCCTCGCTGCGAGAGAACATCGCCACCGGGACAGAGGTGGTCCAGGTCCAGGCCCAGTCGGCCGACAACCTGAACCAGCTGACGTACCGCTTCGACCCAGACACGTCCCCTGCCGCTCTGGCCCTGTTCAAAATCGACAGCGTCACGGTGAGGGGGAGGAGTCACCGATGACAACAGCAGAATGAGACCATGGCTTCTGTCATCCATCCCAGCATGTATACTGATGTGTGTTCTCTGTGTGTGTGTGTGTGTGTGTGTGTGTGTGTGTGTGTTCTCTGTGTATGTGTGTGTGTGTGTGTGTGTGTGTGTGTGTGTGTGTTTCAGGGCCGGATCACAGTGACAGGCCTGTTGGACAGGGAGAAGGGGGACACGTACACTCTGACTGTTGTAGCTGATGATGGAGGACCTAAAAAAGACTCCACTGTGGTACGCTTCACCCTGCATGATGTCATTATTCTGCATTATTATTATTACCTGCTCTGTGTGTCACAGTGTGTCACAGTGTGTCACATTGTGTGTTACAGTATGTTACAATGTGTGTAACAGTTTGTGTTGTAGTGTGTCGCATTGTGTCACTGTGTGTTACAGTGTGTGTTACAGTGTGTTACAGTGTGTCTCGCAGTTTGTCTCACAGTGTGTGTCACAGTGTGTTACAGTATGTGTTACAGTGTGTGTTACAGTGTGTTACAGTGTGTCTCGCAGTTTGTCTCACAGTTTGTCTCACAGTGTGTGTCACAGTGTGTTACAGTATGTGTTACAGTATGTGTTATAGTGTGTGTTACAGTGTGTTACAGTGTGTCTCACAGTTTGTCTCACAGTGTGTGTCACAGTGTGTTACAGTATGTGTTACAGTGTGTTACAGTGTGTCTCGCAGTTTGTCTCACAGTGTGTGTCACAGTGTGTTATAGTATGTGTTACAGTGTGTCACATTCTGTTACACTGTATGTTACAGTATGTTACAGTGTGTGTTTCAGTGTGTCTCGCTGTGCGTGTTACAGTGTGTCACAGTGTGTGTTACAGTATGTTACAGTGTGTGTTTCAATGTGTCACAGTGTGTGTTACAGTGTGTCTCGCTGTGCATGTTACAGTGTGTGACAGTGTGTGTTACAGTGTGTCACAGTGTGTGTTACAGTGTGTCTCGCTGTGCATGTTACAGTGTGTCACAGTGTGTGTTACAGTGTGTCTCGCTGTGCATGTTACAGTGTGTCACAGTGTGTGTTACAGTGTGTCTCGCTGTGCGTGTTACAGTGTGTGTCACAGTGGGTGTAACAGTATGTGTTACAGTGTGTGTCACAGCGTGTGTCACATTGTGTGGTGTGGGTTTTCTGTTGTGGAAACTTAACGGCTATCTCTTTTCTTCCTTGCCTCTGATTGGACGAGCAGAAGGTAAGACTGTTTAAAGGACACGTTCATATCTGCAGTAAGATCTGTTTTCATGGTGTGTTCAGGCACTCTTTAAGGTAGGCATTTTATACATATGATAACCTATGGATACAACATGTGATCTCACCTGTCCACAGGTATCCATCACCATCCTGGATGAGAACGACAACAGTCCAGAGTTCGACATCACTTCAGACACGTCGGTGGACATCACAGAAAACACAGCGATGGGGAAGAAAGTGGCCGTAGTGCTGGGGAGGGACCGAGACGCTGGATTAAACGGACTGGTGAGAGTAAAGAGGGTCTAAATAATCCCTGATTATAATTTAACAAGTTCAACAAACATTACATACATCACAGGAAACCGCATGACTGATCCTCACCTGAGTTATTATGTTAATATGTCTTAACACCTGTCCCCCTCTGGGTCTCTCTCAGGTGAACTTCACTCTGGTGGCAGGAAACATGGAGGATGTGTTTCAGATAAAAACAGTGAATCACACGTACGGAGAAGTTTACGTCAATGCTGCCCTGGACAGGGAGTCAGTGGACCGATACCTGCTGAAGGTATTTATCACACCTGTTACCTCAGAGATGCTTCAGATATCTGACAGTTAAAAATGAAACTTAGGTACAAAGTTTGTTCACTAACCGGAAAAACACAGGTTCAAGTGGAGCTCTTTATGTGGGCGGAGCCAAATGAAGGATGAATAAATAAATAATTATGTGTTGTTGATTGTAGGATTTATTTTTAACAGCAGCATGTGTGTGTGTTTACAGGTGCGTGCCATAGACAACGGCTCTCCCCCCCGACACACAGACCACGCCCTCACCATCAACATCCTGGACGTCAATGACAACGCGCCTGTGATTGAGAGCCAGAGAGGGTACAATGTCAGCATCAGCGAGGTGGGGGCGCCAGAGTTGTTATAGTTTTTATTTTATTTTTTCTGTTTGGTTTAGTTCGTTTTACTAAGTTCATAAGTAGTTTAAGTTTAGTTTTTATTTAGTTTTAGTTTTTGGTTTGCACATAAAGTATTGTCTTCTTTGGAGTTTCTGCGACATACGCTACGAAGCAGATTTTACCTGCAGCTCTATTTAGTTTTAGTTCGTGTTGTACTGTTCATTGTTGTTTTTATTTAAACTGTTATTTTTATTTTTATTTCAGTTAACAAAATACATTTTTCACTGCTAGTTTTTGTTTTTGTTAACTATAATAACCCTGCGGGCGCACACATCACGGGGGACGTAACGGACGTTTAACCTGATCAAACTTTATTATATATATGTATATTACTTATATTATATAAAGTAGAATATATGTAATATTAATAACATAATATACTGTATAAGTATCATATGTGTAATAATGTGCAGAATGTGGGGGGCGGGACGTCTGTCCTGCGTGTGATGGCCACAGACCGGGACATCGGTCCAAACGCCATGTTGTTCTACTACATCACGGCGGGCAACCAGGACCTGACCTTCAGGATGGACCGTGTAACCGGAGAGATGGTGACCCGGCCCGCCCCACCTGACCGAGAGCGGCAGCAGGAGTACAGACTGATTGTGACGGTGGAGGACGATGGCACACCACCTCTGTCGGTAAGAGCAGGTTAAACACAGATGAACCTGTGTGAAAGAGTTCTTCTTCAGTCTCTGATTACACAGTGAGGAGAGGCGATGAAGGAGCTGAAATATTATTTTAACCTCCCTCTTTTAGCTCTATAACTCAGCTCTCTGTGTGAAGGAGAGTAAATCTAACTACATACTATAATACTATGTACAACATACTACATACTGTATACTATGTACAACATACTACATACTGTATACTATGTACAATATACTACATACTATAATACTATGTACAACATACTACATACTATATACTATGTACAACATACTACATACTGTATACTATGTACAACATACTACATACTGTATACTATGTACAACATACTACATACTATAATACTATGTACAACATACTACATACTGTATACTATGTACAACATACTACATACTATAATACTATGTACAACATACTACATACTATATACTATGTACAACATACTACATACTGTATACTATGTACAACATACTACATACTGTATACTATGTACAACATACTACATACTATAATACTATGTACAACATACTACATACTGTATACTATGTACAACATACTACATACTGTATACTATGTACAACATACTACATACTATAATACTATGTACAACATACTACATACTGTATACTATGTACAACATACTACATACTATAATACTATGTACAACATACTACATACTATAATACTATGTACAACATACTACATACTACATACTATAATACTATGTACAACATACTACATACTATAATACTATGTACAACATACTACATACTATATACTACATACTACATACTTTGCATTGTGGTATACAGGAGGCGAGGTAGACTGGTCCGATGCATACTGGAGATTTTCTCCGAATCAGTGTCATCCACGTATTTTTGGCATACTGCACATTTTGCTTTTGTTCGCATACTGCACATTACATTTAGGCCATATCAGGACCTACTGCTAGGACAGTATGGCATTTCGAACACAGAAAACTGATCAGCTGCGAGCTGATCGACTGAACAGGAAACAGGAAACACTTTCATCTGTAAACAGGAAGCCATACTGCAAGTCTCCAAGACGAAGAAGCTGCTGTTAAGCAACGAGTTTAAAACGACTTTATGAGTTCTGCCCTGTTCCTCCCACACACACACACACATACACATGCAGACGCACACCCGCACACACACACACACACACACACGCATTGCTTTTGGGTTTAACAGCTCAGCTTTATTTTACAAGATACATACAGGAGAAATTCTTTTTACACGACAAAAACAGCATGAAAGTCTGAACATACACACACGCACACGTACGTACACGCACACTAACACACACATTAGACTTTGGTTTGCTCGAAGTATTTAAATCTTTAAACTCTGTCACACAGACTGCTACATCATTCTGAGAACATCAGGGTGAAGTTTCTCTCTGTCCACTTTCTATGATTTGGTTTCATTTCAATAATATTTTCTCATTAACATCACATTGCACAAGAAAAGGAATGAACTACTGTACACATCCTGACAATAAAATCAAATGAAGAGAAACACGAGAATAAAAAGGCTCGAACAGTGAGGATGTGATCAAATGTAGAAACATATGACATGAACACATTCAGGATCAAAGAGCACGTTTCAGCTGCTTCATCTTTTTAAGGCCTCAGAGGTGCTGCATGAGATTCAGGAAGGAGGAGGAGGAGGAGGAGGAGAAGGGGGAACGTTTCAGAGCAACACACAGACTGAGGTAGCAGAGGAGGAGCAGGAGGAGGAGCAGGAGGAACAGTGCAATGCCATATAAACGTATTACTGTGAACTTGTAGAAGAACATTCAGAGTCCAATCAACGTCTTTGTTCTGAAGCTTTAGACCTGTGGTTGCCAACCTGGGGTCTGGGCCCCCCTTAGGGGGCGCCAAAGATCGCTGGGGGTGCGCGAGGCTTTGTCTGCACTGAGACGTCAAGATTAGATGTGCACACGTTAAATAAAATCATGAAAGCGCTCTAACTTGATCTTTAAAAGTCTTTTCAACTATTAAAAAATATATTTTTTGGTCTTCTTTCAAATAAAGTAGCTGCTCTGTGGCCACACCTCTGAGAACTATCGGCTGACTGCTGTTAATTTGTGCAACAAATAAATTGGAATAAATCACTTTATTGTTTTTGGTGTCCGTGTGTGCGGGCCGGGGGGGCTCAGCCTTTCTTAGATATAAGCGGGGGGGCTCCAAGGAAACAAGGTTGGGAACCACTGACATCACTGAGCGACTCGTCCGTCATTGTCTGTGCTACGTGATCAATATTATCTATCTATCTATTTATCATTTATGTATCTGATTACTATTATTATTGGAGACTTCTGTAACAGAGCTGAAACCAGCTGCTGCTGACGGAGAGCGTCTCTGTCACACTAGAGAGCGTCTTCTCACACTATAAAACAGTAAAATACCCGCACACACAGGTGCACCTGGTTACTATGGTTACCAAATGACATCACAGGATTGTACGTTGGGATGATTGTTGTGCAGTTTTATAATCGGTCCATTTAAAAGGGAAGTGAAACCTTCAGGATCATCATGAGTTCACCCCCCCTACAAACCAGGGGGGAGGGAGGGACCGGGCGGGGTCACTGTGGTCTTTGGGTTAGATTTACAGATCGCCCCCTCCCCCCAAACCAAACCACACCTGCAGCTAAATGCACCTGAGTCTGTGAGGTGTGAAAGCAACCTGAGAGTCCACACACCGGCAGGCCCCCCGACCCCCCTCCCTCATCACTGTGGGGTTCTCTAAAGCAGCCTCCACACACACACACACACACACACACTTAGGTGCTCACAGGCAGAAGCTGCTCTCAGCCTCCAGCTGTCGTTGCAGGTGGGAATAGTTCTAGAGTAAAAACATGTCTGAGTCCTCCCATGGTCCTGGAGACGTTGATGATGTTCAGACGACGTTCAGACAACGTCCAGGCGGTAGGAGCACTCTGCAGAGTGAAACAGCTGATAGAGGAAACGTGGCTGTGCAGGCAGAGAGGAGCGGCTGATTCAGGATCAGCAGTCGGAGCGCTGACGAGGTTTGACCCTTTAAACCTGTAGGAGGTCGGGAGACTCCAGGATGGTGTCTGCAGAAGAGAACATGGTGTCAGTCAGAGACATCGGAGTGAGTCATCTGTGTGTGAACCTGCACAGATTCATGTTTCATGTGTGTGAGCTGATGCAGGGGCATGACTCTGGGCCAGTAACTTTCCAAACTCACTGGCCCTGAGAGAATTTGTTATTTCGGAATTTTTCAACGTAAAATTCATTTTCTCCTTATGTAAGGGCTCTTATCACTGAATGTGTGTTCAGTCAATTGTGGAACTATTTTAAACTTATAAAAATAGACCATAATAAGCATATGGATATAAAAAGGCTTCCTTTAACACTCTTGGTTCAGCAACTCTGACACCTGCATGAATAAGTAGTAACAGCTGCAGTTGCGTTACTTATAAGCTGTACAAACCATTTCTGAAGCTGTTCAATGTTTTATGTTTAATTAGCGTGATCAGCCCGTGAGAGTAACTTTTTGAAACGAAATCGTACCTACTCCTACTTCCTGTAGCCTTTAAACAGTCCGCACCACGTCCGCTCCGTGAACGGTCTGTTTATGTAGCCACAGCGCTAACGTGCACCGGGACGAGCTGCAGCTGATAACGGGAATACACACACTTGCCGCCTCACGTAACGGCCCGTCTGAAAAACGAAAGCGTGTGTGTTTATACTAGTCCGCGGTAGCTTGCTAACATCAGTTAGCGTGTTCTAGAATGACAGCTGCTCTGTCACAAGTGCAGCGAGTATCGTGTAACGTGTTGTTGACAGCAGTCGCCATTCTGCGTCTGTAAGTAGTCCCGTCCATCGGGACTGTGAATCTCAAGAGGGCTAATATTGTTTACACTGTGGGCTTGTGGGTCTTACTGGCACACCGGGCCAGTTAAATGCTTAATCTATTGGCCTGGGGGTGAAAAACATACCGTCGGGCCACCGGGCCAGTGCTTACGTCAAGCCCTGTGATGTGTGGTAACTGAGACACGTTTCACACAGCAGCATTCTGTTCCAAACCTGCTCCTCTACAGTTCAGTTCACAGAGAGGGATGGACTTCTTATAATCACTGGAAACATGATAAAAGGGAACAAAGAGGCCTGAAGTCTGAGTTACAACATGTTGAAAATAAAGAGGAACTGCTGGTTAAATTACGCTCAGTTTGACGTCAGTGGGACATAAACACGAAGAAGAAAGCTGAGTGTGTCTTTATTGACGTAACACACGGCTTCAAACCAGGCTGAGAGTCTGAGGAAGGAAACGAGATCTGAGCGGAAAAATCCACCATGAGAAACAAAGAACGGTTTGAGGGGAGAAAACAAAGACCTGAGATGAAGTCAGAAGGTTCCACCCGTCAATGTCAGAAGATCTTTCCCTGACAGTGAGATTAAGTCTATCAGAGGTGTGTGAGGGGGAAGTTCAGTGTTCCTCCTGTTCATCACTTCAATCCAACTCAACCAGCTGTTAGACATGTTTCTGTCCTCCGCCTCCTCATAGGAAGTTTATCTTCGGTTCACTGTGTCCCCACTCTGACTCAACACTTACAAACACCTATTTCATGATCATGAGGCACAGGTACAGGGAATCAGGTGTTAGCAATCAGCCTGTGTAAACAGGGCCTGACCCTCCACCTGATAAACTGCTCACTCATTAATAACCTGAGCCTGGAAGTGAACTCTGACAAGTAGATGAGTCAAAAGAGGAACAGAAAGGTGTAGATAGTTCTGCTCTGAGGGATTTATGGCCCATCTATAGTGCGCAAACTAAAGTGCGCAGACTAAAGTGCACAGACTAAAGTGAGCAGACGAGTGTCAGCTCTCATTCCCTTTAAGAACCAGGTGCACCTTCACCTTCAGGCCAACATACTGCTGTTAAAGTCAGAGAGACGTAGGCGGTTCACCTTCATGGTCGTATTGTGCTGCTGGATCACACGGCCGTGTTCTCTAACACGTGTGTAACAGACACCAGACATTCTGTGTTAATATCTGTGAGCAGGATTGTTGGGGGCACTGGTGATTATGTTTGAGGCACCTTAGTAAGGTGTGTGTCTGTGTGTTTGTGTGTGTGTGTCCCACCTTCAATGGGGAAGAAGACGTCCCCGTGTGCAGGAGGGGAGAGGGGAGTTCCGGGTTCAGACAGCAGGTGGCGTCCCGTCTCTGAGGACTGTCTGGTCATGATCTGAGACACGGTGCGGGTCTTCACCTGAGGGGACTCCCCAAAAAACACAGGGTTCTCATGGCCCAGGGCCTCGCTGACACACACACACAGACACACACACACACAAACACACACACAGAAAAGGAGAAGTGTGAGTAATCCTGCTGCTGTGACCAAATTCACTGTTTCTACTGTTGCTCAACTTTGAACAGCTTCATGTTTTTCTTTTACTGTGTTCAAGCATTAAAACTGAATATGAGCACATGAGGTACTGATGGGTGAATGAACAGAGAGTGTGTGTGTGTGTTGTCAGTAGATTCAGCAGAATATGAACAGTGGTGTTATTGTGAAGCAGCTGTCTGTGGGAAACTCACCTGTCCATCCTCACCAGCTCCTGAGCACCTGGGAGGAAACAGGAAACAGGAAGTGAACCATTGTGAGCAGATTGAACACAGCAGAGTGTGAATGTGTGAGATGAAGTTAAGCCTCCTCTCTGACAGGAAACAAACAGTGTGCAGGTGTGTGTGTGTGTGTGTGTGTGTCAGCCACACATACGTCTGCTGGCGCGTGTGTTTCTCTGTTTGTACACCAGCAGCAGAATCAGAGGCAGCGACAGCAGTGCGATGATGCAGGCGACGACGGCCACGATCACGGGCACCAGGCCTGAGGAGGAAACACAGAGGGTTAGAGAGAGTAAGTGTCTGCTCTGTGATTGGCTGAGAGGTCTGAATCAGGTGACACACCTCCAGTCGGGGTGCCGTCCCACACAGTGCAGTCCTGAGATCCGTTCCTCCCTGCAGGCAGAGAACACAGGCTGCATAATCATGTCGTGGATATCACAATGTTACATGCAACAGGTGCTCTTTACCTGAATTACTGTCTGTCAGCACCTGTCTGTCAGCGCCTGTCTGTCAGCCTCTGTCTGTTAGCACCTGTCTGTCAGCGCCTGTCTGTCAACCTCTGTCTGTTAGCACCTCTCTGTCAGCACCTGTCTGTTAGCACCTGTCTGTCAGCGCATGTCTGTTAGCACCTGTCTGTCAGCGCCTGTCTGTTAGCACCTGTCTGTCAGCACCTGTCTGTCAGCACCTGTCTGTCAGCGCCTGTCTGTCAACCTCTGTCTGTTAGCACCTCTCTGTCAGCACCTGTCTGTCAGCACCTGTCTGTCAGCACCTGTCTGTTAGCACCTGTCTGTCAGCCTCTGTCTGTTAGCACCTGTTGTTAGCACCTGTCTGTCAGCCTCTGTCTGTTAGCACCTCTCTGTCAGCACCTGTCTGTCAGCACCTGTCTGTCAGCACCTGTCTGTTAGCACCTGTCTGTCAGCCTCTGTCTGTCAGCACCTGTCTGTCAGCACCTGTCTGTTAGCACCTGTCTGTCAGCCTCTGTCTGTTAGCACCTGTTGTTAGCACCTGTCTGTCAGCCTCTGTCTGTTAGCACCTGTCTGTCAGCCTCTGTCTGTTAGCACCTGTTGTTAGCACCTGTCTGTCAGCCTCTGTCTGTTAGCACCTGTCTGTCAGCACCTGTCTATCAGCACCTGTTTGTTAGCACCTGTTGTTAGCACCTGTCTGTTAGCACCTGTCTGTCAGCACCTGTCTGTTAGCACCTGTCTGTTAGCGAGTTAGCATGGAGGCTCTGCCACATTGAGTCACATCATAGACCTCTGAGTGTGGAGCAGGAGAGTCTGCACTGATGCTGACTTACTGAGCATGTGCAGTGCTGTGTTGTGCTGGGGGGGGGTCCAGTTTAAGGTCTAAGTGGACTCCCCCTGTGAGTATCCCACCCTTACTTAAACACATGTACACCTGATATCTTGACTACAGTAGCATGATAATATTGTACAGGTGAGCCTCAGGTGACAACCCCCCTCCTTACGTGGGGACACCAGCAGGACCATGTGGCTGTGAGGCTCCTGTACGATGGTTCCGTGTCTGTGCTCCACCTGCACGTCCAGCACCATACAGCAGTATCGACCCTGGTCTGCGTGCGTCACGTTCTGCAGAACCATCCAGAAGTTCTGGTCTGTCGAGCCAAAGTGCAGCCCCAGCGGCAGGCTGTGGTTGCCATGGGAACGACCCCCGATGACAGTGTGGCGTGGCCCCTCCCTCCCTGAGCAGTGCTGGTCGGTGTGGGGGGTGAAGCGCCAGGTCGTTCTCAGGACGTCTGTGGAGTGTAAAGCTGCTCCTTTCTGTGCACACACCAGCTTAGCTGTCGCACCTGCAGGACAGGAGTAGTACAGGTGGGGGGCGGAGACACTCAGTGTGGAGGCGGGGTGGGAAGTTTCACCTCCAGCTGGAGAGAGAAAAAGACGAGAAGAATGAAAGTCACACCAAAACTAATCTCTATTCACAGATTCTACATCATAAAATAGTCTACATAGAATCTGTACGCAGGTGTTCTGGTTTCCGTTTGAACTACGCTTGTAGTCCGAGTAATATTGACCAATCACGTATCAGCAGGCTGCAGCGTATGCAGGAAAAACAGTCCGTGAGGAGAGCAAACGCAGGCGGAGCGTAATGTGTTGTAATGACATCCCAGCTCCCATCAGCGTGATCTGACAATGATTATTATTAATCTCTATTATTAATCTCTATAAACAGACACCTGCATGCTAACAGCTAACGGCTAACAATCTGTTCTGGATCTAAAATTTAACTTGAGATGAATTCCCTGACGCTGTGTCACAAAAGACATTCAGATTTCCTGACTTCCTCGAAAGCATCAGATCGATCCAAAATCCTTTCAACAAACAAGCATTTTAAAAGTTTTCTTCACCTCTCGAGGACAGACCTGACACCTTCTTACAAATCTGTATCATGATGTTGAAATTTGGGCAAAGGTAAGAGCCGTTAATAACAAGTGAATCACAAGAGAACGTTTTCTCTTTCTGTAATAACGCAGCACGCGGAAAAGGAAGTCTTGTCGGGAAGTAATTTATCGCTGACCGCCCGGCACGTTCACCGGTGATGCCAGCGACTATATCGTCTCATAGCTGATGGGATCCGAGATTGCACCAAAACCAACCAGAGTCACAGCTTTCAGACAGTCCTTCCTCCAGATAACAGCTAACCAAAGCTAATCACAGCTAACCAAAGCTAATCACAGCTAACCAAAGCTAACCCCAGCTAATCAAAGCTAACCAGTAGGGCTGTACAATTAACCATTTTAAAATCGCGATCTCGAGTTATAGTCCTACGCAAACTCATTTCTAAATGACCATTCTGCCACATTTTCATTCAGGACATTAGCTGCATCAAAACAAGCGCTTCCCTTTTCTCCCTCAACAAACGACAACGTGACGTTACACCACGTGATGCAGAGCAGCAATAACTGGCAAAAACGAACCCATATGAGAGCGAGTCTGAGACACCGGTGAATGACAGTGTGAGAAAAGTTTAGTGAGGAAACCTTACATTTCCTTACTTTCCTCACTGAGTACGAATAAAACGACAACGAATCCAGAAGAAAACCCTGCTGATGGTGTGAACAAGATGAGGAATCTGACCAACCAATATGATCCGTTTTTTGGCCAATAGAAAGATGTGGCTCCGCACTTTCTTGTTTTTGTCTTGTTTGGAGTAGCCTACTTTTATCTGTCTCGATTCCCGTCTCGAGGCCAGCTGGGGCTCTATTGTTTACACCAGGGATCAGCTGATGGGACTCCGACAGCGGCATGGCCGGCGACAGACATGAAATCCCCTCGGAGCTAAGGAGGAAGAGGGATGCGGAAGAGGAAATACCGACCATATTGTTATGGGAAACGTAAGATCACTGGTTAATAAGACGGACGAGCTAACATCACAAGGAGCGAGAGTGTTACCATGCATGATTACATATTTATCTCATTTAAATGTCTCAATTTATCCCGGGCATTGGTGGTGGTTTTCATTACTAATTTTAACTGACAACATGTCAAAGTAACCGCTTACTTTTTATGAAGCTTTATTCTGTAAATGTCTTATTGTACTATTGTTATTATGTTAGGCACTGTCTCTCTGCATTTAACACTTTATATATTTCACTTTTATCTGAGTTATGTTGTATTTCTTGTTTTTGTAACTTTGAAGCAAACAGGGACAAGCTTTGTTTCAGGAGTAATAAAGTTCTATTCTACTGTTTTCATGTTCAGTTTCAGATTCATGAAGCGTTTACACTTAAGCATTTCAAACAGGAGCATTCCCGTTCTGCTGTCCAAAGCTGATGTCCAAAGCTTTGTGACATCACAAAGTGCAGCGTGTAGAAAAAACTGGAAACCTGCCGTTCACAGCAGCCTGCAGACTGAGCTGAGAAACTTGGGGATTACTCCAACATACTTTCACCTACAGATTTGAAACTTCACCAACGTTTAGTCTGAACATCCAACACTGTAACATTATGTGTGTGTGTGTGTGTGTGTGTGTGTGTGTTAAAATGTGAAACAGCATAATACCCCCTCTTTAAAGATGAAGGCTTTTGTTCTGGGTGTCTGCACATACAGGGTCTGTGCAGGAAACAGGAAGTGCCCAAGATGGAACATAAATGACAAAGAAACACCAGAGGAAACAAACCGGTCAGACTTAGATTAAAATATTAAAGTCACATGTTTGCTCCTCGTTATGGAAGAAGTTTTTTTTCTCACACAGAAACTTCGGAAAACATAAAACCAGAACACACACACACACACACACACACACACACACACACACACACACACACACACACACACACACACACACACACACACACAAACCCTGATATCATACGATCACATAATCAAACAGTTGGATCTATGAGATGAAGTAATAGCACACCTGATGCTTCCTGGTTTTGTGAACGTTGTGTTTCCTGCTCTGTGTGTGTGTGTGTGTGTGTGGTTACTGATTCATATACAGTTCATATAGTCTGCAGGGTAGAACAGATACAGTAACCTCCTGTGTGAGTAAGAGCCTCTCAGACAGCTGCAGAGGATAAAGAGTGACACAGCTCATGAGGCGTCTCTGCAGCCGTCAGACTAAGAACACACACAGACATGACACTGATGCTCTGCTGCTGTGTGTCGTCACACAGTGATTGTAGAGAAATAATATAAATGTAACTTCTTCTGATGCTCACATATATTGATGAGTGTTCAGGAAACCAAACAGACAGCTGGAGTTCTTCTGATGTTGCTAAAGCATCTCTCACAGTCTGCTGCTGTAACCACTTCCTGTTCTGACTTCTGCAGAGAAAACACCAACACACCAACTCTCTCATGATTCTACATCTGAAAAACACACGTTTCCTCTGGCTCAGCAGTCTGAACACTGTCGAACACACACACACACACACACAAAGCAGCCCCAGTGAAGCATCCACCCACACTGACTCCATGTTGATAACCCTGATGTGTAGAGGAGCTGTGCAGGGAGAGAGAGGACTCATGCAGGTGAAACAAACATCAGACCTCCTGCAGAGCTGAAAGGTTTTTACCCTGATCAGTTATCCCTGATCAGAAACATCCTTCAGTCACACACTGAGCTTCTGTAGGAGGAATTACCCCAGTTTGTCCCTTCAGGGTAGAAAACAGTCTTTGGAGCACAGTGAGGTGCTCTGTATGCTGCTGCTCAGTCTGTGCGTGTCTGCAGACTGTTCTATAGAAATCTGTGCAGCTTCCTCACAGAACACAAAAACAGAACATTCACTTCCTGTTTCCCTCTGATCAAGGAAAGAATTTAATTATTTACATGGTGCAGAGAATATTTCTCTTGTTAGTGTGATTGTTCAGGAACATGTTTGTGTCGTTGCTCTTGTGCTGAGATGAACTGGATGTTGTGCCACTGTTTTATTTGACTGCTTGTGTTTCTGCTGCTCTCAGGGCCATGTCACTGTTTAACATGAGATTTTATGTGTGTGTGTGTGTGTGTGTGTGTGTGTGTGTGTGTGTGTGTGTGTGTGTGTGTGTGTGTGGAGGGTTTGAGGAGTGGACTTCCTTCCTGAGTTGTCGGGCACACTGACACTCCTCAGTCTGAATCTGAGCTGTGCCAGCCGCTGCTTCATGTCTCTTTATGGGCTCAGACTTTTACCCACAAACCATCAGTGATGATGTCACTGCAGGTATCCTCCACCTGCAGTGAAATTCGTGCTGCTACAGATCAGGTTGGATAAAGTTTAAACCCACAGAGAGCAGCAGCTGACTCACTGAGGCGGGGGGCAGCATGTCTTCACACTTTAACATAAAAGTGAAGCCATGTTTAAAGGTGTGCAAGGAAGTAAAGTGTCATTGTGCGTACGTGCGTGTGTGTGCGTGCGTGCGTGTGTGTGTGTGCGTGCGAGGAACAGCAATAGGAAGGGAGGGGGCTGATTATAGTGAAACTGTGTCCTCTGGTTGTTCCTGTCTCTGTGGGGACAATAAGAGGGGAAGTCCTGCTCTCCTGTTTCACACCCGCCCTGCTTTGCTCCTCCTTCTGCCTTCTTCTTCTGCTCCTTTCCCTTATGCTACTCCTTCCTCTACTGTGTGTGTGTGTGTGTGTGTGTGTGTGTGTGTGTGTGTGTGTTCACAGTCAACTCCATCTGATCCGTGCTAATCAGATACAATCAGACTGCCGGTTGTGCTTCATATCAGGAGCTGTTTCTCTCGCTGTAACATCTGTGTTTGGCTCCATCGTGGATTCAAGTTTCCTCCTCTGATCTCTGATCCTGACGGCCCCTCAGACCCCCTCAGGGCCCCTCAGGGCCCCTCAGACCCCCTCAGGGCCCCTCAGGGCCACTGACAGGCCTCCTTTGTTTCAGCCTGATGCCACCTGTTAGAGTCTGACAGTCAGATGCAGCAGAGACTGACCGTCTGTTACACACCTTTGATAAAAGGGGTTCTTATATCACTGTATCACACACACACACACACACACTCCACCTTTTCACATGTCCTGTAATGATAATGATATCAGACCCATCACAGGGTGTTAATGAAACCAGCAGGAGGATCCAGATTCACGCCCACAGACACACACTTCAGTTTCAGTTGAAGCCTCAAACACACACACACACACACACACACACACACACACACAGATTAACAGGAAGTGTTGAAAGGTGTTACTGTAGTCAGAACAGGAAGTGTTAGTGGGTCGCTGCTGCATGTTCCAGACTGATGAAGAAGAAGTCGGATGTTCTCGCAGGTCTCTTCCTCTTCGTGTTCTTTACACACATACAGCTGTGTAACGTCGGCTCTCTACACGTTTGTGTAACAACATCATGTCTTCATCTTCCTGCTCTAACGTCCTGTTGAAACATTACACGGCTTCTTGTTCTTTAGAAACTCTGACATGAAACAGACGATGAGTTCCCTCTTTATGTTCCTCCTGTGTTACACAAACACTCTGAACTCATCTGTTACACTCAACCATCATAACTACACACCTACGTGTGTGCGTGTGTGTGTGTGTGTGTGTGTGTGTGTGTGTGTGTGTGTGATGTATATCTTAGTTTGTAACACAATAAACACATGACGCTGCTTTGTTTGTTTCTGTATCACAGTGAAGGCTGAAAAAACTGTCCCTGACCTGCTCAGACACACACACACACACACACACACTCTGACTGCGCTCAGCTGCTGTCACTGAGGTAATCAGTACACCCTGATAATGACTTATTATTGATGACTGAGGATCAATGCACCACACAGCTCTCTACTCCTCCTGTTGTAGAGAGGAGGAGAGAGGAGGAGAGAGGAGGAGATGTGTCTTTGTCCGGAGCTCAGGTGAAGGTGCAGTGAGAGGCAGAGCAGCTGATGATCTGTGAGTTTAAAGGCACAAACAGCTGTTTTCATGGAAACAGGAAGGAAGCTTCTAAACGGTGGGGGGGAGTGAAGCATTGTGGGAGTTTTATTGGAGCCTGAGAGTGTAACAGGCCTGCAGGAACACTTAGCTACATTAAACAATGAGGTTATACTAAACTTTAATGAACTTTTCCTTCAGGCGTTCAAACGTGTTCTGAACGGAATCAGGATTAACTTCCGGATGTTTCAGAATAAAAGCTCAGTAAACATCCGGCCGCATTTTAAGGATTTATCGTGAGATCAGAGTCACGCCTGAAGCTGATCCCCTCTGTGAGTTACTTCAGAGTCGCACTGACCAAACCCCGATCAACTCCAACATGTTAAACCTCTCTGATGTTCACATTTAGACTCTTTGCTGTGGGAGGAGCCTCACAGCCTCACAGCAGATGTTCTGTCTCACTGACACCGAGTGCCGTCAGACATGATGAGTGTGAGCTGTGAATAGAGGACCGAGCAGAGAGGTTCCGCTCAGTCTGTAGGTCCAATGAGTATAACGGGGGTGACGTCAGGAGCGTGGTTCACCTGATTCACGTGGACGCACAGAGTGAGCAGGTATTTAAAGCTTCAGAGAGAGTCTGAGTTCTTACAGGAAGTTAGTGAGCTGATCAAAGTGAACACAGATCACGTCATTGTGTTTAAACCGTCGATGAGCTGAAGATAAAATAACGCTCTCATTCATGTGTTCATCTGTTTGTCAATAAAACACATTCCACATGCAGCCGCACGCGCACAGTCAACAGTTAAACAGCTGTAACAGGAAGAGCCATTCTTACCTCCAGCTGAGAACAACAGAACCGAGCTGAACCAGAACAAGGAGCTCTTTCCCCTCCGTGCTGTCTGACAGGCTGATCCCCGCTCCATGCTCTCTCTGCAGGAAGGTCCACTTTACACTTTAAATCCAAACAGTCAGCAACGTCACGTCTCTGCGTCTCACACTGACGAGACTCATCTGACCTGAGAGCGCCAACACAGCCAGACACACCGAGACACGAAGCCCCGCCCACTCTCTCTCTCTCTCTCTCTCTCTCTCTCTCTCTCTCTCTCTCTCTCTCTCTCACACGCAGACATAATCAGGACAGAAGTTTATTTTCCCATTTAATGTCATGGTCATGTCAGGACGGCAGAATGGATTTTAAAAAGAAAGAAGTTTTAATTAAAGTGATTTTGATCCAAACAAGCTTTTGTCTTTCGCGAGCTGAAGAAGTGTTTCACACATTAGGGCTGCAGACATGTCTTAAAGAGTCACTGTGGCTTAAACACGGTTTAATACATAGTATGTATAATTATGTCGTAGTGACGTCATGTTTGATAACCTCTAAGGAAACACAAACTCTCCTCCTCTCTGTGTCTGTTCAGACGTCCACCAGCGTGCACGTGCTCATCGTGGACGAGAACGACAACGCCCCCGAGTTTCCGGAGGAGGAGTATGTCACCGTGCTGAGCGAGGGGCCCGACACCGTGGGGGCCACCATCGCCACGGTGACCGCCATCGACCCGGATGAAGGTGTGAACGGCACCCTGAGATACGCCATCGCCCATGGCAACCTCATCCAGACCTTTCACATCAACAGCATCACGGTAAATACTTGCTATCTTACATAAGTGTTAAAATAGATATTAGACTGTTATTACAAACTGTAACACACACTTTAATCAGAGTCAAGTATGTGGGCACATACAAGGAATTTGACTCCGGATTTTTAATAGGTAATAGACAGTAGAGAGTGCAAAGGTGAAGAGATAAATATGGTTGTGAGTCAGCTGTTCATCAGAGTGACAGCCTGGGGAAAGACACTGGTTGTTTTGGTGTACATTGCTCTGTAACCCCTGCCAGAGGGGAGAAGTTCAAACAGCTTGCGTCTGGGGTGTGAGAGGTCTGCAGTAACCTTGTGTGTGTGTGTGTGTGTGTGTGTGTGTGTGTGTGTGTGTAGGGGAGGATCACGGCTGTGAAAGAGCTGGACTTTGAGATCAGCAGTGGTCACTACGCTCTGGTCGTCACTGCAACAGATCAGTGTCCAGATCCTGCTCTGCGCCTGACGTCCAGCACCACAGTAACTATGAATCCAGTTTCAGTATTGACAGTTCACTCTGCTTCCTGCTCCGGTGGGAAGATTTCCTGTTTTATAAAAGTTCAAACAGACAAACAGCTCCAAGAAACATTTATAAAAATGTGCACACATAAAGGAGCCAGGTGAAATAAAGGATATATAGAAAACATTCAGTGAGCATGTTGTTGAGTTGAGTTTAGAGAAATAAAACTGACACGACAGGAGAAAAGTACGAAGTCATCTGAAGCTGCATTAACATGTCAGTGAGCTCAAGCTGTGTTCCATATTAAAGGAGAGTAAAGCATGAACACGTGTGATCAATGCTAATATGGACACTTAAATTCCACCTGCTTCACTCTGAACATGGAACTCACTGCAGGTCGATGTATAAACCATGCCCCCCACCCCCCCAGGTGCTGGTGAACGTCCTGGACGTGAACGATGTGACCCCCACCTTCCCCCGACCCTACGAGGGGCCCTTCGTGGTGACGGAGGGCCAGCCGGGACCCCGGGTCTGGACCCTGAGAGCCAGCGATGAAGACTCAGGCCTCAACGGCAAAGTGGAGTACAGCATCACGGGAGGAGACCAGCAGAGTGAGTACAGCATCCCTCCTCTGTGTCCGTTCAAACCTGGTGTTCATAATGAGAGCACAGGTAAACTCCAGGTGATAACACACCCTCTGTGTGTGTGTGTGTGTGTGTGTGTGTGTGTGTGTGTGTCTGTCAGATGAGTTCATGGTGTCTCCAGTAGAAGGCGAGCTGCGTGTGAGGAAGGACGTGGAGCTGGACCGAGAGATAACATCCTTCTACAACATCACCGTGACCGCCCGAGACCTGGGGACCCCACCCCGCAACAGCTCTGTGAGATTAACACACACACACACACACACACACACACCTGACAGCTGAGCTCTCAGTTTGTTGGATAGTTTCTGAGGTGACTTTAGAGTCTTCATGCCATCAGGTGAAGAACATGTGACCATCAGCTGCAGGTTGACCTCCATCTGAGATATCTCTGAAGTTTATACTTCACTGGTTTAAGATCCTTCATGACATCTTGTTTGACCGGTCCTGTTTCTCAGTGTGACATGTAATGTGATGATGTCTTGTTATAAACAGTCCTGAGTTAACGTGTTGTTCCTCCAGGTGGTGGTGGGCATCCAGGTCAGAGACATCAATGATAACGACCCCGTCCTCCTGAACCTTCCTCACAACACCAGCGTGAGTGAAGGAGCCTCCGTTCACACCTCGGTGGCTCGAGTCCGAGCACGGGACACCGACAGCGGACGGAACGCTCTGCTCACGTACAACATCACCACGGGGAACCAGGACGGAGCATTCTATATCAACGACACGGTGAGACGAGGAGTAAAAATGTTCTCTTAGTTCACCTGCAGTGATGTTCAGGTGTACTCGGGACCTGGTGACATCACTGGTGGGTGTGGTTACAGGTATAACCTTCAGTCAGAGAGGCAACAGAAGACTACCCTCCGTGTGGAGTTTATTTCTCTTTAGGTATAAAACAGAAGGATCTGATGAGGTGAAGCAGATAAAGAAAAGGTGATTAGACTGACGGTTATCTGGACAGGTGTTCAGCTGCCTCTCCACTCGTACACGCTTCAGATGAATTTACAGATCAGAAGAGGTTGTTAATGTTTAATGTGCTACTAAGTGTACAAATACTGCATGTCAGTACAACATAACGGATGTCTCACCTGTTCCTGTCTCCTGTCAGACAGGTGTGGTGCAGGTGAACCGACCCCTGGACAGAGAGCGAGTGTCTGAGTACAGACTCACCATAACCGTCAAAGACAACCCCGAGAACCCCCGCATCGCCCGCAGGGTAACACACACACACACACACACACACACACTTCCTGTTGTGGTCACATGATTCACATCAGAAACATCCAGAAAGCACAGACCTGAATGTTCTTCATATCCAGATTACTCACTGAAAGTTCAGCATGTTTTCATCACGGTGTGAACGAGCTGCAGAACGTGTGTCAGTGTTTCACATCAGGTACTAAACAGCTCTCATCACAGGAGCAGGACTTTCTGCACCACAAGTTTAATGTTGTTTTGCAGCCTGTGAGAGCGCTGATTGTCCTTTCCTCCTCTCCTCCTCTCCTCCTCCCTCTCTTTACTCTACTCTTCATACTCCTCTGCTCATGTCACTGATCTTCATGGTCTCTCTGTTGCTCAGGATTCAGACCTGCTGCTCATCTCTGTCCTGGACGAGAATGACAACCGGCCACTGTTCTCCAGGAGCAGCTACAGAGCCGAGATCACAGAGAACTCTGCAGCAGGTACACACACACACACACACACACACACACTCATCACTCTGCAGCAGGTACACACACACACACACACACACTCATCACTCTGCAGCAGGTACACACACACACACACACACACTCATCACTCTGCAGCAGGTACACACACACACACACACACTCATCACTCTGCAGCAGGTACACACACGCACACTCAGTCATCACTCTGCAGCAGGTACACACACACACACACACACACACACACACACACACTCATCACTCTGCAGCAGGTACACACACACACACACACACACACTCATCACTCTGCAGCAGGTACACACACACACACACACACACTCATCACTCTGCAGCAGGTACACACACACACACACACACTCATCACTCTGCAGCAGGTACACACACACACACACACACACACACTCATCACTCTGCAGCAGGTACACACACACACACACACACTCATCACTCTGCAGCAGGTACACACACACACACACACTCATCACTCTGCAGCAGGTACACACACACACACACACTCATCACTCTGCAGCAGGTACACACACACACACTCATCACTCTGCAGCAGGTACACACACACACACACACACACACACACACACACACACACTCATCACTCTGCAGCAGGTACACACACGCACACACACTCATCACTCTGCAGCAGGTACACACACACACACACACACACTCATCACTCTGCAGCAGGTACACACACACACACACACACTCATCACTCTGCAGCAGGTACACACACGCACACACACTCATCACTCTGCAGCAGGTACACACACACACACACACACACACACACTCATCACTCTGCAGCAGGTACACACACACACACACACACACACACACACTCATCACTCTGCAGCAGGTACACACACGCACACACACTCATCACTCTGCAGCAGGTACACACACGCACACACACTCAACACTCTGCAGCAGGTACACACACACGCACACGCACACACACTCAACACTCTGCAGCAGGTACACACACATCCACACACACACACACTCACCACTCTGCAGCAGGTACACACACGCACACACACTCATCACTCTGCAGCAGGTACACACACGCACACACACTCAACACTCTGCAGCAGGTACACACACGCACACACACTCAACACTCTGCAGCTGGTACACACACGCACACACACACACACACTCATCACTCTGCAGCAGGTACACACACGCACACACACTCATCACTCTGCAGCAGGTACACACACACACACACACACACACACACACACACTCATCACTCTGCAGCAGGTACACACACGCACACACACTCATCACTCTGCAGCAGGTACACACACGCACACACACACACTAACACACACGCATGCACGGGGAGAACATGCAGACTGCACACAGAAAGGCCCACTATGTCTGAACAGGGACTCAAACCACGAACTTTCTAGCTGTGAGGCGACAGCGCTAACCACTGTACCACCGTGCCGCCCTGGTCCTAATCTGTGAAAACTTTACTCTCCTTGAATTTGAAAGTCTTCAAAGTCTGAAAGTTTGTTATGACCTGATTCATGTTTGATAGAGAACAGCTTCACCAGAGGACTGATTATTTACCTCTCCTCCTGTCTTTCTGTCTGTCTCTGTCTGTCTCGCTCTATCTGCCTGTCTCTCTCTCTTCAGGCAGTACAGTGACGGTGTTGAACGGCCCGGTTCTGGCTGAGGACAAAGACATTGGACCGAACGCTGTGGTGAAGTACCGTCTGCTGGGAGCCAGAGTGGACCTGTTCACTGTGGATTCTGACTCAGGTAGAATGAGCGCTCAGACAGCAGACTCACCTTTTGACCTGCAGGTGTTATTATTAATACCTCTGTCTGTCCCTCCAGGTGTGATCCGAGTGCGTCAGGGAGCCCGGTTAGACCGAGAGTCTTTCCAGGAGCCTCGGGTGGAGCTGTTCCTGGTGGGGGAGGACGTGGGAGGTTTGAACAGCAGCGTCCCACTCACAGTCACCATCCTGGACCAGAACGACAACCCACCTGTGTTCAGCCCGCCCAGCTTCAGCGTCCGACTGCCTGAGAACAGCCCCACAGGTGAGAGGGTCAGCAGAATACAGGTGAGAGGTTCAGCCCCACAGGTGAGAGGGTCAGCAGAATACAGGTGAGAGGTTCAGCCCCACAGGTGAGAGGGTCAGCAGAATACAGGTGAGAGGTTCAGCCCCACAGGTGAGAGGGTCAGCAGAATACAGGTGAGAGGTTCAGCCCCACAGGTGAGAGGGTCAGCAGAATACAGGTGAGAGGTTCAGCCCCACAGGTGAGAGGGTCAGCAGAATACAGGTGAGAGGTTCAGCCCCACAGGTGAGAGGGTCAGCAGAATACATGTGAGAGGTTCAGCCCCACAGGTGAGAGGGTCAGAAGCCCCAAACCTGTCTGGGATGGGAAGGAGAACTACCTGTACATGTAGGAGAGAATCACACTGTGTCTCCTCCTCTCCTCCTCATCATCTTCTTTTTACCTCCTTTTCTCCTCACCTCCTCCTCCTCCTCCTCTCCCTCTCCTCACCTCCTCTTCTCCTGGTCCTCCTCCTCTCCTCCTCTCACCTCCTCAGGTGTGGTGGTGACTCAGCTCTCGGCCTCAGACGCTGACTCGGGATCAAACGGTTGGCTAGTGTATCGTTTGGAGGGCGGTGCTCAGGACCGTTTCGTGGTCGACCCGCTCTCTGGCGCCGTTCTGGTGGGCAACGCCTCCCTGGACAGAGAGGAGCGGGGCTCCTACCGCCTGGTTGTCATGGCGACAGACCGTGGCACGCCCCCCCTGTCAGGCACAGCGACCCTGACGGTCGTCCTGGATGACGTAAACGACTCGCGGCCCCGCTTTATCGAGCCAGTCACCATGATCAATGTGAACGAGTCCACGCCGCCTGGTGTGGTGGTCGCCACGCTGACCGCAGAGGACCCCGACCTGCACCCCCGCCTAGAGTATTACATCATCTCTGTGGAAGCAAAGGATGATGGGAACAACCCAGTGGATGGTCTGCAGGAGTCGTTTGGCATTGACTTACACACAGGTGAGTCTTTAACACCTGAACAAGGTGTCGGTAGTGACAGATTAAATCTATATCTCATCTAAACTTGTTTTCAGGCGCCGTGTTCGTACGGAACCCGCTGAACAGAGAGCTCGTCGCTACGTTTGAGATCATCGTGTCCGTCCACGACAACGCCAGTGACGTCATCGACAAGTCGGGCAGCGTTCCCAACGGTGAGTCCATTTATAACCCAGAATCCTCTTCACCCTCAACATTGTTTCTCACCCTCTCTCTTTCTCTCTCCCTCTTGATGCCCCGCCCCCTCTGCAGCGAGGCTGACCATCAACGTGCTGGACGTGAACGATAACGCTCCTCGCTTTCGGCCCTTTGGAGTCTCAAACTTCACAGAGAAGATTCTGGAAGGAGCTCAGCCAGGAACCACGCTGCTGTCAGTGTCAGCCGTAGACCCAGACAAAGGTCCCAACGGGCAGGTGATCTACCAGCTGCTGCACCTGCCCCGCGGGGGGTACGTCCGGCTGGAGGACCCCTCCACAGGTACCACTCCCCCGACACAGGTTAAAGTTCAAACTCACCAACCGTGAAGATACAGAGCAGGTGATCTGAGTGTCCAAAGACTCAGGAGGGATGTTCGAGTAGTTAGTTAGTTAGTTAGTTAGTTAGTTGGTTGGTTGGTTGGTTGGTTGGTTGGTTAGTTGGTTAGTCAGTCAGATGGTTAGTCAGTTAGTTAGTTAGTTGGTTAGTTAGTTAGTTAGTTAGTTAGTTAGTTAGTTAGTTAGTTAGTTAGTTAGTTAGTTAGTTAGTTGGTTGGTTGGTTTGTTAGTTGGTTAGTCAGTCAGATGGTTAGTCAGTTAGTTAGTTAGTTGGTTAGTTGGTTAGTTAGTTGAAACTGAAACTCATGTGTTACTCATCGTTCAGGGAAGATCGTAGCCAACCAGACGGTGGACTTTGAGCAGGTTCAGTGGCTGAATTTCACGATTCGCGCTCAGGATCACGGCTCTCCTCCCAGGATCGCTGAGCTTCCTGTTTACCTGAGAATAGTCGACGTGAACGACAACAACCCCGTGTTCCTGCAGCCCTCATACCAGGTACTGAATAATTCTCACTGATTTCATTTAAACAATAATTATAATAATAATTATATAATAATAATATATACCTATCTGTCTGTGATCCTACTCTGTGTGTGAAGGAGCCTGTGTTTGAGAACGTGGACCTGGGCACCGTCATTGTCCGAGTCAGCGCTGCAGACGCAGACTCAGGACTGTTTGCTGTGGTCGAGTACAGTTTGGTGGATGGGGAGGGAAAGTTCGGCATCAAACCGTCCACAGTGAGTCTGAACGTCCTCCTGACAGGAAATGAAAGTTTAAATGTTCCAGTAGCTCCAGATGTTTTAGCCTTGTGCTAACTGTCAGTGCTCATTCCTCCTCCTCAGGGAGAGATCTACATCCTGTCTCCTCTGGACAGAGAGACCAAGGATCACTACACGCTAACCGCTGTAGCACGGGATAACCCCGGAGGAAGCTCCAACAACAGACGAGAGAACTCTGTGCAGGTGAGCTCAGCAGCTGGAAGGACGCAAACATGTCTAACACAGAGATAAGTTACTGATTCAGCTCCTGAACACAGCAGTCATCTATTAAATAACTCTACACAACTCAAACAGCCCAGTGACACCATCAATCCACAGCTCTGCTGCTGGAGGACAAGCAAGGTTACTCAGCTGATTCATTCATTTGATCAAACAGTGAATCTACAGCTCATTAAGATTTTCATACGTGTTGTACAAACTGAAGCATCAACAAGGCTGTTCTTTGGTTGTATTATGAGTCAGTGTTAAAGAGATGAAGGCGGTGTGATGGTGGCGGGGTTTCAAACTTTACTCAAACACGTGTGTTTATTTCCTGTTGATAATCTCTACGAGACGTTTCAATAATACAAACTGTGAGGAGAGTTATAACCCTCCTCTCTCGTGCTGCGTGCTGCTCTTCAGGTCCTGGTGACGGTCCTCGATATAAACGACTATCGGCCTCGTTTCTCAGAGCGAGTGTTCAACACGAGCGTGTTTGAGAACGAGCCGAGCGGCACGTCTGTGATCACAGTGAGAGCGAGCGACCTGGACGAAGGAGAGAACGGAGCCGTCCTCTACAGCATGCTGGGGCCGCACTCAGGTGGGAGTTTATACAAGCTGATCTCATGAATGACATATTATGAGGTTAAAGCTCAGTACACACCTGTGCACGGATGTCTCCTGTTTCAGATGCCTTCTCCATTGATCCCAACACGGGGCTGGTGCGTTCTCGCCGCCTGCTTCAGTCCTCGGAGCATTTTAACCTGACAGTGGTGGCGACGGATCAGGGCCGTCCTCCGCTGTGGGGCACCGCTGACCTCATCATCAGCGTCATAGATGTCAATGACAACAGACCCGTGTTTGTGAGGCCAGCCAACGGAACCATCATCCACATTTCGGAGGTATCTGTGCTCGTCATACATGCCTGTGGTTGTTTGTTCCTGTGTGACTGTGAACCAATCAACACGTTACTCTCCTGACACTGAACTGAGTGTATGTTTCTGTGTCTGTTAGCATTACCTCCCTGTCTGAGGCTCAGCATGTGCAGCATGTGTAAAACTGTTTACCCCCCCCCCCACACACAGGAGCAGCCCCCGGGCCTCCCCGTCTACGAGGTTCATGCTACAGACTCTGATGAAGGAGTGAACGGGGAGGTTCGTTACGCCTTCCTGCAGACCGGAGCGGGAAACAGAGACTGGGAGAACTTCCACATCGACGCCACGTCTGGAGTCATCACCACCACCGTGAGGCTGGACCGCGAGAAGCAGGCGCTGCTCAGCGTGAGTCACCTCCAAGGATAATGTTACTGTGTGTGTGTGTGTGTGTGTGTGTGTAGAAAGATGATTTAGAAACTGTCTCTCTCTCAGCTCATCATCGTGGCCCGGGACATGGGTCAGCCGGTGCCGTATGAGACCACGCAGCCCCTCCAGGTGGCGCTGCTGGACATCGATGATAACGAACCCGTGTTCCTGAAACCTCCGGTGAGAAAGTGAACACGTCTGACACGTTTCATGTTCATCAGAGCTGCTGTTCACCTGTCTGTAATGTTCCCTGTGTGTGTGTGTGTGTGTGTGTGTGTGTGTGTGTGTGTGTGTGCGCGTGCGTGCGTGCGTGCGTGCGTGTGTCTGTGTGTGCCTGTCCCTCAGCGTGGCAGCTTGCCGTTCCAGAAACTGAGTGTACCTGAGCACTCTCCTGCAGGTACTGTGGTGGGAAACGTGACCAGAGCTGTGGATGCAGACGAAGGATCCAATGCCGTCGTTTACTACTTCATCGCAGGTGAGACGTGATGAGGTCTACTTTCAGCTCATGGTGAAAATATGATGCAGAGGTTGCACCAGCAGGAAAGCCATCACAGAGTCCGGAGGAGGAGCTGACGAGGAGTTTCACCATGTTTCTATGGCTGCAGTTTATCTGGATGTCGTTTGTGCATCGTCACAGATGAAAGTCTCTTTAAATAAATAATGAAGACGTGTGTTTGGATGTGTTCTTCTTCTCTGCTCTTCAAAGCTCCTCTCAGATGATGGATGTGTCGTATCATGTCTTTAAAAGAAACATTACAGACGTGTGTTTGGATGTGTTCTTCTTTAAAGCTCCTCCCACACGATGAATCTCTCGTGTTTTCCTGCAGGAGGAAACTCTGACGGTAACTTTGGCCTCAGTCTAGACGGAGAGCTGAAGCTGAACAAAGACCTGGACCGGGAGGAGACTCCGGTCTATTCCATCATCATCAAGGCCTCCAGCAACAGGAGCTGGACTCCGCCCAGAGGTCAGAGGTCATCCCGGGCCCGAGCCCTGGACCCTGCCCGGGACCCCTCCCTGCTGGAGGTCCGGATCGAACTGGAAGACATCAACGACCAGAAACCTCGCTTCACTAAGGCCGAGTACACTGCAGGTAACACACAGTCTGAGCGTGTGTGTGTGTGTGTGTGTGTGCGCGTGTGTGTGTTTACATTACCCCCCCTCTCTGTGTTTCAGGTGTGGCAGCGAACGCTAAGGTGGGCTCTGAGCTGATCCGCGTGGTGGCGATCGATAACGACGTGGGGAACAACAGCCTGGTTCAGTATCACATCGTGATGATCAGATACCTGCAGTCTCAGAGTAACGGCAGCGAGGACGTGGGCAGCATCTTCATCATTGGTCAGCCTCATCACAGTTACACTCATAAGAACCACCAGTTTAACTCCCACAGCGACGCACTGCACCAGTTTAATGTCGGAGAGTCACGCGGTTTTTAGCATCAGGAAATCAGAATCAGAAGTACTTTCGTGATCCCAAAGGAAGTGATTTATCAACATATATATATATACACTCACCGGCCACTTCATCAGACACATCCTCCCTATTTACATACATGAGGGGGCCAGAGTATTAGGAACACCTCTGAATATAATGCAGCTCATTACCACCGATGAGCTCGATGCTGAAATCTCATTGAACGCCTCTGTGACGACTCAGAGAGGAGCCTGCACATCACAGGCAACATGACAGCAGATCTTACAGCTGAGCTGGTGTGTTGGATTACATTCGATTTTTCAGGTGTACCTAATGAAGTGGCCGGTGAGTGTATATGTAACTCTATCAGCAGACTTACCAACGTCATTCAAACGGTTCGAATCAGAGGTGAATGCATCCTGTTGTCATCAGTTCATCAGCACTGAGCAGAGAGGAGCTGTTCCCTCTCAGGGCCAGTCTCATGCTGTGACTACTTTCACATCACGCAGAGATCGGACTCACAGTGAGACTGTGAGGCGATGCTGCAGTGACATGCCTCAAACAGAATGCAGTCACGTGTTATTTCCTTCATTAAAACTAGATTTCATCCCGCTCTCTCCGCAGGTTTGACAGATGGAATCATCCGGACGTATGACCTCTTCACCGCCTACAACCCAGGCTTCTTCCAGCTGGAGATTCTAGCGTGTGACTTTGCTGGTCACTGCACGACCACCAACGTGAACATCTACATCCTGAGAGACGACCAGAGGGTGAAGATCGTCTTCAATGAGATCCCCGATCTGGTCAGAGAGAACCAGGAAGAGTTCATCAACCTGCTGTCCAACATCACCGGAGCCATTGTCAACTTAGACGACATCCAGGTCAGAGCTGTTTCCTGAACTTCCTCGTGGTAAGAGTTTTCTAGAAATGTCAGACGTGTTTGTTGCACTGGTTTATTTCAGTTCCACGTGGACAAGAAGGGCCGAGTGAACTACGCTCAGACCGACATGCTGATCCACGTGGTCAACAACCAGACCAACAGCATCCTGGATGTAGAAAGGTGAAGCTCCATCCTCAAATCAGACTTTAATGTTACACTCATTCTGTCAGCAGAGACAAGAACATCTCTCATTATAACCTCCTGATGTTCTCATGTTCCCGTTCCTCCTGTTTCAGGGTGATCCAGATGATCGATGAGAACAAGGAGCAGCTCAGGAACCTGTTCAGGAAGTTCAACGTGGTGGACGTTCAGCCTGCTGTCAGCGACAAACTGCCCGATGACATCACCACCCTGCAGGTCTGCTCACACCTCCTGACACACACACACACACACACACACAACCACACACACACACCTGCAGAAGTTTTATTTGAGTCTTCTTCTCCTCAGCTCGTCATCATCATCCTCGCTGTGCTGCTGTGTTTGGCAGGAATCCTGTTTGTCACCATGAACTGGCATTACCGCAGAGTGTGAGACTCATCAGCGTTTATGTTCAGGAATTATATAAATGTTATATAATATACACTCACCGGCCACTTCGTCAGGTACACCTGGAAAATCTAATGTAATCCAACACACCGGCTCAGCCGTAAGATCTGCTGTCATGTTGCCTGTGATGTGCAGGCTCCTCTCTGAGCCGTCACAGTCCCGTGCTGCTTTATACTCACAGGTGTCCCTAATACTATAATTCATATCATGTAGGTCAGAACAGCAGCACGCTTAACGACGGCCTCAGTAACAAACACACTTCAGATAAAAACTAAACTTCATAAAAGCAGAATCCACGCTGTTGGATTGAAGTGCATTAGATCATACAGGTGTACCTGGTGGTAGGTGGTGAGTGTATATATATGTATATATATATAAATATTATGTAATGAATATATTATGTATATAAATGTTGTACATGTTCTCGTGTCGTCAGTCTGACACATCAACATGTCTTCTTGTTCCTGTTTCAGACACCAGAGGAAGCTGAAAGCCATCGTAGCAGGATCCACAGGTGAGAAGCAGCTTCTCTGTGTGGTGTTCACCTGAGGATGTTTTTATCTTCTGTTTAAACCACCTGTCCTCCTCCCTGCAGGTAACCAGGGTCTGATGGACATCCTGGACATGCCCAACACCAACAAGTACTCGTTTGAGGGGTGAGAGAAAGAACAGCATCTGTCACATGATGCTGAAGACAAACTTTGATATTCTGCAGGAGAGTTTATTCAATTATTCAAAGTTACCTGAGGTCAGACAGAGCATGTGCAGACCGTCCTCTCTGTTCAAGTGTTCATACTTGTTGTTTTTGTTCTGAAGATCGGGAACAAACTTTACTTTGACTTCAGGAACTTGTACACCTGTACAGGTGTTACCTTGGGATGGATCCAGGCTAACAGCTTCCCCCTGTTTCTACTCTTTATGCTATGCTAACCTAGCACTAATGCTGAACTCATAACTTAGCATATTTAAAGTTTGTCTGTAGTTGCTCACACGTCCTCGGTGTTCTGTGGATAATCAGCTGCTCTCTGCAGGGCGAATCCAGTGTGGTTGGACCCATTCTGTCGTAACCTGGAGCTGGCCACGCAGGCGGACCACGAGGACGACCTCCCCGAGAACCTGAGTGAGATCACCGACCTGTGGAACAGCCCCGCCCGCACCCACGTCAGTCCCAACATCAGTCTGACTTCACCTTGATCACTTAACAGATGGTTTTCATACTGGAGAGGACATGTCGGGGTGTCAGCGAGACGTGTCCTCTGATTGGTCTCTGTGTCCTCCTCACAGGGGACGTTTGGTCGAGAGCCTCAAGCGAAGCCTGAAGACGACCGATACCTGAGAGCCGCCATCCAGGAGTACGACAACATCGCCAAACTGGGCCAGATCATGAGGGAGGGGCCTATCAAGGTGAGACACACACACGAATGCCATCAGGTAATCTCTCTGCTTCCATCATTTGGGGGCCGAGGTCAGAGGAGGCGAGTCCCGTCTGTCCTCAGAGCACACAAAGAGACCTCCAGGACTTGAGGATGTTTAGACGCACACTTTAGATTCGGGGTCAGACTGCAGAGGTTCCATGTAGACTCTCAGTGAGGGTGTGTGAGCTCTTTGAGACTGTGTGTGACCCTTCCTGCCGTCCTGTCAGGGCTCTCTGCTCAAAGTGGTCCTGGACGACTACCTGAGACTGAAGAAGCTGTTTGCAGCTCGACTCGTCACCGTGTCCACCAGCCAGGGGGACCACTCGTCCGTCACTGAGGTGGGAGACAAACACCTGAAGCTCCGTCTGCTGCTGCTGCGTCTCTGCAGTGATCTGTCCTTCCCCTCTGACAGGGCTCCTGCTCTTCCTCTACCTCAGTCACTTGAAACAGCCGTTTCTCCTCTCCGACTCCTCTGATGTTCCTCCTCCTCCTCTCGTGCTTACAGTAGTTAATCATTTAAACCAGTTCTGGAATGAAGTCTGTTGTTCTCTGCTGATCTGTATCTCACTGCTTTTCTAACTATAGTTCTCTTTTCCTGCGAGTGATGAGCACATTTCTCTCCTGAAACTTGTTCCATTTCCAGAGCTGTCTCTTCTTCCTGTTTAATTCATCTTCTCTCCCCTTCCTCTGCTGTTCTCCTTCATCAGCTGATCCAGAGCGACCTGGAGGACGATGAGGACGACCGTCTGAGCGGCGGTCGCGGCACTCTGCGCTTCAAACACAAGCTTCCTGTGGAGCTGAAGGGTCCTGAGGGCGTGCACGTGGTCCACGGTAGCACAGGAACCCTACTGACTTCTGACCTCAACAGCCTGCCGGAGGACGACCAGCGGGCCCTGGCTCGCTCTCTGGAGGCTCTGAACAGCGAGGGGGGGCTTTATTCTGAGCGCAACGCCCGCACAGAGTCGGCCAAGTCCACCCCGCTGCACCGCCACAAGGACGGAGATGTCCTGTCGGAGAGTCCGCTGGAGATCACCGAGTTATGACTAGCCGAGGCCTCGCTGGTCTGAGCAGGTGTGTCCTCCTGACTCCGCCCCCTGAGGAGGAGAGGACGGAGCAGGAGTGTGTGTAGTCGAGTTAACCAATCAGCCAACCTCAGAGACGGCGTGCAGCCTGGTCGGCCCGAGCTGACGATGAACGATCAACTGTGACCTTAAAGCGGCCTCATCCTCACCAATCCTTTACCTGGACTGCGCGCACACACACACACACACACACACACGCACGCACACGCACACGGGCGGCTGCAATCTCGACTCAGACTCGTGTTGTTGTTAAAGATGAACGTTTGCTGCAGACTGAAGCTCTCATGATGCTCAGTGTTTCACCTGACAGCAGGTGTGAGAGGACTGTAACACCTGCACAGATTAAAGAGCTCTTTGTACCTGAAGGAGGAAACATTCACACCTGCTCCTCACCTGCAGCTGGACGCAGACTCCTGCTCTTTAAACTGACTGAAGCCTCGTGACGAAAAAAGAATTTTATAATAAATTTGATATTTAAGGAAGTAAAAAAAAGAAAAAGTCTCACAGATGAAAAAACATTTTATAGACCTAAAGACGTCTCGGAGCCGCAGACTCACACTGCCACCAGAGGGCGCCAAGGCATCTCAGTGAGCAGCGTTTTATTTTTTTATTTATAGAAAATGTGATGAATTAAAAGATATTTTTTGAGAAACAGCTGGCTTACCTGACAGGTAAGACATGTCTGGATGTTTGGAGTATGTGTATCTCGTGCTTTGGTGACGTATGTTGTTGTTTCCTGACGAGTGCTGTGTCAGTTTTATATTCACATTTTGTAACTTTTTATTTCTTTGTCATTCTTGTCCTGAGATCTGTGTTGGGAAATGTTGGATGATCTGTGATAATAAAAGAAATATGCAACGACCTTTGACCTCTGTGAATGATCCTCACCTGTCTCTCAGGTCTGACAGGTCAGGAGACTGACCTGTCTCACTGCCTGTTCACCGTCATTTCTCTACACGATTCAGTGTTTGAAACTGAACACTGACCTCTAGTGGTGCTTCAGAGACAACACTTGGCAAATGGCATGAGTTGTAGCATCACTCTGTTTATTACTCTCAGGTTACAAAGAAAGGGTTCATCAGTAATCGTTGTGAAGGACTCTGAGCTCTTCAGACTCCTCGGCTCGCTGAGCTTGCGGACGCTGCAGTCGAGCCGCTGGCCGGCATCTTCTTCAGAGTCCTGTTCAGCTGAGGACACAGATACACGAGATCAACACTGATACAGAAACGTGTAATGCTTTAAAATGACTTTAGCCTGATGAATCGGTGCTCACCTCTTCAAACTTGTGGATCTGTCTGATGAAAAAGTCTCCGTATCGACGAGCAACCTTAGTGTCAGCGATATGGATCATGTCCTGATGGAGTCACACAGAGAACACCGACATCACTGTCTCGCTCACAGACTGAACACACGTCTGACCGCGTCTCCCTTTAATAAAGACAGCTCTTTAAACACACTCTAGCTCACCTTGTCGATGTAGAAGTCGACCTCAGACGCAGACTGAAACTCTCCATCCAGAGCTGAGATGCCGCTGGTCCACACCAGGTTCTTCATCTTGTGTTTGAAGACAAGCAGCTGAATCCTGAACTCCTGCTCCGTCATGTCCAGGAATCCTGCCAGCTTAGCCACAGGCATGGTGGTGTACAGCTTCAGGAAGCTGCAGAGACACAGCGTGTGACTGAGACCATGTACACCGAGTCAGCAGGTTTAAACGGAGGTAGGGTTCCTAAGGGGTCAGACTGGTGAAAAACTACATGACTGACACACAGTCCTAACACCGGGGGGGTCACACTGTTCAGCAGGTACAGACATACTGGTACAGGTACTACACATGATGTGAACTCTGCTGCAGCAGCTGCCTCTGCAAATATGAGGAACAAAAATCCTCAATCTTCCTCCACTGGATGTAAATGAATTTTAGTTTACCTACAGGGTGACCTTTGACCGTACCTGCGGATGGTGGAGAGCTGCGCCTGCTGCTGCACCTCCTCAGCGAACACCTTCAGCTGCTGCTGGAACGGCTCTTTGTGGTAGTTTGGATGAACGTTGTCGTAGTTTGGAACCACAGGAGACAGAAACTTTGGACAGGCGAAGCTGAACAGCTCCTCAAACACCTGCAAGTCTCTGATGAGGGAATAGTACCTGTTACTGACAGAGAACTGAAAACACAGGTAAATAAACCCACGACTGCTTCATGGAGCTGTGACTGAGAGATGGACCAGGTTCAATGTAGTTAAAGAAGCATATCAGGTGAGTGAGGTGTTACACACGGATCAAATTAAAAGGTGTTATAACTGGTATAAAGACGCTGATGCAGTGAGACAAACAGTGAACACTTCCTGCAGAATGTCTCTCTCACCCTTTCTGCATGCGCAGCATCTTGTCTCCGTACTTCTCCCTGAGCTGTGTGTGGATGCTCTCGTCGATCCTCATGGGGTACATGGTGAGTGCGATGGCCAGCAGCCCGTGCATCTGCTCGTTCTGCTTGTTAATCTGAACACACACGATACAGATTATCATTATTATTATTACACCAGTTATTAACTTCAACTATAATTAACTGTGGGGGGGTTAAACCTGACTGACCATCTCATATTTGTACGTGGACCTCTGGAACATGTTCCTGGTCCTCTGGATGTACAACAGGATGTTGGCGAACACTCGGATGGCGTCCTGGTAGCGCCTCATCATCAGGTAGGCGAAGCCCACGTAGTAATAAGTGGTGATCTGACACTCGGGCACGCGGGAGTACATGCTCTGAAGGATGAAGTGACAGCAGGTGAAGGTGAACACAGCGGTCTATATATATTCAGCAGTGACGTTGCTAGGTACTCGCCTGACGCATTTAAATTTCAAAGGACGCAGTAAACTCACTATCCATGCGTCCCAGGGACGCACCAATCTCTCCTGTGCAGAACGAAACATTCTGAAGTAGATTTGTAGTGAAAGTGGTTAAAATCACAGCAAAGGGAAACCTGGCTGTCGGAGCGTCGCTGTTTCAACCCTCTGCACATCTAATCAACGCAGACGAGATCATGTGTACAGTCTTGCGACATGCTCGTTTAGCCACGACAACAGCAACTCGCCCGTCACCGCGGATTTACAGAGGCTGCTCACAATGCACCACAAACATATCTGCATCATTTTATTATAATCACCAGGCTTCCCACTGTGTTAGTTAAGTTTCATTGTTAACAGTTTAAGTGATTGACTCATTCCATCCTTTAGTTTTATTTAAGCCTCAAAAATAATCGAGGTTTCCCTCACTTGCAATGATGTCGAGATAGCTGGAGCTGAGGTGAAGTGGTTCGAGATCAACGCCTTCAATTGTCCAAGAGAAATTAGAGTGTCGATCCCGAGTGTTGTAAGTGATTCCACGTTTGGAGCACAAAAACTAAAGGCGGATTTTCCAAGTTCAGAGTTAACACGAGGCACTTGAAGCACGAGATAGCCATAGAGCGAGTTTTGTAGGTTCCAGTATTCCAGTTCAGCATGGATGATATGTAGAGCGGTCGATGTCCAATAAAGGATTTATAGATAAAAAAGTGCTCATCACGCCTCTGTGTTAGAGAAGACCAGCCAACTTTGTTATACAGAATACAATGAGTGTTGTAGGGATGTCCAGTAATGAATCTGAGAGCACAGTCATGATCTGAGTCCAGGGGTTTGAGAGCGGAAGCAGCAGCGTGTCTGTCGAGTACATCGCCATAATCCAGGACTGACAGAAGACTGATTCGATTAGAACCGTTCTACGGTTATTTGGGAAGTTAGATCTGATTCTTTACAGAAAACCACATTTTTGTCGCAGTTTGCTAATAAGGTTTTCAATATGGTGTTTAAATGTGAACGATTCATCCAGCCAGATACCAAGATATTTATATACTGAGACTCTTTCAATGCTGCTACCATTCAGTATGGATAGGTGTACACTGTTAAAATCAGAATCTCTTGATCTTGAAAAAAAGCATGCTTTTTGTTTTGCTAGCATTTAGCATCAGTTTAAGGCTGTGAAGTGTATTCTGCAGAATATATAACAGCACAGTGTACAGTGTCAGCAGAACAGTACAACATCATCATCAGCGTAAAGATGGATATTACAGTCAGTTATTGAAGAAACAGTGTTATTAATATAAATTGTGAATAAGACAGGGCCCACAACTGATCCCTGGGGAACACCTTTTGTTAATGGTAAAAACTCTCATTGGATATTTCCGGCTTCGACCCACAGATCTATCACAAAGGTCATTCTGGAACCATTTGCATGCAACAGAGTCGAACCCAATATTACACAGTGTCTGAGTATGAGAGGAGCACGATCAACGGTATCAAAAGCTTTTGAAAGGTCAAAGCAGCACAATGCTTCTTCTCATACATGTTAGAAACAATGTTATTAACAACTAATGTTACAGCAGAGATGGTACTATGCTTAGGCCTGAAACCAGACGGATGAGGGCTGAAGACGGAACATTGTGAGCGAAATACTTTGAGTTGGTTGTTTACCAGGGATTCCAGGATTTTCACCAGGCAGGGAAGTTTGGATATTGGGATCACTGTTGTTTACCCCTCAGTATAAAAGAGTCACCTGAGCAGTCTTCCAGATATTGGGAAGTATACCAGCAGAGATGGAAAGATTAAAAATATACGTTAATTGCTCGGTGATAAATGAAGAAGACGGCTTTAAAAAGAATGCATCCAATTTGTCTGCTCCGGTTGATTTCCTGGGATCGATGGTTTCTAGTGCGTTAAGTACATCACTGGGAGAAATAGTCTGTAGTGTGAACATAGTTATTATATTCAATATGTGCAGGTAAGATATTTGTTTTTTTATTTTTTACAGAGTTTACTACCCTCCACATTTTTGCTGGATTTGATTGTGAGCGCTGAATTAAATCTAGATAACTTGATTTTGCTTTTTGTACATAGGCTGTGCATTTGTTTCTGAGCTGTCTGACGATGAGCCAATGGGACGGGTCCCCTGAGCTCTGTTCCTTGTGGAGAACCAAGGATTTGACCTGAGCTTTTTAAAAGGTCCGTGTTTATCCACGATTGCAAGGAAATTCTTTGAGAAATTTTCTAATGCCATGTCAGCATCGTAAGATGAATGTCACTATGATAGAGATCGGTTATGAATGCTTGTTCATTAAAGATTTTTGTATTTCATTTAAAGACCATTCTTTTTTTTTTTGATTGGGTCTGGGGGGCCACAGTGATCAGTTGTGTAATGTTCATTAGATAACCAGTCACGGTTGAAGTCACATAGGATGATTATTTCTGAGAGTGAATATTGCATCGTGTACAGTCATCAGTCATCCTCGGTCCGCCTCAGGGCAGCATGTGATTTAGTTGCTTTCAGCATGAGGTTCATATTACAGGCTGTTTCCCTTTATTATTAAGATGTCGACCATCGCGAGCAAATAAATCAGGCCTGTTTCAAAATGCGCTGAAGTTGTCAACAAACAGGATGCCATAGTTAAAACAATATCCTTTGAGCCACACATGCAGCTGCCGGAGTCTGCTAAAGTTTACGTGGCCAAAACAAGGTGAGGGTAGTGGACCGGAGACGACACATTGCCTTCCACCGTCCAGCGCAGTGTCAATCCGTGCACTAAAATGCGCCTTAGGCACGGTGACATGCCGAACCATACATGATCTGAAGACCAGACAAGAAGATGAAGAAGAGGGAGATGCCTGGGATGTCACCATACACACACCCTGCTTTGCATCCGCGCACTCCGAAGATCTTCATGGAGCCTCCTGGTATCTGCAGCCCGATGTTCTGGCAGTAAAGCTGGAGACCAAGTACACCGGACGGGTTTGCCTCCTCGATGCCGGTTGCCTTGGCCGAGAAGACGGCCCGGTAGACACCGGCACCGTGGATGAAGGCCGAAGGTGCTCAGCCAGTGAGGGAAACTCCAATTGATCCAGTACGCTGAACCTGTTAGCCAGCTGAAGATGACGAGGTGACGGAAGACGAGATCGGGCGGCGTGGAGCATAAGGGAGATTTTAGTTTTACTCCAATCTGTGGCTCTGGAGGTGGTGAGGTGGAGCTGTGAGGGTTTTTAGGCCTAGCATCCAGATAGAGCCAGGGATCCTCCATCTGCGTCTGAGCGATGCTGTAGCAGGGAACAGGGGCATCCAGATCTCCAATACCGGCGGCAGTTGGCACTGGGCCAAATGTAACCAGCGTGTCAATAAGCATCTACCCCTCCCAGATCTGGTGTAGAGTGGAGATTCTCTCATGTAGTTCCGAGATCTCCTGACTACGTCGTAGGCAGTTTATGCATTCAGATGGTGCATTAAGTGAAGCCATTCTAGAAGCAGCAGCAGTGTAGAAAGTTAAGAAGTCTGGACACTCGCCCCATGCTTTCTGTTCCCCCCCATACCTGGAGCAGCGTCTCCCACATGCTCATCAGAGCGGACGGACGGACAGGTTTGCTGCTCCCTCCTGTGTGTGTGTGTTGCAGCTGTGTAGTGTTGCTCTCAGTCGTGTTTGATCTAACAACGCGCCTCCTTCACGAGCGGCTCACCTGCTGCTGTGAAAACGAGTTCGCAAGTAAATCAAATCTGAAACGCAAGTTGTATTTTTTGGGCGTCAGTGAAACGTGCAGCTCATGATGGATGTAAACAGATCAGACGGATAGGAAGAGAGATACAGAGAGCTGCTGTGTGCAGGTACAGCAGGTGAGCAGATTAAAGTAGGTTGTGAACAAACACCAACACGTGGTGGAGAAGCATAAAGCACAGTTAGAAAGGAGGTACGATAGAGCTTTCTTTAAAAAGGGTGACGTATTGTTCGCTGCGGAATTGTTCATGTGTTAAAATCAGCACTCCTATTGGTAATTTGTTGTTACAAAAACACGTATTAGCATTTTGTTTGTCACGCAGAAGAAAGTTGTTTTCTAATTAACTTTTCAGATTTGCAATTTTATTCTTTTAATTTGAGATACATTTTGAACATTAGTGAATGTATCTGTTAATAATAACCATATCGTACCATACCAACATCAAACATGAGTTTAACACTACAATTTCTCAGGAACCAAACACTGTATTGGGGACCCACTCAGATCACCACCCGTGGGTTCCAGGACTCACTACACTGAAAACCTAGCAACATCACCGATTCAGTGGCACCAGTATTACACCGTGTCTCTGTGACGCAGACTCACCTTCTTGTTGAGCTCGATGTTCTCCAGCACTTTGATGGCCTGATAATAATCCCCCAGCAGCGAGTGCAGCCTGAGCAACCCCACCAGGCTGAAGTACCCCAACATCTTATAGAGAGAGTGACGGCCGTACTCTCCGGCTACGCTCTCTGGGTCTCCTGCAACACAACAACACACAACATGAGGAACCACCACACTCAGTACTAGGGATGCACCGATCCATCGGACGGCGATCAAAATCGGCCGATATGGGCTCTAATTAGATAATCTCAATATCCAAATAATCTAATTACCTCATGAACGAGTAATCGAGTACTCCAAAATTATATATTTTTTGCCGTAACAAAAAAAAAAAAACATACGTCGGACACGGACCTCCAGGCCCGGAAATTGTCAGCTATATAATAATAATAATAATAATAATAATAATAAAAAACTTTATTTATATACCACCTTTAAAAACAAGACTTTATAAAGTACTTTGACAGCAAAGCAAAACAGAAAACAAGCAAAGCACAAAACCAAATACCCAACAGGAGAACCCACACAACCAAGACCAAGGGGACAAAGCAGGAAGAAGTAGAAACAGGAAATAAAATAAAATAACTAAGAGATAAAAGAAAGGAAATAAAGCAAAAAGAAATAAAAGCTGTAAAAGCAATAAGAGGTAAAAACCAGTAAAGGCAATAAAACAATATAAGAGCTAAAAGCAACGGGCAATAAAAGAAATCAAAGCAGTAAAGCAACGAAAGAGATTAAAGCAATAAAAGATTTAAAAACATTTTAAAAAGATAAATATGAGACAATAAGAAGACGACATCGCGTAAAAGCAGGTCTATAAAAGTGAGTTTTAAGAAGAGATTTAAAAGATGTCACTGATTTTGCGAGCCTTATCGCCTCTCTTTTTTTATCTAATTTTTTTTGTGTTGATTTTTATAATCTTAGAAAGGTTGAAAAAATGCATTTAAATTGGTAATCGGCATCAGCCCAAAATCCTGATTGGTTCATCACTACTCGGGACACAACACGAGGAACCACCACACTTGGGACGCAACACGAGGAACCAACACACTCGGGACGCAACACGAGGAACCAACACACGAGGAACCAACACACTCGGGACGCAACACGAAGAACTAACACTCTCTGGTCAAACTTATCCTGTTTCATCAGCACTAAAGCCACATTTCACAGGACTTTAATCTTTTTTTAGTAACCATACATTTTAGTTGAATAGTTACAGATTTTAAAACATAAATGCCCCCCCCCCATCCCCATGTTTATGTGTCTCCCTGCTGTTTACCCCCACTGGTGTAGACCTCCAGTTGCCGGTTGATGTTGCTCTTGTCGACCAGCGAGTGCAGGACGTTCAGGACGCTGTGGACGTTCCATATCTTTGGGTTGTTCCGCAGAAACTCGATCTCCTCCTCCGACTTTTTGGCCGTCTTACAGCGGTACTGACTGAACGACTGGAACTTAACAGGACACACACCCATGTTTCTGTGTTAGCATCTTTAAAGAAACTCTCTGCTGTTGGATTAATGAGACGTTAGAGGACAGCTGGATCGGTCACATGACAATCAACATACACTAAGAATAACCACAGAACACTCAAACTCTGTCTTTGTTCTGTTAAACGGAAGACACATGAGAGCAGATTCATCACGCTCTGTACCTGATAGATGAACTCATCAATGATGTCCCAGAGCCACTGGTTAGGCAGCTCCAAGGGGGCGGGGCCATCAGCATCTGTTCACAGTCACAGACACTCATAAGACTCGTCTTTCATCAGGTGACAGGTCATGTAAAGGTCAGTGTGTTACTCACTGAGGATGTAGTTGAAGAGGTTGCAGTAGTTGTAGTACGACTCAAACCTCTGGTCCAAAGTGGGTCCACCCTGAGGATCAAAGACGTTTAAACATCACATCAGAAAGTTTTTCACACGTTTAACAAGGGTCTTCAACGACCTAAAAGAAGTGTTGAGTCACTCACGCTGACTTTAGCGTAGATGTGTCTGTAGTACAGCTCTTTGTAGAGGATGAGGAACACAGCGTCTGTACGAGAGAACAAACACACTAATGAATCATCACATTAACTTATATACAGTTTAAACTCCAGTGACAGGATGAGGGGGTCTTTAAATCGATACAACAGTAAACACAGCAAACACCTCCATAATGGCCTCATAGTTATTCAGCTGCTTGCATAATAAAAGGTTTAAATTCTGGCTAACATCAGTTCTATCGGGCAAACATTTTTCATTGATGATACTCTAAAATGTCCTGTGAAAAACAAACAAAGACATCTGCAACAAAGAGGGGGCTGAAACACTCACCGTTTCCGACGAGTGATGCGATGGCCTCGGCCTCAGGCCATGGAGACGTCTTGAAGAAACGATCCGTCAATTTATTCCAGCTGAAGAGAAACAGAAGAGGATGGATGAGAGACTGAGAGGTTTAAATCTGGCAGAAAAGGAGGATGAAGAGAAAAAAAACTGCATGTGGGTTTTATTTCTTACACGACCAAACCTTAACAACCAACTGTGTATGATAAATCTGTATCACCACGTGTGATGTGATGTGTGTGTGTCACCAATCTGTTAGAGACAACATCGTCACAGAGCTGCTGTTTGATGGAGCCGATTGGCTGATATGTCGTACAGCTCGGGACAGACAGAACAAACTTATCCTTCATGTTATTGGACACCTGGGTGACACATCCTGCTCCCTATAAATGGTGATTAGATTTTTAAGGAGAAGCTGTCAGAGCTCTCTGAAAAGATGCTGGACGCTGTGATTTTCCTCCAGACGACCACATGCTGCTGAATGCACTCTGCCCATCAGGAACAATAAAGAACACTGTGATCACTATGGTACCCATCACAGGCACACACACACTAACGTCTATGTTAAAAGCAGCAACATCACCACAGGCTGAAAAGGAGAGACGCTCACCTGTTCTCGTAGACGTCCTGGATCTCGTAGATCTTCTGCTCGATGCTCTCGCTCGACACGCGGTTGGACTGCAGCTCGTACACTTTCTGGTCAATCAGGTCTGAGATGGTTTTGTGGAAATACTGCAGGAAGTTCTTGATGACCTCTGGGATGACGTGGTAGGTCTGCTGTTCGTACTGACGTTCATAGGCCAGGTCTGCTTTGGGGTCACCTGCAGGAGGGAAGAGAGAGAGGAGGAGAGACTCACACTGTTGATGTTTACACACGTCTGTGTGAACAATGCTTTTACATGTTACAGGCTACCTGCAGTCTGTACACAGGAGCTAATTATAAATGATAGCTGATCACATATAACGTCACCCTGAGATGAAGCGATGTGCGCAGACTCACCGGTGTGCAGGTCGTAGTCATTCGGGTAGGTGTAAGGGTCGTACTGTGGAAAAACACTAGGAGTGAGACATCTGTCACTGATGCTAAGTTAACATCTCTCCAACAGACATCAACAGAGTTAGCTTACTTTGCTAACTCGTTATCTTTATCAGGTTACAAACGCAGCGATACTACAGCTACATTTTCATCAGAATCAAGCCAACATCCATCACTGACATCATGCTAGCTCATCGCAAACTGCCGTTGTGCCGGTAGCTAGTCAGCTAACAGGCTACTAGCGTGTTATTGTTCCTATCAGTGGAGCAAAAAGAGAGAAGAAACTGCACCGACCTCTTCCTCGTCGTGGTAAGACATGATGATGATGAAGATGATCGAGAGACTCCGCAGTAAAAAAAAGCAGAACGTGTACTCGGTTAGCTAACGCTGCTAAACCACGCAGCTCGCGCTGAACAGACGACCGGAAGCGGAAGGAAGGCGCGGCTTCTTCTTCGTCTTTGGGGTTTTACGTCAGCTTGCATTTAAATTGTGACATTACCGCCACCTTCCGGTTTCTAATTTTCACTCATTTTAACGCCTTTCTCGGTTCAGTCGTTCATAAAAAGCCAGAATCCACTTTCTTCCTACACACTCAACATTTTGAGATACGCGTAGCGTTTTGAGAGAGAGCCTGTGATTACTTGTAATCACCATTAGATGGCGCTATAGCTGCATGGTGCTGCTCTCACATTAATAAAGAAACTCCAGATGTCCAAAGAATAATCGTCAAATTGATAATTTCCCTCAAAATCTGTAGTATTGCTCCTCCTCATTTACATTTACAACTCATCTCAAGAGTTGTACAACTGAGTTTGAGAGCACTGATTAACGTTCAGTCTGTCAATCAAAAGCACAGATTAAATGATGAAATTTGTGTTAGTTTGAGGAACTTTGTGTAACTTACTTTGTAAAATGTTTAAGCCCCCCCCCCCGCGTGTGTGAGTGTGTCGGGGGGTGTATAACTGAGCGTGCTTCTCCCTGAGCGCGCTTCTCCAGCTCCTCCTCTCTCCCACAGTCAAACATCCTCAGAAACGTTTCTGAAAGAAAAAGGAACTCCTTGTTGTGGTTTTGAAGGAGGAGAGAAGAAAACGTGAAAGACAAGAATCCCTGACGTGCTTCCTACCACCAGCAGACGGAGTCCCTCTGACCTGCACCTCCCTCCGGCTGAGGAACTGCCTGCATCCGATAAGAGATCGACAGATTCCCGTGCGGAGGGTCTGAATGAGGATAAGAGGAGTGTCAGAGAGAGAGAGAGAGAGAGAGAGAGAGAGAGAGAGAGAAGACACTGAGTGAAGAGGAGAGGTCAGGGACAGAAGGGGAGAAATCCGGAGAGTGTCCACACAGAAGAAGCCGAGGAGACGAAGTGAAAGAAACCAGAGACCACCTCTCTTCCTAAACAGGGACCACTGTGGATTTTAAACACTTAAGAGGCCTTTGTTCTTTTGTTTTTGTCGAAGTCTGTTGAAAAGGAAATTCAGAGTGAATTTTGGATCGCGCGTAACTTTGGAGAGCTTCTCGCCTCGCTGCAGGATGCGCGTCCGCCCGCTGCTGCTCCTCTGTCTGCTGTGCGCTGCACGCGCTCAGAAGTTCTCCGCTCTCACGGTAAGAAGATCCACAATGCCAAAGAGAAACAATCAGTGCTACAGGAGTGTATTTTATGAAACAGGTTAAATTAACAGACATGAGTGCATCATCCTCTCTGTGAGCATTTCCTCTCATAATCAGTTTTCCTGTTACTGAAAATAAGTCATAAAGGCAGATACAGCATGCTCTTTTCATGGAGCTGACTGTGGATTTTATATGTAATAAAGAAAAGCCTGTTACTGATGGAAATTTAAACTCAAAGGATCCAGTGAAGAGGTTTCATTGGAGGCTCTGTGGTGCTCCGTGTGTGTGTGTGTGTGTGTGTGTGTGTGTGTGTTTCAGAGTCTGTGCTCAGAGCTGCTGGTTTGTCTGTGAGCAGTGTCTCTGGGCTTTAGGGTCATTACCTGCCTGCTCCTTGCTCTGTCCTGTTTACTGCTCATTGTACCTGTGGCCGCAGAGGCCACTCTGCCAGTGTCAGCAGATCGCTGCACAAAGCACATGGCATCCAAACACACAGCAAACAGCTGTATCTGCTGACATCCTGTCCGTCTGTTTGACAGAAAACTGCAGGAGAAAGTGTCTCTGATGAGGAGTGTCTTGTCCAGGAGCAGGTTCACAGTTCAGAGTGATGACAGAGAGCAGGATGATCAGAGGTTCACCTGAGACTTAAAGGTGGATGTGTTGATGTGACACACAGTCAGAGTGTTATTGTTCAGGTGAAGCGTCTTTAATATCTGAGAAAGTCACAGATCTGTTCTGGTGGACTGTGGTTCAGGATCAGCTCAGTCAGAACTCCACAGGTGTGACAGGTTCATGTTGTTTGATTGACAGGTGAGGTCTTTTTCAGGTGATGTTCTGTGAATATTTGAGGTCAAACAGGAAGTGAAATAACTTTCATGTATGTGTGCACCTGCCCACAGACTCATTAGTCACATGAGTACCCCACACGCTCAAACACACACACACCCTCAGAGTGGGCCGCAGGTTGAAGCTGTCACTTTCTTCCTTCCACATCTCTGGAAACTAATGATCCTCGTCCTCCGAGCGTCCAGCAGGAAACTCCCGCCGAGTCGTTTAACACGTTCAGCTTGGCTCTCAGCACCCCCCCCGACCCCCGCGGCGCCCGGTGTGAGGGGCCTCTTTGGGTGTGAGGAGCAGGGGCCTCCCAGACCAGAAGGCCCTCATCGGCCCACAATGTGCTCTCTGCTGGAGACTCCTCCGCACTCATTCAATCCCACAATGCCTCAGACCAAAGGGGGGGGGGGTAATAGGATTTGATTTCTGTGCTGGCTGGTTTGGAAAAAAACTTCTCCTCACTCGGCCCATCTCGTCTCCTTCTGCTGCCAACGTTTGTATTGTTACAGCAGATGGAAACAGATTCATCCAACAGAGACGGAGAGAGGGGGGGGGGAGAGAGAGAGAGACAGAGAGAGGGGGGTAGAGAGAGGGAGAGAGGGGGGGTAGAGAGTGGGAGAGAGAGAGAGACAGAGAGAGGGGGGGGGAGAGAGAGGGAGAGAGAGAGAGACGGAGGGAGAGAGAGGGAGAGAGAGAGAGACGGAGAGAGAGAGAGAGGGAGAGAGGGGGGGAGAGAGAGAGACGGAGAGAGAGAGAGAGACAGAGAGAGAGAGAGAGACATGATGGAAAATCATTCCACCATTATCTAGTTTTATTGTCCTTGTATTATTTTTGCTATGGCGATGTAAAGGTTGTTTGTAAAGGTTGTTTGTAAAGGTTGTTTGTAAAGGTTGTTTTTAAACGTATGTTTCCCGTGTTAATAAAGCTCCTTTGAGTTGAATTGAGACAGAGTTTGTGTTCTGTCTTGTTCGAGTATCTTTGTGATGAATCAGGTGGAAGTTCAGGAAGAAAACATTGATCACTGAGAGAGACATTACACACACACACACACACACACACACACACACACACACACACACACACACTCTCACTGTGAACTCTCTGATTTCATGGCTGCCTGTTTCTCTGCTGGCCGGTTCAGAGACACTGAGCTGCTGAATGACTCTGTGTGAGCCGTCAGACGCTGCTGCTGCTGTCATGTGAGTGTCTGGGTGGCCTGGATGAGCCTGGATGAGCCTGGATGGGCTGTGGAGAGGGAGGAGGTCCAACAGCAAGCATCAGAGCAGAAACAATGCCACACTCCTGCTGGACTTTCTGTGAGACGATACAGCGATGCAGAATGAATCCAAGATGCTCAGAGACACAAAGAGGAGATGAGTTTAAACAGAGGAAACGACCTGCATGTTCATGAGAAAGAGATATTTCAGATCTTCAGAGGCCAAAGACAGAAACTATCAAAAAATATCTCAAATATTCAGTGTCTGTTCTCTTCCAATGTGTTTGCACGGGCCTCTCCTCTCTGCACCCCCCCGGAAAGATTTATGAGCAGGGCTGACAGAGGGGGCTGCACCCCCAATCCTGCCCCCTGCCCAGGGCGATGCTGCCTCCTCTTCCAGGTGCATACAGCCCTGCAGCTCCGGCCTCTTGTCTCACTGTGTTTGTCACATGTCAGACACAACAGTTATTACCCCCCCCCCCCCCCATGTGTGCCTGTCTGGCTACCTGCCTGTCTGTCTGCCTGTCTGTCTGCCTGCCAGCCTGCCTGTCTGCCTGCCTGCCTGTCTGTCTACATGTCTGCCTGCCTGTCTGTCTACCTGCCTGTCTGTCTGTCTGTCTGTCTGTCTGTTTGTCTACCTGCCTGTCTGTCTGCCTGCCTGCCTGCCTGCCTGCCTGTCTGCCTGTCTGCCTGCCTGTTTGTCTGTCTGCCTGCCTGCCTGTCTGTCTGTCTGTCTGTCTGTCTGTCTGTCTGCCTGCCTGTCTGTCTGTCTGTCTACATGTCTGTCTGTCTGTCTGTCTGTCTGCCTGCCTGTCTGTCTGTCTACATGTCTGCCTGCCTGTCTGTCTGTCTGTCTACCTGCCTGTCTGTCTGTCTGTCTGTCTGTCTGTCTGTCTGTCTGTTTGTCTACCTGCCTGTCTGTCTGTCTGCCTGCCTGTCTGTCTACATGTCTGCCTGCCTGTCTGTCTGTCTACCTGCCTGTCTGTCTGTCTGTCTACATGTCTGCCTGCCTGTCTGTCTGTCTGTCTACATGTCTGCCTGCCTGTCTGTCTGCCTGTCTGTCTACATGTCTGCCTGCCTGCCTGTCTGTCTGCCTGTTTGTCTGTCTACCTGCCTGTCTGTCTGTTTGTCTGCCTGCCTGTCTGTCTACCTGCCTGTCTGCCTGTCTATCTGTCTACCTGCCTGTCTGCCTGTTTGTCTGTCTACCTGCCTGTCTGTCTGCCTGTCTGTCTGTCTGTCTGTCTGTCTGTCTGTCTGTCTGCCTGCCTGCCTGTCTGTCTACCTGCCTGCCTGTCTGTCTGTCTGCCTGTCTGCCTGCCTGTGCTTGAATGTGCTGAAGTTTCTGTGTGGCAGCAGACGTTGGGACGGAGGCGAGATGTTGGTGCATCGTCTGAGAGCCGAACAACAGCAGAGTGACTCAGTGTTTCATGTGTGCAGATATTTCTTCATGAGGAGACAAAGAGAGCGGACGTGTTGAACCTGCAGAGACACGAGTTTGTTTCTATGCTTCCAACAAATTGAATGAATCACAAAAACTTTATTAAACCAACAACAGTCACACAAAGATCCCTGACATCCAGTTTATTCAGCTTCTTTCATTCACTGTCTCTTCATTCAGTGGGGTGGAGGGCAGATACAAAGGTGGGGTTGACATAGGTGATCTGCAGGGTTTGTTTGTTTTTTCACGGCTGAGTTAAAGCCCGTCAGGTAAATACCTGCACAGGTGTGAGCTCGGACAAAGAGAGGAGGAAGAGTCAGTCACGTCTTGTTCTTCACACAGCTGTCAAGATAATAAAGAACAGACTCATGTTTCAGTATGTGTGTCAGACTGGTCATCCTTCATCCCTGTTTGACATGATGTTCCCGTGTTTATGAACCTCAGAATTAAATGTCGAAAAATTGATTTAAAGTTGGTTTTAGTTTAATAAAATGTCTTTACTCTTTCCTCTCGTCTTCTTGAGTCTCTCAGAATCAGAATCATTTTTAGTGTCATGTAAATGTGTCCTGTGTTTCTCTCTGTAGTTCCTGCGTGTGGATCAGGATAAGGAGTGTAACACGGACTGCAGTGGAGCTCCTCGTAAGCCTCTCTGCGCCTCAGACGGTCGGACCTTCGCGTCTCGCTGCGAGTTCTTGCGAGCAAAGTGCCGCGACCCCCAGCTGGAGGTCATCAGAGGGCCGTGCAAAGGTCAGGTCATGAGCCACGGTTCAGCACCTCCTGGTGGGGGTCACAGTGAACACCTGTGGGTTCAATTCATTCAGCTTAATTGATTCTTTGAGGGGGACGAGTGAGGCTGACACAGAGTGAGAGAAAGAGAGAGAGAGAGAGTGAGAGAGAAAGCAGCTGGTTTTCAAAATGTTGGTGCTGGTAAAGAAAATGTTAGTATTTCTGTTGAATCAAAGTAGGACATCCTTCAGACTGTAGCCAGCGCAGCAGCTCTCTCACTAGTGTGAAATTATTTCAACTCTTCAGACCAGATGAAAAAGCAGAGCTTGAATGAAACACTGCAGATGAAAAGTTAAAGGACAGAGAGGGAGGTCAGGCAGCTCCCAGACTATCTTTGTTAGTCAGTGTTGGAATGAAGCACCCCCCCCCCCCCCCCCCCCACACACACACACACACACACACACACACACACACACACTAACTCTACAGTTAAAAGCTCTAACTCGACTCTGCTGGGTCATCGCTCTGCAAACAAAGCCTCTTTCTTACATGTTAAATATCAGATCCTTAATGCAGCGAGTTTGTTAAAAAGAATCTTCACATGACAGAAAATCATTTCACCATTTTGTCCCTTGCTGGGTCTCCATGGTAACATCTCTGAGAGGACATCTGGACATGGCTGCAGCGCCGGGACTCAGAAAAGAGACTTCCAGCACGGACAATAAAAAGGACAAGAGTCCATGAAAGTCATATTGTAGCGTCAAAAACACGAGTCTGAAAGAGTCCAACGCCCCACTGCGAAAGGGATGAAGGGAAATCCACAGTCAGCAGCTGAAATACACCAAAGGGATGACATAAAACAGATACAACATAAAGCTGAGAGGACATGAAGCAGATACGACATAAAACAGAGAGACGCAAAAAAACAGACAGACGACATAAAGCAGAGAGAAGATGTAAAACAAAGAGACGACGTAAAGCAGAGAGACAACGTAAAGCAGAGAGACGACGTCAAACAGAGACAACGTAAAGCAGAGAGACGACGTAAAGCAGAGAGACGAAGTCAAGCAAAGACGACGTAAAGCAGAGAGACGACGTAAAGCAGAGAGACAACGTCAAACAGAGACAACGTCAAGCAGAGAGACGACGTAACACAGAGACGACGTAACACAGAGGGACGACGTAAAACAGAGAGATGTCGTAAAACAGAGACGACGTAAAGCAGAGAGACGACGTAAAACAGAGACGACGTCAAACAGAGACGACGTCAAACAGAGCGACGACGTCAAACAGAGACGATGTCAAGCAGAGACGACGTCAAGCAGAGAGACGATGTCAAACAGAGACGACGGTAAAACAGAGACAACGTAAAACAGAGACGACGGGAAGCAGAGAGACGACGTAAAGCAGAGAGACGACCTAAAACAGAGACAACGTCAAACAGAGACGATGTCAAGCAGAGATGACATAAAGCAGAGAGACGATGTAAAACAGAGAGACGACGGTAAAACAGAGACAACGTAAAGCAGAGAGACGATGTCAAGCAGAGACAACGTAAAACAGAGACGACCTAAAACAGAGAAAACGTAAAACAGAGACGACCTAAAACAGAGAAAACGTAAAACAGAGACGATGTCAAGCAGAGACAACGTAAAACAGAGACGACCTAAAACAGAGAAAACGTAAAACAGAGACGACCTAAAACAGAGAAAACGTAAAACAGAGACGACCTAAAACAGAGAAAACGTAAAACAGAGACGACGTAAAGCAGAGAGACAACGTAAAACAGAGAGACGTCGTAAAACAGAGAGACGTCGTAAAACAGAGGCGACGTAAAGCAGAGAGACGACGTAAAGCAGAGAGACGTCGTAAAACAGAGAGATGACATAAAACAGAGACGTCGTAAAACAGAGAGATGACATAAAACAGAGACGACATAAAGCAGAGACGACGTAAAGCAGAAAGACGACGTAAAACAGAGAGACAACGTAAAACAGAGAGACGTCGTAAAAAAGAGAGACGACGTAAAACAGAGAGACGTCGTAAAACAGAGAGACGACGTAAAACAGAGATGACTTAAAGCAGAGAGACGTCGTTAAACAGAGAGACATTGTAAAACAGAGAGACGACGTAAAACAGAGACGACGTAAAACAGAGAGACGTCGTAAAACAGAGAGACGACGTAAAACAGAGAGATGACATAAAACAGAGACGACATAAAGCAGAGACGACGTAAAGCAGAAAGACGACGTAAAACAGAGAGACAACGTAAAACAGAGAGACGTCGTAAAAAAGAGAGACGACGTAAAACAGAGAGACGTCGTAAAACAGAGAGACGACGTAAAACAGAGATGACTTAAAGCAGAGAGACGTCGTTAAACAGAGAGACATTGTAAAACAGAGAGACGACGTAAAACAGAGACGACGTAAAACAGAGAGACGTCGTAAAACAGAGAGACGACGTAAAACAGAGACAACGTAAAACAGAGAGATGTGAAGCAGAGAGACGACGTAAAACAGAGACAACGTAAAACAGAGAGATGTGAAGCAGAGAGACGACTTAAAGCAGAGACGACGTCAAACAGAGAGACAACGTCAAACACAGACGATGTCAAGCAGAGACGACATAAAGCAGAGAGACGACGGTAAAACAGAGACAACGTAAAACAGAGACAACGTAAAACAGAGACGACCTAAAACAGAGAAAATGTGAAACAGAGGTGACGTAAAGCAGAGAGACGACGTAAAGCAGAGAGACGTCGTAAAACAGAGAGATGACATAAAACAGAGACGACGTAAAGCAGAGACGACGTAAAGCAGAAAGACTACGTAAAACAGAGACGACGTAAAGCAGAGACGACGTAAAGCAGAAAGACTACGTAAAACAGAAAGACTACGTAAAACAGAGACGACGTAAAGCAGAGAGACGTCGTAAAACAGAGACGACGTAAAACAGAGACGATGTAAAGCAGAGAGACGTCGTAAAACAGAGATGACGTAAAGCAGAGAGACGTCGTAAAACAGAGAGACGACGTAAAACAGAGACAACGTAAAACAGAGACGTCGTAAAACAGAGACGACGTAAAACAGAGAGACGACGTAAAACAGAGAGACGTCGTAAAACAGAGACGACGACGTAAAACAGAGAGACGTCGTAAAACAGAGACGACGTAAAACAGAGAGACGTCGTAAAACAGAGACGACGTAAAGCAGAGACAACGTAAAGCAGAGAGACGTCGTAAAACAGAGAGACGTCGTAAAACAGAGACGACGTAAAACAGAGACAACGTAAAGCAGAGAGACAACATCAATCAGAGGGACGGTCAGAGATGTGTTTCAGTTGTGTTTAAGGACGGTGAGTCAGCGTTTGTTTTCTGATGAAGATGAGTTCAGTCTCAGTTTTTCCAGATTTCTGCTCTGAGCCTCAGAGGAGGATAATTTGGGTTTTTCCACCAGAGCTAAATTAAGTTTTCCTCCGTCCAGAACATTCAACGTGTTGTGACAGTGACACACACATACAGACACACACACACACACACACTGGGCTGAGAGGAACCAATGCACATTCCCCTGTGTGTGTCTAATGGACAAACTCCTCTGAGCCAATGTTCTAAACTAACATGACTCATAGTTTTAATGAACCTGACAGACAGACAGAAACACTGACAGACAGACACATAGACAGACAGATAGAGCAATACACAGAAAGATAGACACAGACATATACACAGACACACAGACAGACAGACAAAGAGACAGACAGAAAGACAGACACACAGTTACACAGACACTAAATGGACAGTACCTGACATCCTGAGAGTTTACACAGCTGGAGCTGGTAGCTGTGGAGTCTCTGACACAGAGACGTGAAGAGTCGTGAGCTGCACACAAAGTTTCAGGCTCGTGTGGAGAAACAGTCCAATGCTCGAGCTGAGGACTTTAACAGAGACAGACTCAGAAGCATTAAGGACGGTCAGTTTTACACAGGCATCAGCCCTTTTCTGTCTGGAATGTCCTGCAGGAGCCATGTCTTTAATATCTTTAACATCTTTAAAGTCTTTAACATCTTTAATGTCTTTAACGTCTTTAACCTCTTTAATATCTTTAATGTGGTGATTTTTGTGTCCTCAGATACGTCCAGATGTGTTGCAGAGAAGAAGTACACAGAGCAGCAAGCCAAGAAGCTGTTTCCTCAGGTCTTTGTGCCTGTTTGTAACCCTGATGGGACGTACAGCGAGGTAAAGACACACAGCGTCCAGGATAACAGACCAGAGTAATGTCTCTTCATCCTCACTGATGTAGTCTCTCTCTCTCTTCACCCTCACTGATGTAGTCTCTCTCTCTCTTCACCCTCACTGATGTAGTCTCTCTCTCTCTTCATCCTCACTGATGTAGTCTCTCTCTCTCTTCACCCTCACTGATGTAGTCTCTCTCTCTCTTCACCCTCACTGATGTAGTCTCTCTCTCTCTTCATCCTCACTGATATAGTCTCTCTCTCTTCACCCTCACTGATGTAGTCTCTCTCTCTCTTCATCCTCACTGATGTAGTCTCTCTCTCTCTTCATCCTCACTGATATAGTCTCTCTCTCTTCACCCTCACTGATGTAGTCTCTCTCTCTTCATCCTCACTGATGTAGTCTCTCTCTCTTCACCCTCACTGATGTAGTCTCTCTCTCTTCACCCTCACTGATGTAGTCTCTCTCTCTCTTCATCCTCACTGATGTAGTCTCTCTCTCTCTTCACCCTCACTGATGTAGTCTCTCTCTCTCTTCAACCTCACTGATGTAGTCTCTCTCTCTTTATCCTCACTGATGTAGTCTCTCTCTCTCTTCATCCTCACTGATGTAGTCTCTCTCTCTCTTCACCCTCACTGATGTAGTCTCTCTCTCTTTATCCTCACTGATGTAGTCTCTCTCTCTCTTCATCCTCACTGATATAGTCTCTCTCTCTTCACCCTCACTGATGTAGTCTCTCTCTCTTCATCCTCACTGATGTAGTCTCTCTCTCTCTTCACCCTCACTGATGTAGTCTCCTTCTCTCTTCACCCTCACTGATGTAGTCTCTCTCTCTTTATCCTCACTGATGTAGTCTCTCTCTCTCTTCATCCTCACTGATGTAGTCTCTCTCTCTCTTCACCCTCACTGATGTAGTCTCTCTCTCTTTATCCTCACTGATGTAGTCTCTCTCTCTCTTCATCCTCACTGATGTAGTCTCTCTCTCTTTATCCTCACTGATGTAGTCTCTCTCTCTCTTCATCCTCACTGATATAGTCTCTCTCTCTTCACCCTCACTGATGTAGTCTCTCTCTCTTCATCCTCACTGATGTAGTCTCTCTCTCTCTTCACCCTCACTGATGTAGTCTCTCTCTCTCTTCACCCTCACTGATGTAGTCTCTCTCTCTTCACCCTCACTGATGTAGTCTCTCTCTCTCTTCATCCTCACTGATATAGTCTCTCTCTCTTCACCCTCACTGATGTAGTCTCTCTCTCTTCATCCTCACTGATGTAGTCTCTCTCTCTCTTCACCCTCACTGATGTAGTCTCTCTCTCTTTATCCTCACTGATGTAGTCTCTCTCTCTCTTCATCCTCACTGATGTAGTCTCTCTCTCTCTTCACCCTCACTGATGTAGTCTCTCTCTCTTTATCCTCACTGATGTAGTCTCTCTCTCTCTTCATCCTCACTGATATAGTCTCTCTCTCTTCACCCTCACTGATGTAGTCTCTCTCTCTTCATCCTCACTGATGTAGTCTCTCTCTCTTCACCCTCACTGATGTAGTCTCTCTCTCTTCACCCTCACTGATGTAGTATCTCTCTCTCTTCATCCTCACTGATGTAGTCTCTCTCTCTCTTCACCCTCATTGATGTAGTCTCTCTCTCTCTTCAACCTCACTGATGTAGTCTCTCTCTCTTTATCCTCACTGATGTAGTCTCTCTCTCTCTTCATCCTCACTGATGTAGTCTCTCTCTCTCTTCACCCTCACTGATGTAGTCTCTCTCTCTTTATCCTCACTGATGTAGTCTCTCTCTCTCTTCATCCTCACTGATAGTCTCTCTCTCTTCACCCTCACTGATGTAGTCTCTCTCTCTTCATCCTCACTGATGTAGTCTCTCTCTCTCTTCACCCTCACTGATGTAGTCTCTCTCTCTTTATCCTCACTGATGTAGTCTCTCTCTCTCTTCATCCTCACTGATATAGTCTCTCTCTCTTCACCCTCACTGATGTAGTCTCTCTCTCTTCACCCTCACTGATGTAGTCTCTCTCTCTCTCCATCCTCACTGATGTAGTCTCTCTCTTCACCCTCACTGATGTAGTCTCTCTCTCTTCATCTTCACTGATGTAGTCTCTCTCTCTCCATCCTCACTGATGTAGTCTCTCTCTCTTCACCCTCACTGATATAGTCTCTCTCTCTTCACCCTCACTGATGTAGTCTCTCTCTCTCTTCACCCTCATTGATGTAGTCTCTCTCTCTTCACCCTCACTGATGTAGTCTCTCTCTCTCTTCATCCTCACTGATATAGTCTCTCTCTCTTCACCCTCACTGATGTAGTCTCTCTCTCTCTTCACCCTCATTGATGTAGTCTCTCTCTCTTCACCCTCACTGATGTAGTCTCTCTCTCTCTTCATCCTCACTGATATAGTCTCTATCTCTCTTCATCCTCACTGATGTAGTCTCTCTCTTCACCCTCACTGATGTAGTCTCTCTCTCTTCATCTTCACTGATGTAGTCTCTCTCTCTCCATCCTCACTGATATAGTCTCTCTCTCTTCACCCTCATTGATGTAGTCTCTCTCTCTTCACCCTCACTGATGTAGTCTCTATCTCTCTTCATCCTCACTGATGTAGTCTCTCTCTTCACCCTCACTGATGTAGTCTCTCTCTCTTCATCCTCACTGATGTAGTCTCTCTCTCTCTTCATCCTCACTGATGTAGTCTCTCTCTCTTCATCCTCACATACAGTCCCTGGTGTATCTGTGCTAACTTCCTGCCGTCTATCTCAGGTTCAGTGTCACAGCTACACCGGTTACTGCTGGTGTGTCACTCCCAACGGCCGACCAATCAGCGGCTCCGCGGTGGCCAATAAAAAGCCTCGATGCCAAGGTGGGAAGCAACAGACAAACACACACACACATTGAGTTCTGAGGTATGCCGAGTATAAAACAGCTCAGAGGGACTAAAGTGGCGTTCAGTGACTCCACGCGTTCACTGTGACTCAGAGTCTGAAGCTGCTGTAGAGTGAACAGAGAGAATTACACCTGACAGCTGTCCTCATCTATAGTCACATGTAGTACATTAATCTCCAGCCACATACAAGGTTTGAATAAAGTTTTAACATAAAGTCAGAACAGAAATATAAATGTGTATCTTTATATTATTAATGCTAAAATGAAGACAGAAGACAGCATCTGTTTGTAATTCTGATTAATTTGAACTTTTTAGGATCGAAACAGGAGCGAGCTACGACCAGAGAGCCAGGTAAATCAGGTGAGACTGTGATGAACAAAGTTTACTGTGTGTGTGTACTGGAGTGTTTGTTCTTGAGCATGTGTGTACCAATCTCAGCCTGCACGTATGTGTGTGTGCGTGTGTGTGTGTGTGTGTGTGTGTGCGTGTGTGTGTGTGTGTGTGTGTGTGTGCACACTCTTACAGCCTGTCTCAAATATTGAGTCAGTTTGCAGCCTGATTAAACTCAGTGTGAGCAGCAGATCCAGAAACAGCCTGTTGTCTTCATCAGGCAGCAGTCCTCCTCCTCCTCCTCCTTTTCGTCCTCCTCTTTGTCCTCCTCGTCTTTCTCCTCTTCCTCTCTAACTTCATCACTGGTTCCTTTTTTAGGCTACAGTGTCGCAAGATTCAAGAAAATCTTTGAACTTTATTCTCCCTCTCATCAACATGGCGCCTTTTCAACAGACAGAACCACTAACTTTGCCTTCAGACGTGTTAAATATACGTAAATATGTTAAACATGTGTGAAATATATATAATGTGTACATATATAATATTTAACACATCTTCTGCTCTCATCTTGTTCAACTGTTATTTAAAGTTTCACACAGAAAATGTGTCATTTGGGCAGGATTCCTTATGTGTGTGTTTATGATCGTGTGTGTGTGTGTGTGTGAGTGTGTGTGTGTGTGTGTGTGTGTGTGTGTGTGTGTGTGTGTGGGGTGGAGGGGGCTGTGGTTGGATCTAAGCTGGTTTGATAAACATCTTGGTGAAAGCAAACTAAACTGTAGATTTGTGTTGAAAACCAGCAGAGACTGAATCACTGTTTAATGGCTCAAATTCAGCCGAGGACAAAATGTGAACACAACATGAAAGACAGAAAACGTCCCCATAAACCAGGAGCTATATGATAAATTCATGATGGAATCACAGGCAGCTGACAGCCGCTAAACGAATGCAGGACGACCACCGATAGAATGTGTGTGTGTGTGTGTGTGTGTGTGTGTGTGTGTGTGTGTGTGTGTGTGTTGGGGTGTTCCTGGCAGACCCTTAAAGAGGTGTTACAGTGATGTTAGTGGCCGCAGAGTAAAGAGGTGATTAGTGGTTCATGTTGAATCCACATCATGAAAACAGTTTTAATAGTTTTACCATCAGAGAGAAAAACAGTGACACTGTGTTTGTACAACCAGCACTCACATTTAACCAGGTTATGTTAACCAGGTTATATTAACCAGGTTATATTACCAGGTTATGTTAACCAGGTTTAATTAACTAGGTTATGTTAACCAGGTTAAATTAACCAAGTTATGTTAACCAGGTTATGTTAACCAGGTTATATTAACCAAGTAATATTAACCAGGTTATATTAACCAGGTTATGTTAACCAGGTTATATTAACCAGGTTATGTTAACCAGGTTAAATTAACCAAGTTATGTTAACCAGGTTATGTTAACCAGGTTATATTAACCAAGTCATATTAACCAGTTTATATTAACCAGGTTATGTTAACCAGTTTATATTAACAAAGTTATGGTAACCAGGTTATGGTAACCCAGTGATGTTAACCAGGTTGTGTTAACCAAGTTATATTAACTAGTTCATATTAACCAAGTTATGTTAATAACAATGATACATTTTATTTATAGGCGCCTTTCAAAACACTCAAGGTCACCTTACAAGGCAGAGTTATGTGAAGAGTTATATAAACCAAGATTAAACTCTGTTAGATAAAATGTTTAATCCTGGTTTAAAGGAGAAGAGACACCTCTTGCAAATGTGTTAACCCTTTCTCATTGGATGGACACGTTGTCCCCACCCCAGTTAACACGGATGTCATTCAAGCAGTCCAAACTCCATTGTTTGAGCTATGGTAACCAAACAGAAACCATCTGTTCCTAACTATTAGAAACTACCTACATCAGTATGAAATCACTGAAGCACCTGTTTGACACTCCTTCACACAAATCTTCAATTAGCAATCAGTCTGCAGGCCTTCAAAGGTGCAGCGTCTGTGTTGTTCTTTGCCAACATGGATGGAAGAGGTCTAAGGCAGATGAGAGCGAGTATCAATAGTGGCTATTTCTTATACTCTACAGTAATAGATTTTTATACTTTACTGTAATAGATTTTATTTTTATTTTCTTAATTTCTTATACTCTAATAGATTTTATTTTGGTTTACATGTATTTTGTGTAATATTTACAGTATTTCAGTTTTCAGCCACAGTTTGTAAAAAAAGAATCAATGGAATCAATAAAATTTGCATCAAAGCATTTCTGATTCTGGATCCAATTCTTTGCAAGAAGGAGAATTTGACAACAAATGGCACTGGCATGACAGCTACGTACAGTAATAGGCTACAATGACAAGCAATGGTGCATTGATTCGCACTGAGTGCTGTATTTTGTATTTTGTTGTCCACTGTGTAACGGTTGATTGGAAGAGCTCAGACACTTGTAAGCAAGTTGTGTTGTTTGAAGGCAAAATTTGCTTTTGTTGCATATTTTTAATGTTTTGGACGGTTAGAGCCTTCTGCAAACAAAATGAGTCATTTCGACCATGAGTGCCACTGTTTCGGCCTGTGTGTTAAGTGTTTTGAAAATGTGGAGTTTGAGTTGACTGCTGCATCAAAGCAATCAAGAAAAACTGTAACTCACCTGGGTGACTCCCTGAGGTGAACCTCACCTGCTGCCAGAGTCCTCCTTCATGCTTCACCTGTGTGTGTGTGTGTGTGTGTGTGTGTGTGTGTGTGTGTGTGTGTGTGTGTGTGTTCTTTAAACTGAGACAGGATGAAGATCTTCTCTCTCTCTCTCCCCAGTGATCCTCTCCATCGTGCATGAAGTTAAACAACAGGAACATGAACCACTATTTCCTCCCTCTCTCCTCCTCCTCCTTCTCTCTTTGTCATTCTCCTCCTGCTCCTCAGTCTCTCTCTGTCGGGCAACGTGCAACTCTCTCAGTGTGTGTCGTGTAATCTGACTGACTCTGGTAATTGTAGTCTCCTTGCAAATATTCTCCATTCTAAATGCAGATGAGACGGGGCTGGTGGTGGACCCTCAACCAGCTGCTGATGAAGAGGGTGAGTGAGGTCAAAATGTTTCAGCCTGTTTCCTGAGTTTAAAACGTCTCTGAAGGTGTTTGTGTGTCCTGAAGCTTATGGTGGTCTCTGTGTTCTTTCAGACATCACCTCGCAGTATCCCACCCTGTGGACAGAGCAGGTCCGCAGCCGACAGAACAACAGAACCAGAACTCCGAGTGAGTGTCATACTTTAATGTTTCAGATGTCAGCTGAGAGACAGCCTGAGAGCACGTGAGAGAGTGTGTTTCTTCTTTAAGGCCAGACGGAGGAGTGTGAAACAGGGACATGTTGGTGTGTGTGTGATCAGGATCTCTGAGGTTCTTTGTGTCTCTTTAAATCTGTAGAAATGAGCTCACAGCACAAACTCACCATCTGTTCTTCTTCTTACACTCTTCCTGCACAGATCAGCTGAAAATCTGGGATGAATCTTTTTTCATAAAACAGTGTGTGTGTGTGTGTGTGTGTGTGTGTGTGTGAATCCATTATCATAATTTACAGCCAGTAAAAGCCTGAGAATGCAGCATTGATGGTTGTGATTACCGTGTGGTCTTCCTCAAAGAGAGGAGGAAGTGGAGCAGAGCGAGGAGGCGTTTCATTTGCTCTCTTTGTGTGGTTAAACATCTCTGATGAAAACAAACAGAGAGAAGAATTACCCATAATCCCCAGTTAGAGTCCGGAGGCGAGCAGCGAGGAGGGAAGAATGATGAAGGCCCGACTTTTATCCCGAGTTTAGAGCTCACATCTCTGCTGGAGAGAAAAAGTCTTATGAAATCAGAACCCTCGTCTTCCTCACATCGCTGCTCAGAACACTTCTAGTGATTCTACTTCCTATGATTCTACTTTCTGTGTTTCTACTTTCTGTGTTTCTACTTCTTGTGATTCTAATTTCTGTGATTCTACTTTCTGTGTTTCTACTTCTTGTGATTCTACTTTCTGTGATTCTACTTCTTGTGATTCTTCTTTCTGTGATTCTACTTCTTGTGATTCTACTTTCTGTGATTCTACTTTCTGTGTTTCTACTTCTTGTGATTCTTCTTTCTGTGATTCTACTTATTGTGATTCTACTTTCTGTGTTTCTACTTCTTGTGATTCTACTTTCTGTGTTTCTACTTCCTGTGATCCTGCTTCCTGTGTTTCTACTTTCTGTGTTTCTACTTCTTGTGATTCTTCTTTCTGTGATTCTACTTCTTTTGATTCTACTTTCTGTGTTTCTACTTCTTGTGATTCTACTTCTTGTGATTCTACTTTCTGTGTTTCTACTTCTTGTGATTCTACTTCTTGTGATTCTACTTTCTGTGTTTCTACTTCTTGTGATTCTACTTCTTTTGATTCTACTTTCTGTGTTTCTACTTCTTGTGATTCTACTTCTTGTGATTCTACTTTCTGTGTTTCTACTTCTTGTGATTCTACTTCTTGTGATTCTTCTTTCTGTGATTCTACTTCTTGTGATTCTACTTTCTGTGTTTCTACTTCCTGTGATCCTGCTTCTTGTGATTCTACTTTCTGTGTTTCTACTTCTTGTGATTCTTCTTTCTGTGATTCTACTTCTTGTGATTCTACTTCTTGTGATTCTACTTTCTGTGTTTCTACTTCTTGTGATTCTACTTCTTGTGATTCTACTTCTTTTGATTCTACTTTCTGTGTTTCTACTTCTTGTGATTCTACTTCTTGTGATTCTACTTTCTGTGTTTCTACTTCTTGTGATTCTACTTCTTGTGATTCTACTTTCTGTGTTTCTACTTCTTGTGATTCTACTTCTTGTGATTCTACTTCTTTTGATTCTACTTTCTGTGTTTCTACTTCTTGTGATTCTACTTCTTGTGATTCTTCTTTCTGTGATTCTACTTCTTGTGATTCTACTTTCTGTGTTTCTACTTCCTGTGATCCTGCTTCTTGTGATTCTACTTTCTGTTTCTACTTCTTGTGATTCTTCTTTCTGTGATTCTACTTCTTGTGATTCTACTTTCTGTGTTTCTACTTCTTGTGATTCTACTTTCTGTGTTTCTACTTCTTGTGATTCTACTTCTTGTGATTCTACTTTCTGTGTTTCTACTTCCTGTGATCCTGCTTCTTGTGATTCTACTTTCTGTGTTTCTACTTCTTGTGATTCTACTTCCTGTGATCCTGCTTCTTGTGATTCTACTTTCTGTGTTTCTACTTCCTGTGATCCTGCTTCCTGTGTTTCTACTTTCTGTGTTTCTACTTCTTGTGATTCTACTTCTTGTGATTCTACTTTCTGTGATTCTACTTTCTGTGATTCTACTTTCTGTGTTTCTACTTCTTGTGATTCTACTTCTTGTGATTCTACTTTCTGTGTTTCTACTTCTTGTGATTCTACTTCTTGTGATTCTACTTTCTGTGTTTCTACTTCTTGTGATTCTACTTCTTGTGATTCTACTTTCTGTGTTTCTACTTCTTGTGATTCTACTTCTTTTGATTCTACTTTCTGTGTTTCTACTTCTTGTGATTCTACTTCTTGTGATTCTACTTTCTGTGTTTCTACTTCTTGTGATTCTACTTCTTGTGATTCTTCTTTCTGTGATTCTACTTCTTGTGATTCTACTTTCTGTGTTTCTACTTCCTGTGATCCTGCTTCTTGTGATTCTACTTTCTGTGTTTCTACTTCTTGTGATTCTTCTTTCTGTGATTCTACTTCTTGTGATTCTACTTCTTGTGATTCTACTTTCTGTGTTTCTACTTCTTGTGATTCTACTTCTTGTGATTCTACTTCTTTTGATTCTACTTTCTGTGTTTCTACTTCTTGTGATTCTACTTCTTGTGATTCTACTTTCTGTGTTTCTACTTCTTGTGATTCTACTTCTTGTGATTCTACTTTCTGTGTTTCTACTTCTTGTGATTCTACTTCTTGTGATTCTACTTCTTTTGATTCTACTTTCTGTGTTTCTACTTCTTGTGATTCTACTTCTTGTGATTCTTCTTTCTGTGATTCTACTTCTTGTGATTCTACTTTCTGTGTTTCTACTTCCTGTGATCCTGCTTCTTG
>NW_027211703.1:115000-182500 GCF_022749685.1 Semicossyphus pulcher
CAGGATTTTTAAATCAGACGTCACAGTGTGTCAGTCAGGTGTAATGTCTCAGGTAGTCTCAGGTGCTGTGGAGCCTCGTGTTCATGTGTTCATGTGTTCATGTGTTCATGTGTTGTCCAGTCCAGCTGTCAGAAACCCTGGTCCCGGGGATGATTGGCAGGTTTCCTCTTCCTTCTGAGACTTTATGAGAGGGAGGAAAACGAGTGAGAGGCTCGTTAGCTTTGTTTTTTTGTCTCGCTGCTGTAACATGACGTCCCTCCCCAAACATTTATGAGGCCACCTATGACGGCAGCATTCCTCTCTGATGCTGTTAACAGGAGGATTATTGTTCTACACGTACTCTTCCTTTAATATGAAGCTCTTAATGCTCACCTGCACACACTCACTCAGGTGTTTTATCCTCAGGGTGTCCTGGGGTGAAGAAGACAGAGTTCCTGACGAGTGTTCTTGATGCGCTGTCGACAGACATGGTGCACGCCGTCACGGACCCGGCGTCCGCAGGAAGGTGAGAGGTTCAGACGAGGATCTGTTCATCTGACAGTCTCTGATGATCTGAGGTTTAAATCCAACCAAAGAACTAAAGAAGGATTTTAGTCTGATTCATTGAAACTGAACCCCAGAGAACAGACAGATTAAAGAGTGATGAGCTTATGAGTTGATTTATATCATTCAGGATGGCCGAGCCGGACCCGAGCCACACCCTGGAGGAGCGGGTCGTCCACTGGTACTTCAGCCAGCTGGACAAGAACTCGAGCGGAGACATCGGGAAGAAGGAGATCAAACCTTTCAAACGCTTCCTGCGAAAGAAATCGAAGCCGAAGAAGTGTGTGAAGAAGTTTGTGGAGTACTGCGACATCAGCAACGACAAGGCGCTGTCTCTGCAGGAGCTGATGGGCTGCCTGGGGGTCACCAAGGAGGAGGGTGAGCATCAAACACTTGTCCTTCCCCTTACAAAGAAATATATGAGAATACTCTGAAACCAGGGAGCCATTTGAAATCAAATATAAACTTCCCTAACCCACCTAGCAGCTAAGCTAGTTAGCCTCCGACCCACGATGGCAGTTAGCCACAAAGGTTTGGTCGTCTGATGAGGAGAACGTCTCAGAGTGATCTGTAGGCGAGCGAAGGTAGAAGAGCTGGTCAGTCTGACATGACGTCTCACAAGTCTGACCTGTTTAAACATTCAGAGGAGCGGTTTATTGATCAGCAGTGATCACCAATTCTCTAACTGACCTGCAGTTTTCCTCCTTTTACTGTTACTGAGTTTGTTTTTGTCTCACAGGAGCCAAACCAGCAGACGTTTTACCCTCCAGTAAACTAGTAAGTAACCTTTATACTGCTGGATAAAATGTCTGACGGAGCTGCAGTCTGTAACCTTCTATAATACACACACACCTATATATATATGTATATATATATATATGCAGTCATTAAAGGCTGTCAGAGTAATAAGCTTTACCTCTAACAGAGTCCTTCGAGGAAACAGGGATGAACCTGCGCGGAGGATCGGCCTCTCCAGTCGGTGGTAATGGAAACCATAGTATTTGCACTTTGTACTTTAAACATGTAAATTCACTTTGTAGAAATGATATTTAAACAGACTGCGGATCTGTGAATGATGTAGTTAGTCCTGAATTATTAACACATACAATGTATGTGTCCTTTGTGTGTCTTAACCGTGTGTCATCTGTAATGTTTGATGTTAAACTGGAGGTTTGTAACTCTCTCGTGTCCTGGAGCTTCTCTGTACAGCCGCATGTTTGAACCATTAAGACGTCCAACATGTTCTCATGTATTCTTGTTTACTAGAAATAAAGAACCCTTTTATACGTGTTTGTCTCTTTGTGTCTTCACGTGGTGTTTATTTAAAATGTGCTGTCTCTTCAGGAGCTCTGTGAGTCACACGTTACATCATCAGTCAGAAGCCAAAATCCTTCTCTCTGTCCATGTGAAGTGTGTGTGCATGTTAACAGGGCGTTATGTAGGCCTGAGTGTGTGTGTGTGTGTGTGTGTGTGTGTGTGTTTACTCACATGTGCACAGTAAATGTGCTCTAACAGACGTATGAATAGACTCTGTCACACTGCTGCACATTGTTCCTGCTGACTCTGTCGGCTGCTAATCTGCAGCTCTTCACACACTCACTCCGGCACAGAGTCGACCTCCCGCTGACCTGCTGAGCCTCTTATTTATCATTAACACATCAGCCTCCTCTGGCTGATATCCAGCCCAATGGAGAGATGATGACTGTGGATTAGAGCTGATGACCTCTGGCCTCAGTGTGAAGCCACCACGAGGTGAATCCCTCTTTACTCCACAGAAACACCAAGAGTTACAGCTCAGCTGCATCTTTCTGAGACATCCCTCCCTGTAACTGTCATCATCCAACAAACTCGCCCACCTCCTCCTGAACCTCTGACGCCCCCTCACCGTCTGCTCTGACCCCCCCTCACAGAGCTGAGGTCTGTCAGGTGTGATTCGGCTCCCTCAGAGTCACATAAACACATTTCACCTCCTGGCCCAGAATCAGAGTTTCTCTTAACGCTGTCCTGATGGAGAAAATCCAAACCAGCCCCCTCCTCAGACTGTTTCCTCACCTCTCTCTCTCGCACTCACACACACACACACTGAGCACAGAGATACCATTCAGTGGTTTGTGGGCACAGAGTGTGTGTTTTCATGGGCAAGAGGAGGAACCGATCTGACCGCTGGCAGCTCCGACTCATGAAGAAGTTTCTGTCAGAAAGCATCAGAGCGCTGTGAGTCCACCTGAGGACAGAGGGAACCAGGTACTAATCCTCTGATACTGGACTGAGTTTTCAGGTGTCTGTAGTTTACTTGAGTAAATATTGTGTACTTCCTCACAGGACACAGGTGATCACTACAGTCAGGTGAAGTGACAAAGAGCAGGGACACAAAGAGCCTTACAAACTGCTTTTTATCTTTTACAGGAGACAAACAGCTTCATCACAATCAAACAGGAGGTCAGGTGACCGTCGACTTCTAATCCGATGATTCAACTCCGAACCCTGAAAACAAACGTTCTCTCCTTTTTATAAAAGGTTTCACTTTAGGTTTTTGAGATGAAGCTGGTACTTTACTGTTTAGTCTTTATAGTGAGCTAAGCTAACATGCCGCTGGCTGTCACACTGATCACATGACATTAGAGTTTCATTATCTCATTTAAAGCTGTGGAGGAAACATTGGAGAAACAAACAACAAAAGTTCCCTCGACTTTATAAAACCTGAGAAATGTTGAAGCTAAAACTCATGAAGCTTCTCTGGGTCACAGACGGAGACAGAGAGAGGGACTGCACCTCTAACTGTCCGTCCTGCAGAGAGAGAGAGACTGCACCTCTAACTGTCCGTCCTGAAGAGAGAGAGAGAGACTGCACCTCTAACTGTCTGTCCTGCAGAGAGAGAGAGAGACTGCACCTCTAACTGTCCGTCCTGCTGAGAGAGAGGGACTGCACCTCTAACTGTCCGTCCTGCAGAGAGAGAGAGAGACTGCACCTCTAACTGTCCGTCCTGCAGAGAGAGAGAGAGACTGCACCTCTAACTGTCCGTCCTGCTGAGAGAGAGAGAGACTGCACCTCTAACTGTCCGTCCTGCTGAGAGAGAGAGGGACTGCACCTCTAACTGTCCGTCCTGCAGAGAGAGAGAGAGACTGCACCTCTAACTGTCTGTCCTGAAGAGAGAGAGAGAGACTGCACCTCTAACTGTCCGTCCTGCAGAGAGAGAGAGAGACTGCACCTCTAACTGTCTGTCCTGAAGAGAGAGAGAGGGACTGCACCTCTAACTGTCCGTCCTGCAGAGAGAGAGACTGCTTTATAAACCCTCTTCTCCAGCTGAACGAGGATCTGACCTGAGATCAGTGTCCCGCCTGATAGAGAGTCATAGACAGAGAGAGAGTGATAGGGGCTATTAGAGACGTTTACAGAAGAGGTGATATGTGTGTGTGTGTGTGTGTGTGTGTGTGTGTGTGTGTGTGTGGGCTTTACACGCACACACACACACACACTCTTGCAGAAAGCAGAGTGCTGTTATAATGAAGCATTACTGAATATAAACTGTGACATGTTGAGTCTCTGGTTCTGAGTTTGGTCCTCAGAAATGCAGATCAGGACGCAACAATAATTTCTTTCATTCTGGAATTTTTGGGGGGATTAAAACCTCTGAGGGGGGTGGGGGGGGCACTCGTCCTTTAATCTCATTCTCACAGAGTCTACCTTTGACAGAGCAGAGGGGTGACGATGGGGGAGAGAGTGGGGCGGGGTGGTCTAAACTCAGAGGATTAACAGGGTGACTTCTCCCCTGGAATGTTCAACTGACAGCCAAGACCCGCCCACCCACTGCCGCCTGCTCCAGACAGGTGCAGCCGGGGGGGGGCTTCCCTACCCCCCCTGACAACTGTATCAATCAACAACCTCTGAGGAGCATCTCAAACACAACCTGTCCATCAACCTAAGCCAACCACGGATAAATAATTAGTGCTAACATATAAATATAATAATAGGTGTAAAAACTATCGTGTGTCAGACATGTGGACGGTCTGTTCGTCCAATAAAGCGCACACACAGATTATCTGTCTGATATTTACATGAACAAATCTCCAAAAGGCTCCAACAGCACAAACACGGCCCAGAGGTTACGTTCAGTGACTGAGTTAGCTGAGGGGACACCTAGCAGACAGCTAGCAGCTCCAACCTGTCACTCAAAGAGGCCACGCCCCTAATGCTGCATCACTTTAAGCCTTTAAGTCAAAGTGAAATGAGAAATGTCATTTTAATCCTTTGAGATCACATCCCTGGTAATATTGTGCATCTATTTGACAATATAGGCCAAAAAAATTAATTTCTCCGTATTCTTATATCAAAATCTGATCATTTTTTCTTCCTGTAAAACAAAATAGCACATGTGCTTGTAAACTAGGACCAACCAATTTCAACCAATAATATCATGACATCCACCTGTCAATCAATCTGCAACATTTAGCTGCAGAGCACCAAGAACACTCGGTCATTTAGCTAGCTGCTGCGCTGTGGAGAACGTCTGTCTACGCCCACTTCTCAACGATCAAATCAAATCCCTCTAATGATATGTCCCGCCTGCACGTCCTGTTTATAGGATATAATATAATTATGTATAGAGACCCAAACTGTTTTTTGTACCAGGCTGTAAACATGTTTATTTCTGCTGTAAAGTTTAACATGGGGCTCTATGGGGACTGACTCACTGCTGGAGACAGCCTCAAGTGGACACCAGAGGAACTGCAGCTTTTGGGACTTCTGTGTTGAATTAATTCCTCAGCCCTGCAGGTTGCTGTTTGGTGAAAACATGAATCCTCTTATGTAAGTGCAAAAAATATGAAACAGATCACAGAGACTGCAGAGGTTCTCCTCCTGAGCAGATCTCTGATCAGCTGAATGTAAATGATAAAACCTTCACAGCAGAACAATGACTGTGTCTGTCAGTGTGCTTTCAGCAACACACGCAAGAAGGTGAACTCAATGATTCACCATCACAGTGAGGGAATCTTCCGGAGCGTGTCTGTGCTTGTTGTGTTAAATATTACTCTGCAGAGAGGAATAATGTCTGACTGTTTTATTCAGCAAACCGTTGTTCAAAGATCAAAGATTCAGTTCAAACAGCAGGAGAACTCTCAGTGTTCCTCCTCCTGATGGAGCCTCTCAGTCCTCCTGCTCCTGATGGAGCCTCTCTGGAGTGCTTCAAATGATGCTTCAGAGGTCTGTCAGGTTTTATGCATCAAACATTTGAAACAGAAACCTGCTCAAACATCTCCTCTCTCCTGTGTCTTTGTCATGTTTATTCATATTTATTTCCTGTGTCTTCTGTTTTATTTAACTTCAGCTTGTTTTTATTCTAGTTTATTAATCAGCTGTGTGAATCCCTGTTCTGTTTGTCCCTCCTCCCCCTCTGTAGTTTCAGCTCTGCAGGTGATGCTGTCCTTTGTCGGTCTTTATTTCTTTGGTTTTTATGTCTGGGGGGGTTAGGGTTAGATTTGACGCCCATCTTGACATCCTCAGGAGGAGGGGCTGATGACACCTCCCTGTCAACAAAATGCAGTGTGTTTTGACACATTAGATGAGGTTACCGTGGAAATATCACGGCGTGATGACTTCACACAAACCCACCTTTTAGAGTCTGTCCTGGGGCAACTGCAGAAAAAGATGTCTGTAAAGTTTTACAGTTTGAATCTGACTTTTATAAAGAACATAAACTCAGCTGAAGCAGGAAACTGTAGGCTCTGATAATTTAACAGCCTTATTCCACTTCCACAAAAATACTACTGTCTGAGTGTAAAGGATGGACAGGTAAAGGTGTGTGTTGGGGGTGGAGGGGGGTAAGGTTGAGGATAACAGATGTCTTGTTGATGGAAACAGCATCCAAGGTGTCAAAGCAAACAGGACTGAGGCAGAGTAGGTGTGGGGGTCACAGGTGTGCAGCCTGACTGAGGGGAGGGGGGGTCACAGGTGTGCAGCGTGCTCTCCTGCAAACCACCTTGAGCCCCCAGCCTGCATACCTCACAGCAAAGTGCCTGCAGGACTCTGAGCGCCTCCTCTCACACCTGGACACCTGATCAGGTGGACTGATCTTTGTGGTGACGTTGTTAAAAATGAAACTTAAAAAAAAAGAGAAACTTTTGATCACATGATAAATGTTTGAGTCTGAATGTAACAGATTACACATGGGCAGCAACACGTTCAATAAACAGGTGAAACTTCCTGTAACATCAGAAACCTCTGTGAGAATCAGATTGAACAGATGGATGTAGAGATCAACACACTGTAGAGATGATACCAACACACTGTGTAGAGATGATACCAACACACTGTGTAGAGATGATACCAACACACTTTAGAGATGATACCAACACACTGTAGAGATGATACCAACACACTGTGTAGAGATGATACCAACACACTGTAGAGATGATACCAACACACTGTGTAGAGATGATACCAACACACTGTAGAGATGATACCAACACACTGTGTAGAGATGATACCAACACACTTTAGAGATGATACCAACACACTGTAGAGATGATACCAACACACTGTGTAGAGATGATACCAACACACTGTGTAGAGATGATACCAACACACTGTGTAGAGATGATACCAACACACTGTAGAGATGATACCAACACACTGTGTAGAGATGATACCAACACACTGTAGAGACGATACCAACACACTGTAGAGATGATACCAACACACTGTGTAGAGATGATACCAACACACTGTAGAGATGATACCAACACACTGTGTAGAGATGATACCAACACACTTTAGAGATGATACCAACACACTGTAGAGATGATACCAACACACTGTGTAGAGATGATACCAACACACTGTGTAGAGATGATACCAACACACTGTAGAGATGATACCAACACACTGTGTAGAGATGATACCAACACACTGTAGAGATGATACCAACACACTGTAGAGATGATACCAACACACGGTAGAGATGATACCAACACACTGTGTAGAGATGATACCAACACACTGTGTAGAGATGATACCAACACACTGTAGAGACGATACCAACACACTGTAGAGATGATACCAACACACTGTTTAGAGATGATACCAACACACGGTAGAGATGATACCAACACACTGTAGAGATGATGCCAACACACTGTGTAGAGAGGATACCAACACACTGTAGAGATGATGCCAACACATTTTAGAGATGATGCCAACAGACTGTAGAGATGATACTAACACACTGTGTACATATGATACCAACACACTGTGTAGAGATGATGCCAACACACTTTAGAGATGATACCAACACACTGTGTAGAGATGATACCAACACACTTTAGAGATGATACCAACACACTGTAGAGATGATACCAACACACGGTAGAGATGATGCCAACACACTGTAGAGATGATACCAACACACGGTAGAGATGATACCAACACACTGTAGAGATGATACCAACACACTTTAGAGATGATGCCAACACACTGTAGAGATGATACCAACACACTGTAGAGATGATACCAACACACTGTAGAGATGATACCAACACACTTTAGAGATGATGCCAACACACTGTAGAGATGATACCAACACACTGTAGAGACGATACCAACACACTTTAGAGATGATACCAACACACTGTAGAGATGATACCAACACACTTTAGAGATGATACCAACACACTGTAGAGATGATACCAACACACTGTATAGAGATGATGCCAACACACTGTGTAGAGATGATTCCAACACACTGTGTAGAGATGATGCCAACACACTGTAGAGATGATGCCAACACACTGTGTAGAGATGATGCCAACACACTGTAGAGATGATGCCAACACACTGTAGAGATGATACCAACACACTGTTTAGAGATGATACCAACACACTGTAGAGATGATGCCAACACACTGTAGAGATGATACCAACACACTGTTTAGAGATGATACCAACACACTGTAGAGATGATGCCAACACACTGTAGAGATGATACCAACACACTGTTTGGAGATGATACCAACACATGGTAGAGATGATACCAACACACTGTAGAGATGATACCAACACACTGTAGAGATGATACCAACACACTGTAGAGATGATACCAACACACTGTGTAGAGATGATACCAACACACTGTAGAGATGATACCAACACATGGTAGAGATGATACCAACACACTGTAGAGATGATACCAACACACTGTGTAGAGATGATACCAACACACTGTAGAGATGATACCAACACACTGTAGAGATGATGCCAACACACTGTGTAGAGATGATACCAACACACTGTAGAGATGATGCCAACACATTTTAGAGATGATACTAACACACTGTGTACATATGATACCAACACACTGTGTAGAGATGATGCCAACACACTTTAGAGATGATGCCAACACACTGTAGAGATGATACCAACACACTGTAGAGATGATGCCAACACACTGTGTAGAGATGATACCAACACACTGTAGAGATGATACCAACACACTGTGTAGAGATGATACCAACACACTGTAGAGATGATACCAACACACTTTAGAGATGATACCAACACACTGTAGAGATGATACCAACACACTGTGTAGAGATGATACCAACACACTGTGTAGAGATGATACCAACACACTGTAGAGATGATACCAACACACTTTAGAGATGATACCAACACACTGTAGAGATGATACCAACACACTGTGTAGAGATGATACCAACACACTGTAGAGATGATACCAACACACTGTAGAGATGATACCAACACACTTTAGAGATGATACCAACACACTGTTTAGAGATGATACCAACACACTGTAGAGATGATACCAACACACTTTAGAGATGATACCAACACACTGTAGAGATGATACCAACACACTTTAGAGATGATACCAACACACTGTTTAGAGATGATGCCAACACACTGTGTAGAGATGATACCAACACACACTGTAGAGATGATACCAACACACTGTGTAGAGATGATACCAACACATTCTAGAGATGATACCAACACACTGTAGAGATGATACCAACACATTCTAGAGATGATACCAACACACACTGTAGAGATGATACCAACACACTGTGTAGAGATGATGCCAACACATTCTAGAGATGATACCAACACACTGTAGAGATGATACCAACACACTGTGTAGAGATGATACCAACACATTCTAGAGATGATACCAACACACACTGTAGAGATGATACCAACACACTGTGTAGAGATGATGCCAACACATTCTAGAGATGATACCAATACACTGTAGAGACGATACCAACACACACTGTAGAGATGATACCAACACACTGTGTAGAGATGATACCAACACACTGTAGAGATGATACCAACACACTGTGTAGAGATGATACCAACACACTGTAGAGATGATACCAACATAGACATCATCTCTACAGTGTGTGTTGGTATCATCTCTAAACAGTGTGTTGGCATCATCTCTACAGTGTGTGTTGGTATCATCTCTAAACAGTGTGTTGGCATCATCTCTACAGTGTGTGTTGGTATCATCTCTGAAGTGTGTGTTGGTATCATCTCTGAAGTGTGTTGGCATCATCTCTACAGTGTGTGTTGGTATCATCTCTACAGTCTGTTGGTATCATCTCTACAGTGTGTGTTGGTATCATCTCTGAAGTGTGTTGGCATCATCTCTACAGTGTGTGTTGGTATCATCTCTACAGTCTGTTGGTATCATCTCTACACAGTGTGTTGGTATCATATGTACACAGTGTGTTCGTATCATCTCTACACAGTGTGTGTTGGTATCATCTCTAAACAGTGTGTTGGCATCATCTCTACACAGTGTGTTGGCATCATCTCTAAACAGTGTGTTGGTATCATCTCTAAACAGTGTGTTGGTATCATCTCTACAGTGTGTGTTGGTATCATCTCTGAAGTGTGTTGGCATCATCTCTACAGTGTGTGTTGGTATCATCTCTACAGTCTGTTGGTATCATCTCTACAGTGTGTGTTGGTATCATATGTACACAGTGTGTGTTGGTATCATATGTACACAGTGTGTTCGTATCATCTCTACACAGTGTGTGTTGGTATCATCTCTAAACAGTGTGTTGGCATCATCTCTACACAGTGTGTTGGTATCATCTCTACAGTGTGTGTTGGTATCATATGTACACAGTGTGTTGGCATCATCTCTACAGTGTGTGTTGGTATCATCTCTAAACAGTGTGTTGGCATCATCTCTACACAGTGTGTTGGTATCATCTCTACAGTGTGTGTTGGTATCATCTCTGAAGTGTGTTGGCATCATCTCTACAGTGTGTGTTGGTATCATATGTACACAGTGTTTTGGTATCATCTCTACAGTGTGTTGGTATCATCTCTACACAGTGTGTTGGTATCATATGTACACAGTGTGTTCGTATCATCTCTACACAGTGTGTTGGTATCATATGTACACAGTGTGTTGGCATCATCTCTACAGTGTGTGTTGGTATCATCTCTAAACAGTGTGTTGGTATCATATGTACACAGTGTGTTGGTATCATCTCCACAGTCTGTTGGCATCATCTCTATACAGTGTGTTGGTATCATCTCTACAGTGTGTTGGTATCATCTCTACAGTGTGTTGGTATCATCTCTACAGTGTGTGTTGGTATCATCTCTACAGTCTGTTGGTATCATCTCTATACAGTGTGTTGGCATCATCTCTACAGTGTGTGTTGGTATCATCTCTAAACAGTGTGTTGGTATCATATGTACACAGTGTGTTGGTATCATCTCTACAGTGTGTTGGTATCATCTCCACAGTCTGTTGGCATCATCTCTATACAGTGTGTTGGTATCATCTCTACACAGTGTGTTGGTATCATCTCTAAACAGTGTGTTGGTATCATCTCTACACAGTGTGTTGGTATCATCTCTAAACAGTGTGTTGGTATCATATTTAGAGATGATACCAACACACTGTAGAGATGATACCAACACTGTAGAGATGATACCAACACACTGTGTAGAGATACCAACACACTGTAGAGATGATACCAACACACTGTAGAGACGATACCAACACACTGTAGAGACGATACCAACACACTGTAGAGACGATACCAACACACTTTAGAGACGATACCAACACACTATAGAGACATTACCAACACACTGTAGAGATGATACCAACACACTGTTTAGAGATGATGCCAACACACTGTATAGAGATGATACCAACACACTGTGTACATATGATACCAAAACACTGTAGAGATGATACCAACACACTGTGTAGAGATGATACCAACACACTGTGTAGAGATGATACCAACACACTGTGTACATATGATACCAAAACACTGTAGAGATGATACCAACACACTGTGTAGAGATGATACCAACACACTGTAGAGATGATACCAACAGACTGTAGAGATGATACCAACACACACTGTAGAGATGATACCAACACACTGTGTAGAGATGATACCAACACACTGTAGAGATGATACCAAAACACTGTAGAGATGATACCAACACACTGTAGAGACGATACCAACACACACTGTAGAGATGATACCAACACACTGTGTAGAGATGATACCAACACACTGTAGAGATGATACCAACACACTGTGTAGAGATGATACCAAAACACTGTAGAGATGATACCAAAACACTGTAGAGATGATACCAACACACTGTGTAGAGATGATACCAACACACTGTGTAGAGATGATACCAACACACTGTAGAGATGATACCAACACACTGTGTAGAGATGATACCAACACACTGTATAGAGATGATACCAACACACTGTGTACATATGATACCAAAACACTGTAGAGATGATACCAACACACTGTGTAGAGATGATACCAACACACTGTAGAGATGATACCAACACACTGTGTAGAGATGATACCAACACACTTTAGAGATGATACCAACACACTGTTTAGAGATGATACCAACACACTTTAGAGATGATACCAACACACTGTAGAGATGATACCAACACACTGTAGAGATGATACCAACAGACTGTAGAGATGATACCAACACACACTGTAGAGATGATACCAACACACTGTGTAGAGATGATACCAACACACTTTAGAGATGATACCAACACACTGTGTAGAGATGATACCAACACACTATGTAGAGATGATGCCAACACACTGTATAGAGACGATGCCAACACACCGCAAAGATGATACCAACTGAAATGGCTATCAAACTTTTCTATTAGCCACCTGAGGTGAGGTGAGGAGTTACCGACACATGCAAGGGTGGATGCAATAACCGAAACATAATTTATTAACGACAAACTCCAGTTGACTTTTTCAACAAAATTAAGCATAATTAAACGCAGGACTTACTTATCGGCGTTGTGGTCGGAAAACTGTTGCTCTCCCCCATCTAACTCACAATAGATTGAACACACACATTATTTAAAGCCGGAGGTAAGTAACTAGAGTTAAACCAATAATAATAATAATAATATTCAATCATTCAAATTATGATAATTTAACCCAAATATTATTCTTATAATTTTTCCTTTCTTAATTCAAAACTATCAATCTGGCTCCAACATACTGGCCCCTAATTGTAGACATAGCAAAACAATTACAACAATATCATTCAATGGAGCCAGATAACACATGTATAGGTATAAGCATAAAGAATATACATATTATGAACTTTCAATTAATTACATGAAATCACATTCTATACATCCACATATCAATAAGCATATCATTATAATTCTATAATCCCCACATTATTACCCCCAAAGTTCATGCTTTGTCCATGGTTGTGCAATAGCAATTTGAAGCCCATAGGGTAGGAAATGATAGATCAATGAGTGTAAAAAATGGTGCAAAAAAAGTCCATATATGAATGTCGATGTAGGAGTGTAGGTAAGTATGTGTGTAGGGCCGTGATTGTGTTTTTATGCACGCCTAAGGGTCAAGGGGCTGGGGAGACAAAGTCAAACTGTGGGCTCAATCCTCAGATTCCAGGAACAGAACCTGTCGATGGGCCTTTGCAGAATGTTGGCCTTTGTTTTGACTATAACACTTCAAACAAGTCCTTTGGGCCCAGGCAATGTCTTTACTACACGACCCAAAGACCATGAGTCTTTGGTGCAGTTTCATCCACAATGACTACAACATCATTCACTTTCAAATTTCTTCTTGTGTGGATCCACTTTTGCCTTTGTTGCATAAGGGACAGATATTCTTTAATCCACCTTTGCCAGAACAGGTTTGCAAGGTACTGCACTTGTTTCCATCTCCTTCTGGTGTAGAGATCATTTTTGGAGTCCAAGAGTCCAGGTGGCAGGAGGGGTTTGGTGTTCAGCTGCAGCAGATGGTTTGGTGTTAGGGGCTCCAGATCATTGGGATCAGTCGACACAGTTGTAATAGGTCTGTCATTTTGATTCAACCTCACAGGATTTACCTTCTTTTAAGCTGGTAAATTCAGAATCAAAAAAGCGCTATTGTTCATAGAAAATGATTGATTTTTCTGCTTCTTTCAGATCGTCCAGAATTAATCCTGGCTGGCATCAATCATTTTGCGGTGGGTAAGAACTTTGACTTTCTGACTTCGAAGAAGCAGGAGTTTTTTCAGTTTCAACATCCAAGCAATAGCTCTCTGTAATTTTTTCCAAGAGGAGTAGTATTCAATCAGGTCCCTAGTTGCATCATGCTTTATTTTCAAGCTATTTACAATGATGTCCTTTTTTACTTCTGGATCACTAGAAGGGATGTGACCAAGATCTTCTGGTACTAGTGGCCATTTAGGTCCTCTTTTGACAGGAAGTTAGGGCCATTCAACCATCTTGTGGAATCCAAGAAGGGTTCTATGTGCAGTCCACGTGAGGCATCATCCGCTGGATTGTCCCTGAAACTTACATGCCTCCATTGCTTTTCCTGAGAGAGGTTATGAATCGCTGCAATTCTATTTGCTACATAAGTGTAGAATCGTTTTGTCTGGTTGTGAATGTATTTTAACACTGATGTGCTATCCATCCAGAAGGTAGAGTGCTCCAGCTGTATATGTAGTTCCTTTTTTAACATCCGAACCACTTTAACTGCAAGCTCAAGCCTAGGAATGGTGATCTGTTTTAACGGAGTTACTCTGTATTTCCCAAGTACAGAGGCAATGTGAACATTTTCTTTTTCATTTGTCAGCCTGAGGCAGGTTACAGTTCCATATCCTGACTCACTCCCATCACAGAAGTGATGCAGCTCAGCAGTCGTTACAAGTCCAAAGTTCTCAGGCTTAATGCACCTGTCCACCTCAAATCTGCTTAGCTGGTGTAATTCTGCAGTCAATCTTTGCCATGGCCTAGACAGTTCATCTGGAATTATGTCATGCCATCCACACTTCTTGATGCAGAGTCTTTGTAGGATTTGCTTGGCTTTAAGGACAAAGGGTGAAAGGAAACTCTGTGGGTCATAAAATCGAACAGAACAGAAAGGATGGCTCGCCGTGTTGGAACTCTGTCTTTCATGGAAACTCTGAAGGTGAAGGTGTCCCTTAGGATATTCCATTGAACACCCAGTACTCTTTCAAGGCGTGGTTTCTCCTTGTCTAACTCAAGCTGTTTGACAAGTTTGGCCCTGTGACTTTCTGAGATAGTTCTAAGAACATCTTGGCTGTTGCTCACCTATTTGGTCAAGGTAAAGCCTCCTTGGGTGCATGCTTCCCTGAGGTCCTTTGTGAGCTCTATAGCCTGTTGTGTAGAGGCCACAGACTTGAGACAGTCATCAACATAAAAGCTGTGCTTAACTGTATCTACAACCTCCCTGCTGAATATGTCTAAGTTGACTCTTCCTGTTTGCTGCAAGGCAAAGTTAGCAATGCTAGGAGACTATACAGCACCAAAAAGGTGAACAATCATCCTGTACAATTCCAGTGGTTTAGTGACATCCCCATTAGGCCACCACAAGAATCTAAGGAAGTCTCGGTGGTCTTCATGTACTTGTACTTGGTAGTACATTGCTTTGTTGTCTGCCATAATAGCGATTCGTTCCTGACGGAACCAAAGCAGGACACCTAGAAGTGGGTTAGCCAAATCAGGACCTTGAAGAAGTTCTGTATTTAGAGATTTGCCACCATAGGATGAGGTACAGCTCTGAGTTTCTTCCTTTGCTTATGGTAAACTCCATGATGAGGTGTGTACCACACATGTCCATCGTTCCTCCGAAGCTGCTCATCCGGCACCTTTTCTACATATTTATTACTCAGCACATCGTCCATAAATGTTTTATACTCATAAGCAGGATATTTCCAGAATTCATTGGCCAGGTTCACTGTACGTTGTGCAGCCATACTGTAGTTGATGGGTAAAATCAGGTCTTTGTCCAGGAATGGTAAAGGCAGCTTGTCGTGTCCATTTTTTAGAACAACAGAATTTGTTGCTAGCTCCATAAATCTCCTGTCCTCACATGACATTTCTTTCTTTTCCTCATATTCCTTTTCCTGAAAGTTGTGGTTGTATTCCTCCACAGCACCGTTGAGTGGGCCATTAAACACCCATCCTAGTAATGTCTTTACTGCATATGGTCCATTCCCTTGGCTGTTTATGATGTCCCAGGGCTCCATGACTTTAGGAACATTCATTCCTATCAAAATTTCGATGTCTGCATCAATCTCTTTCAGTTTGATTCCATATAGAGGAGGCCATCTCTCCAGGTGAGATTGGGTGAGAAGGTTTTCCTTTCAAACAGGGATTTTGGCTTGAGTGTACACTTCAGGTAAATCAATAAATTCAGAGCCGTCTAGATTGCCTACCTCAATTCCAACAAGCTGATAGTTTTTCACAAGTCTTTCCTGTCCCATCGTTCTAAGAACAATTTTTGTTCTGCGTCCTTTGGCATTCAGCTGATTCATAAGATTCTCAGTGCAGAACATGGCTGAACTGCCTGGATCAAGGAAGGCATAATTTAAAACAGATTTGCTACCTTTAGCAGCTTTAACTTGAACTGGAACAATTGCTAGCGCACATTCCTTACTGGCTCCTGTTACTTGATCTGCTGATATTAGTGCACTATTAATTGATGGTTTCTTTGGTTCTGTAGGATTTAGAGTTTGCTGTATTTCCTGTTTTGTGTTCCTCAAATCAACATGTAGCAGTGTTGGATGTTTCCGGTGACATGTCTGACAGATCATTTTTATTTTGCAGTCTTTTCTCATGTGACCCTTCCTTAAGCATCCAAAGCAGTATCCATTATTTTTCAGAAATTCTACTTTCTTCTAAACACTTCATCAGCTCTTGCCACAGTGGTAACAAAACTACTGCCCTTTTTTGTGTTCTGAAGTCAGTATGTCTGTTCTTTGTGATTAACTTCTTGGTCAGAGTTGCATCTTTTATGTCTCCAAACACTGGGTGTAATAGGATGTCAGACTGAGTCGCCAAGAAATCCACAAGATGTCTGAATCTGGCTCGTGTGTTGGTTCTTTGAAATACCTCAAAGGCTGTTGTCCGCCATCTTTCTCTGAGCTTGTAAGGGAGCTTGGACACTATACGTTTTAAAGTGGAGGTAACATCCAGTTCATCCATATAATCCAAGTCTTGCTAGCGTTGCAGCATTCTCTCAGGTATAAGGCATATGCATGACGTGCTTTTCCATCATCTGCTTTAATTGCTATCCAGTTCAGTGCCTTATCCAGGTAAGCATTAGCAATTTTCATTTCATCACCAAAATGTCTTTTTGACAATTGCATAGCTTCAGAATATCCTATGTGAGCATCCATGTGTAGACAGCTATGTCACGGTTTGGGTAAAATAAAAAGGTAAAGGACCCAGGTGCAGACAATGGTAGAGTTAAATTAACTGAGGCAAAAAATGCAAAAACAAAATCTTAAATCCAACAAAAGACAAAACAGAAAACCAAATGGACCAAAAAGTCTCACATTCTAGGTGAAAGAATAATCCAAAGGATTAAACTGGAAACACACGGGAGCAACACAGGGAGCCACAAGGAAACAGGAAAATCCACAAGGATGACAAAAGTCCACAGGTAACACAACAATGAACCAGCAAGAAGACAGGGGAGCACAAAGACTAAATAAACTAGGAGGTGAGGCTAATCAGACACAGGTGAAACAATCCAGGGCAGGTGAAAACAATCAGGGCAAGGCACACAATCAAACAAGCAGCAAACACACAAAGGCAGGAAGTGGATATCACACAAGTAAAACAGGAAATGATCTAACCAAAGAGACACAAGTGAAATACTTAACTTAACAAGACTAAATTGTGACTAGAACACAGAATAAACAAAATACTAAACTTAACGATGAGAACTCATGACAAGAGACAAAGTGACAAGGTAAAACAAGAAATAATAATCGAACACTGAAATACAAATCAAAACCATAACTAAACTTGAATAACTCATGACAAGCTACGGACCAAATCTCTGGCCTGACCTGAAGTGAACTGTTCACAGTTGTAGAGCATGTATGTCCTTTAAAGCAGCAGATCTGGCTTCCAGAGCTGCCTTTTTGGCAGAAGCCATCTTAGCAGCAGAAGAAGCCTTAGATGATGTGGATGTTGAAGTTGACCTTTTTTAAACATTTGAAATACTGTCCAGAGGTCAAATTTTTAATTCTGTTCCTTTTTCAATGTTTCAACTTGAAAATGAATGAAATAACTGAAATACATCATCCTGGGCTCAAACCAGTCAACATGGTCATTTTCCTTTTCATCCTCTGATAAAATCGCACCTTTTTCAATTCACCCACAGCATGTTCAAACATTTCCATATATTCATTGACATGATCAACATTTTCACCTTCCACAAGCAAGACTTTTATTTCGTTAAGTTTCCGTGTGCATGCTCCCAGTTTACCCCTGCGTTTTGCAATTAGAGATTTTAGGAGATCCTCGGCCTCAGCGGCTGTCTTAGGTTGGTGCGTCATTTTAATCCACGCTTTATTTGTTTATTCATTTTCTTTTGATTAGGAGAACTCTTAATTTCATTCCATAATGTGTTTCTCTGCTAATTTTCTTTGTATTTATTTACACGGAAGTCTTTAGATTCTTGATTTATTTTGCTTCCATTCAACACATTTTAATCCATCATTTTGGACTTTGCGCGTAACATCACTTCCATTTAGTGATACACAGGCTTGGTTCATTAATTCTCTTGTTTACTCACAGCCGGTGTTTCCACTTTGTCTCTTAACCGCATCTTTCCATGTGGAGCAAACAACAGCGTCCTCGCTTCCTTTGTTCGTCCTCTGCGTAATAATCCACTTTCTTTTCCGGCTCGTCAGGCTAAAGGTTGAGTTTTCTGACTATGAAATGGCTATCAAACTTTTCTGTTAGCCACCTGAGGTTAGGTGAGGATTTACCGACACACACTTTCACATAAAGCACGTGCAGAGATATCAGATGCAAAAATCAAAACATAATTTATTAACGACAAACTCCGGTTGACTTTTTGAACAAAATTAAGCATAATCAAACAAAGGATTTACTTATCAAGATGTGGGCGGAAAACTGTTGCTCTCCGCCATCTAACCCACAATAGACAGAACACACACAAAATTTAAAGCCACCTGTGAGCACTCTCATGACGCAGGATCCAGGGTTAGGGTAAGGGTTAGCCTGAACCTGAACAATATGTTGGACCCAAATCAGTCTGGCTTCTGGGGCCACTCTACCAAAGCTGCACTACTGTCGGTAACAGAATCACTGTGTCTGGCTAAAGCTTCTGGACAGTCCTCAGATCTATTGCTGCTCGGTCTGTCAGCTGCCTTTGACATAGTGAACCAGAAAATCCTCCTCTTCACTCCCTCTGGTTCATGTCCTACCTCTAAGGGAGATCTGTTAGAGTATCTTGGAAAGGAGAAGTGTCCAAACCCCACAGCTTATCCACAGGGGTGCCTCAAGGGTCAGTGCTCGGTCCCCTTCTCTTCTCAATATATACCACGTCACTTGGTGCAATCATTCGCGCCAATGGTTTCTCATACCATTGCTATGCGGATGACACCCAGCTCTTCCTGTCATTCCCACCAGAGGACACTACAGCCTCTGCATGGATCTTGTCATCTTCGCTGTCATCAACGCCACCTTCAGCTCAACCTGTCCAAGACTGAGCTCCTTGTCATCCCAGCCAGTCCCTCTATGCAACCACTGATCAACATCCAGCTCGGACAAACTGAACTCATACCCACTAAGTCTGCCCGGAGCCTGTGCGTCATTATTGACGACCAGCTAACCTTTAAGGTTCATGTGGCCTCGATTGTTCAGTCATGTTGATCTGCCCTGTACAAAATCAGGAAGATCAGACCCTACCTGTCAGAGCAAGCAACACACCTGCTGGTACAGGCTCTCATGATATCACACATTGACTACTGCAACTCCCTCCTGGCAGGCCTTCCTGCATGCACATTCAAACCTCTGTAGATGATCCAGAATGCAGCAGCGCAACTGATCTACAGTCAACCCAAAACAGCACATGTCACTCCACTGCTCATATCCCTCCACTGCTCGTATCCCTCCACTGCTCATATCCCTCCACTGGCTCCCAGTTGCCGCTCACATCAAATTCAAACTCTGTTGCTCGCCTACAGTCAGCAACAAAAACGGCCCCTGCCTACCTGAACGCCCTCATCCAGGTCTACACGCCGCCCCGCCCACTACGCTCTGCCAATGAAAGGCGCCTGGTACTCCCATCACAACAGGGCCCTCAGTCTCTCACTAAACTCTTCTCCTCTGTCGCCCCCCGGTGGTGGAACAAGCTACCAAATTCCGTTCGGTCCGCAGAGTCCCTTTCACCTCTAAGAAGAAGCTACAGACCCAACTCTTTATGACCTCTGACCTTCATGATGTTGACGCTATTGATGATGATGGTGATGATGATGATGACATTGAGGATGTTGTTGATGTTGATTAGGATATTCATGATGATGATGACTATGTTGACCTTGTTGATGTTGTTGATGATGAAGATATAACATAAATATCATCACCATCATCAATATAAAAAACGCCCTGCTCACTTCCTGTCAGCACCAGTGTCCGATCACACCTGAGGCTGTTTGTTGGCTCTTACTGACTCCGCCCCCTCCTGTCTCGATCGTTGCTTGTGTCGTACATGTACGTCACTTTGGACTAAAGCGTCTGCTACATGAAACAGTAACATTGTAACACACTGTGCAGAGATGATACCAACACAGTCTGCCTTAACTGTGTCTCTGTTTAGTGTTTACCCCCCCCCCCCCCCCCCCCCCCCGGGGATAAGCTGTGGTCGCTCTGACATCCAGAGTAATTTACTGAGTAAATACAGACTGAAGAGTGTCGGTGTGCTGCAGAGAAAGCCGCTCTGTGCTGCAGCTCCCCGAGGAGGCTCACCCTGCACCAGCACAACTTTAAAACATAGTACAAGTACTGCATATGTTTGTAAATACACAGAAAACACATCAGAGGTATATAGTACTGTATATGACTCAAATATTAACCAATGAACACCGTTAATTAACTTTGAATCAGTATTTCCATTAGTTTGAGCTGGAGTTGAAGCCGACATTAACAGTGTGAAGGTACACCACAGGACATCCACCAGCATCATGCTGAGCTGCAGCCACACACACACACACACACACACACACACACAGTAATCTCTGTGTTTGCTCTCCCATTAGTCCCTCTTCAGGTGTGAGAGTCATTCAGTCTCAGAGGAGAACTTTCACTCTGACTCGCTGCACGAAGAATTACACCTGAAAACATCGTAAACATAAACACCTTCAAATTAAGAGTCACACACACACACACACACACACACACACACACACACACACACACACACACCAGAGAAACCTCCAGAACCTTTTCTTCATTTTGACTTTCTTGTTCTGAATTATTGTTGTTGTTGTTATTTTCATTATTTGTTAGATAATCCTCTTCAGTTTGTGTGCAGCGTCTCTCAGGTGATTACACACATGTTCTCTGCAGATGTTCACAGGTGGATCAGGGAGACAGATGCATGCTGGGAGGTGAGGGACCGTTTCAACATAAGTTGAAGTTAGTGCTCAGCGAGGACAGAAGGATGAACTGTTAGACCAGCAGAGAGCAGCTTCATGACAGACGATGAGTCGAGAGAAACCTTGTCCTGAACCTACCAGGAATGTTTCTCTTACAGTCCCACGGGCCACCGCCCTGCTCCTCATCTGACAGGACACCAGAGGGAGGAGAACTTCAAACAATGCAGATAATTCCGCCTCCCACCCCCTGTAAGGCCTACGTGCTCTCAGACAGACAAACCCTCCCTACGTCTCTGTTATCTCTCCATCTCTGACAGTGATTCTCCTTTAAACGATTCCAGGTAGAATATCTCTGAGTTTGTGCTGAGATTATTAGAGCCAACATTTACAGGGAGCGCAACAGGTTTCAGCCACAAACACTTCCTTGTGTGAGTATTTTGTTTCTCGGGCTGTGAGACGATATTTAGACTGTAGTAAATACAGAATATGAAATTCAATCATCAGAGTTGTCAGTAAAATCAGGTGTGACGCTCACAGTTAGCACCTGTTGATGGAGATGAGATGTTGCCATGTTGGAGCCCAGCAGAATGAAGGCTTATCTTTATGAAAACAGTAAATATAGGTAATGTTGCTGTTCTGGTGAATGTCTAACAAACAGCAGCTGAAACCAAAACCATGAAAGAGGCTTCGACGCAGCCGTGTTTTCCAAACTTTCAGCTTAATCTGGTTCAAGTTTTATGAGTCCTTACAGACAGTACTATGGGTCCCAGCCCACCATATCCACATGTGGACTTGTTTTTCTCTTATGAAAACATCCACAGTGAAGAAATGTGCTGCTTCTTGGTGGCTCTTTGTGCCGTGATGTCAGCAGAGTAAATCACTGCAGTGTTCAGTTGCTCCACACTTATGAACACGCTGCGTTCATCAATCACAAACAGTCGACCTGCGCGGTGACGAGTCGGCCAAAGAGCTGACGGCTTGACACGACTTGGCCTCCGCTGCACCTCAGATTCCTTCTGTGAAAGGATTCTTACATAATCTAATATCTGTGGCACAAGAACACATTCATGCCTCCTTCTGCTCAGTTTTTATTGGCGCTTTATATATGACTTAGTTACCTGTTTATCCCCAACCTGATATTTGTCTTGCATCTCATTAATACTCCTTCATTACAATCTGTCCAGAGGATTTCACTCATTCACATTTCACTCCTTATTTCAACGACTGAGACCTCCATAGAGTCACAGCCCCTCTACCTGTACCTGGGTAAGTCTCTATCTCAACCTGTGCTTGTTAAGTCTCTATCTCAACCTGTGCTTGTTAAGTCTCTATCTCTACCTGTGCTTGTTAAGTCTCTATCTCAACCTGTGCTTGTTAAGTCTCTATCTCTACCTGTGCTTGTTAAGTCTCTATCTCAACCTGTGCTTGTTAAGTCTCTATCTCTACCTGTGCTTGTTAAGTCTCTATCTCAACCTGTGCTTGTTAAGTCTCTATCTCTACCTGTGCTTGTTAAGTCTCTATCTCTTCCTGTGCTTGTTAAGTCTCTATCTCTGCCTGTGCTTGTTAAGTCTCTATCTCTACCTGTGCTTGTTAAGTCTCTATCTCAACCTGTGCTTGTTAAGTCTCTATCTCTACCTGTGCTTGTTAAGTCTCTATCTCTGCCTGTGCTTGTTAAGTCTCTATCTCAACCTGTGCTTGTTAAGTCTCTATCTCTACCTGTGCTTGTTAAGTCTCTATCTCTTCCTGTGCTGGTGTCGTCTCTATCTCTTCCTGTGCTTGTTAAGTCTCTATCTCTACCTGTGCTGGTGTCGTCTCTATCTCTGCCTGTGCTTGTTAAGTCTCTATCTCTACCTGTGCTTGTTAAGTCTCTATCTCTACCTGTGCTTGTTAAGTCTCTATCTCTATCTGTGCTTGTTAAGCCTCTATCTCTACCTGTGGTTGTTAAGTCTCTATCTCTTCCTTTGCTGGTGTCGTCTCTATCTCTGCCTGTGCTCGTTAAGTCTCTATCTCTACCTGTGGTTGTTAAGTCTATCTCTTCCTGTGGTTGTTAAGGCTCTATCTCTACCTGTGGTTGTTAAGCCTCTATCTCTACCTGTGCTTGTTAAGTCTCTATCTCTTCCTGTGCTGGTGTCGTCTCTATCTCTGCCTGTGCTTGTTAAGTCTCTATCTCTACCTGTGCTTGTTAAGTCTCTATCTCTTCCTGTGCTGGTGTCGTCTCTATCTCTGCCTGTGCTTGTTAAGTCTCTATCTCTACCTATGCTTGTTAAGTCTCTATCTCTACCTGTGCTTGTTAAGTCTCTATCTCTATCTGTGCTTGTTAAGCCTCTATCTCTACCTGTGCTTGTTAAGTCTCTATCTCTACCTGTGCTTGTTAAGCCTCTATCTCTACCTGTGCTCGTTAACTCTCTATCTCTACCTGTGGTTGTTAAGTCTCTATCTCTTCCTTTGCTGGTGTCGTCTCTATCTCTGCCTGTGCTCGTTAAGTCTCTATCTCTACCTGTGCTCGTTAACTCTCTATCTCTACCTGTGCTCGTTAACTCTCTATCTCTACCTGTGCTCGTTAACTCTCTATCTCTACCTGTGCTTGTTAAGTCTCTATCTCTACCTGTGGTTGTTAAGTCTATCTCTTCCTGTGGTTGTTAAGGCTCTATCTCTACCTGTGGTTGTTAAGCCTCTATCTCTACCTGTGCTTGTTAAGCCTCTATCTCTACCTGTGCTTGTTAAGCCTCTATCTCTACCTGTGCTCGTTAACTCTCTATCTCTACCTGTGGTTGTTAAGTCTCTATCTCTTCCTTTGCTGGTGTCGTCTCTATCTCTGCCTGTGCTCGTTAAGTCTCTATCTCTACCTGTGCTCGTTAACTCTCTATCTCTACCTGTGCTCGTTAACTCTCTATCTCTACCTGTGCTCGTTAACTCTCTATCTCTACCTGTGCTCGTTAACTCTCTATCTCTACCTGTGCTTGTTAAGTCTCTATCTCTACCTGTGCTTGTTAAGTCTCTATCTCTACCTGTGGTTGTTAAGTCTATCTCTTCCTGTGGTTGTTAAGGCTCTATCTCTACCTGTGGTTGTTAAGCCTCTATCTCTACCTGTGGTTGTTAAGGCTATCTCTTCCTGTGGTTGTTAAGGCTCTATCTCTGCCTGTGCTCGTTAAGTCTCTATCTCTACCTGTGCTTGTTAAGTCTCTATCTCTGCCTGTGCTCGTAAAGTCTCTATCTCTACCTGTGCTGGTGAAGTCTCTGTCTGGTTCTGCTCGAGGTTTCTGCTTTTTAAATTGAGTGTTTCTATCTCATGGTGGATTCATGTTGGTCTCTGTAAATAATATAACACAAAGTACGCTCTAACCCTAACTCTGCTCTGCTTGTAAGATCACTTGATTGATGATTTGGTGATAAATAAAAACTGATTGATGCATTTATTGATGATGACTTTCTGACGTTGACAATCACTAATGTTGCTTTTAATTCTGTAACAGAACAAAGGTCATGTAATCAAAACACATACTGATGATTTTACTTATTGTTATTGGCTAACCTTCCCTTCATCTTCTCTCTGGTGAGTTAAAAATGAGCAGTCAGGATAAAGAAACTTTGTTCATCGTGGTGATGACACTATCTGTGTCTTCTCCGGCAGACCAGAACACTGACAGTTTTTATTTTGCTGTTTCCCGTCACATCTGGGAGGAAGTTGTTGCAACCCACAGCGGTGAGTTTACACAGCTCAGATACCTGAGAGATACCTGACAGATACCGACCTCTCTCTGTGCTCAGAGAACTGATAGGAAGTAATCAGTGACAGAGGTTTGAACTGTCTGCAGGTTCTGACGTGATCTGGACCTCACAGGGTCTCCAGCATGAGGTCTGAATGTGGGACAGATCACCCTGCCTGCTCTCACTGTGTGAACTTTAACAATAAAGGGGTTTCTACTAGTTTTTAAACTAATTTTTCATTAGAAGGTTAAATATTTAATGTTGTTAGCATGCTGCTTATTAGCACTGAACACAAAGCTCAAATGTAGTTAGCCTTGTGAGTATTTGAACATGAACAAAAATATATAAATTAGAGAATTGATCCTGCAGGAGGACAGAAATGTCTGTGAAGGCAAATTTGCATTTAAGTAAAAACTGCAAACCAGAACCTCAAGGTGGCGCTGCAGGACCCATGAATGTCTGTAAACTTCATGTCACTTCATACAACATACTGACAAAACCTTCCATGTAATATTGGAACTGACCCACATTTCCCACAATCCCTAGCACCATTCTTGTGTTTCTGTACTGTTATAGTGTTTCTACAGTTAGCGACTGTTAGCGACCAAGCGCAGGGTGACAGAGTTTCTGTGGTTGGCTCAGCACACAGACCGGCTCTGTCCCGAGCAGCTGAGCCTCCGACTCCCTGCGTCACAGCTGGCCTTGAAGAGAAGGGCGACATTATGCCTCCTCCTGTAGTTCACAACTTTTTCAACACAAGAAAATGTCAGGCACAAGTTTTTTATTTCACCCCAAAATTTCCCTTTTTAATCAGGCGTCTCAGATTTTGGCTTCGTCTACTGAGAAACTCAGCACCTGATGGAGTCCAGAAACATGTCTGTGCTATCAGCCTCTCCATCAACATCTGTTTACCCTCCAAACACAGCGATAAATCAACTCAGAGCTGCAGCACGGTTTTAACCTTTTAAATACCTGCAGTGATATGTGATACTGGGAGGATTCACATAAGTGCTCTGTTGTCAGGAGGAACATTAGAGCAGCAGAGACCTCTCCCCCGCACACCAAACAGCATCTCATAGTCCTGACACACTTTTTATTTTACTTCCATAAAGGGATGCAGCTGAACCCTCAGAGGACCAGATGAAACCTCCTTGACATTATAAACGTCTTTGTGTGCTTTGCTGCTCGACCTTTGACCCCTCTTTATAAGGTGTGGTGTCCTGGTCGGAGGAGGACATCAGTCAAAAGAAGACACGCTCAGTTTAGAGCCCTCATTCTTCACATATGTGAGGAGTGCTACAGAAGAATCTGCAAACATTCACTGCAAATTATCTTATTCCAAACAGTCCTAATCCATGATAGCAGGGGAGATAATCGCTGCTGCTCTCTTGTTCAGATTCACATTCTACATTTAATGATAGACAAACTCACAGATGTGATGATTGCGAGACAAAAATACAATAAAATAAAGAAAATGCAGAACTCTGAAGTGATCCTGTCCTCCCTGTACTCTGTATCATTTTAATGACACACACGTTGCAAAGGTTTGTGGGAAAACAAATTCATTTTTGGCTCTGGGAGAGTTTTGTTTGTGCAGAATCAAACTTTAATCTGCAGCCTTTTATTTCAGATGTTTAGAAAGGACCAACAACAGTCCTGTGTGGTCCAGTCTAATGAAACACATCAGGTCACCGTGATACTGGGCCGTGTGGCTTCTGAAGGGGGGGTGCATGGTGAGCTGGTTTTTTATCCCCTTCATCACGACTCTGCAGACCAGCTGTGTTGCTGCTGTCAGCCTCTTCCTCCTCCGCTCCATCTCCTCTATGAGCTCCTGGGGGGGGACAGGAGGATTAGCCCACCAGCGGGGGGGCGAAGGGTTCAGGAGAAAGTGTTCAGAGGTCAGTCGGGGGTTTACATTTGATCTCCACTCATGTACAATGACTGTGCTCTGCTGTGTTATAATGATAAAGCCTCTTCCGCTGATATGAGCCTCAGTTTGTCAACATTCAGGAGTCTTTACTCACAGACGGCCCACACAGTGACACGCCTGCCTCTGCTGCTGCCCTGGTTGTGGTTAGGTGATGATTGATAAATAAAGATGTCTTTGTTCTGGCGTATTGAAACGCCCCGCTCGCGACTGTTCTGTCACACTCCCAACAGGTGGAAACACTTCACGTGATTCCTCTTAATCTGCACACCTGTGTGGGAGGCTGCTGCCTGAGGTTATATTCCTATAAATATCTCATTTCCTACAGGTTTGCCGCAGAATCAGTGGCTGATAAGACGAGAGGAAAGTTTAGAACAGAAGCTTTGTGTTTAGTTGCTTTGTGGGAGCTCGGTGGATGTCGAAAGCCTCGTCTGCTGCTGTTCCTGTGAGCAAGAAGAAACTTGCTCTTTCAAAAAGCTGCCCTTCTGAAGTAGGAGAGGAGATTTAGTTGTTGCTTTTATGTCCCTGGCTCCATCTTGATAAAGGTACATAAACATGCAGGACAAAGGACACAACAGCTGACATTGTGTTGCTGCAGAGCTTCCCTTTTCTGGATCCTGTCCACAGTTGCTGGGTTACAGTTTTACAATGTTTAAGCGTTACAATGTTACAGTTTCATTTATCCGACGCTTTTGTCCAAAGCGACGTACATCTAAGAGTTAATACAACACAAGTATTCAGGAAGTAACAGGAAGTGAGCAGGGCTTTGTTTGTTTGTTTTTATAATAATCATCATCAGCAACATCAACAAGGTCAGTATACTCATCATCATCATCATGAATACCCTAATCAACATAAACCACATCCTCAATGTCATCATCATCATCAATCTCATTAAGGTCAGAGGTGTTCATAAAGAGCTGGGTCTTTAGCTTCCTCTTAAAGGTGAAAGGGACTCTACGGACCGAATAGAACTTGGTAACTCGTTCCACCACCGGGGGCGACAGAGGAAAAGAGTCTAGGCGCCTTTCATTGGCAGAGCATAGTAGGCGGGGGGGAGTGTAGACCTGGATGAGGGCGTTCAGGTAGGCAGGAGACGTTTTTGTTGCTGTTTGTATGCGAACGACAGGGTTTGAATTTGATGTGAACGGCAGCTGGGAGCCAGTGGAGGGATATGAGCAGTGGAGGGATACGAGCAGTGGAGGGATACGAGCAGTGGAGGGATACGAGCAGTGGAGTGACTTGTGCTGTTTTGGGTAAGACCAGTCGTGCTGCTGCGTTCTGGATCATCTACAGAGGTTTGAATGTGCGTGCAGGAAGGCCTGCCAGGAGGGAGTTGCAGTAGTCAATGCGTGATATCACCAGAGCCTGTACCAGCAGGCGTGTTGCATGCTCTGACAGGTAGGGTCTGATCTTCCTGATGTTGTACAGGGCAAATCGACATGACCGAGCAATCGAGGCCACATGAATCTTAAAGGTTAGCTGGTCGTCAATAATGACGCACAGGTTCTGAGCAGACTTCGTGGGTATGAGTTCAGTTTGTCCGAGTTGGATGTTGATCAGTGGTTACATAGAGGGACTGGCTCGGATTGGACAACAGACTTTCTCTCTGCATGTGCCAATAAGGAACTGTTAACAAAAAGTTATTTTGTTCTGTTTTAATATATGCACACACCAAAACACTGAAATCTCAAACCAAGAACTCCAAGGTTCAACATTCTATATATGTCTAATCCAGAAAAGACATGACAAACATCCATCTATTGTCTTCCTGCTATCCAGGTCGTTTTTGTTAGCAGCATGTTATGACCCAGGATCCATAGGCATTCCCAGGCCAGGTGAGACATATAATCCCTCCAGTTCTGAGTCTACCCCAGGGTCTCAAACTACTGGCCCCATCCAACTCGACTGGCTCTTTTCAATGTGAAGGACTAGCAGCTCTACTCTGAGCTCCCTTCCCTCTGAGGCTGAGCCCAGACACCCTGCAGAGGAAACTCATTTCAGCCATCTGTGTCCCAAACTCATGGTCCTGTACAACACCCACATTGCAGCTGACGCTGCACCAACCCGAGGATTTGGGACAGCCCTGGAGGTCAACACCCACTGTATGTGTTTGACTTTGTTCTAAGGATGTGGACACAGCTCTCACTTTCATTACACAGGGACCTGATGGCTCGTAGCAAAAGCCACGGCACCCCAGACTACAGCAGTGCCGCCTAACTCCTACGCCCCAGTAGTGACATCACGATACCAAAATTTTGACTTTGATATCAATACCAAGTTTAGTGTGGCGATACTCGATACTTGATGCTCAATACTGAAATGATGTGTGAAACTCAGATAATACTGGTTCGAAACTCGTGATCAGAAACAGGATGTCCACATGGGCTGGTCACATTTTGGAATTCACAGTTTATTAACAACTTGTCTCACTGTGAGACATATTTCGGTAGTCTAACAGTATTTCACCAGTTATTATGATGGTTAATTTTTGCGTTTGTGCCAGTTGCACAAATTTTAGCTTGACGGGACATCGAGCCCACCGTTCTCCTGACAGGAAGAGGAATGAAGCTAGCTTTCGTGCCTGGATGTGCTTTGTGCAGGTGAAGAGACAGGACTTCAAGACGAGACACACAAGCACCTTTCAAACAAAGCATCAGGAAACCATCTCGCTCTCTCTCCCTCTCTGTCACTCTCTCTCTCGCACACCACTGTGGCACTGTAAGTTGTAGAACGGATTTGCTGTTATAGAAGGCAATACGAAATACAATACAAGCTGACACTCGCCCATTAGTAACTGTAATGGGAAAGTATCAATGCTCCCACTCACTACGACTCATGATTTGTTATAGCCTTTGAAATGTGAAAAGCTTTACTTTTACTTTTTAATGACGTTCACCCTCACAACACGTTTAGGTTTACCGGGTCTGTCCGGGATCAGGTAGTTCCCACTAATCACCCCCCCCACCTGTTTTTTAGCAGGTATACCATGGTTACCTTATTAGTTTAACATGTTAGCACTATACACAAAGCACAGTTGGGGGTATTATTTGTTCTGCAGGTAATTTGGTCATTAACCCAACTATTTGACAAATTAAAAATATACATACATATTTTTTATCCTTTAATATTCCCATTGAGATATAAAATATCTGGAACAATAAAATACATATCTGTGAGGTGTGTCCTCCTGCTCTGAGATTAAGACAGACTGTCCTCAGAACTGGATTATTGGTGATGTAGGGTTAGTGTGCAGGATCTGAGGACAGGGTCAGGTAAGTTAAATGTCTCACGCAGCTCAGACATGCATCAATTAAAAGATACGAGACATTCGAGACTCTCCGTTTCAAGTGTCTCTTGTATGGACTCCGACACCTTTACAGCCAAACCTGAAATGTAGCCCCCCCCAAGGTAAATCATGTCCTTCAGACTCGTGTGACGTGTCTAGTTAATTCAGTTTGTCTCCAAACAGACACATAAACTGAACACTCATATATTCTGTATATAAACTGTATGAACTTATCTCCCTTTCTATGAATCACTTGTGGGTGAAGCAGGTGTAAACATATAAATATGATAAAACCTTCACAGCACATTCATGCTGGTTGTGCGTGGCACACTGGGTCCTTTACAAGAAAAGAAAAAACGAAACGAAAACTGATTTTCCGAACAGCTCCCCCTGCACGAATAAACCATGGACTGCTTTAAAGTCTTCATGGAACTTGGCTGAAAGCAGCACGCTGCATTCATGCAGACTCTGTTAATTTAGACTGATGTCTTTATGGTTTGCAGGAGTACAGCATGAAGCTGGTCGCTCACTGGCTGAATAAACAGAAATTAGTTCAGCTCAAATAAAGTTTGATGAGGAGATAATTTTGCGAGCGTGCAGCATAAAGGTCTCTCTCATGAGCACTCAGAGGACGAATCAACTGAAGTCTGCTGAGGTGGTTCAACACGCTGGACAAGATGATAGACGGAGATACGGCTGGTCCCCCTTCAGGGTCGGACCTCCATCAGCCCACAAACACACAAACGACCGTTTGTACCGCAGAGATTATCCAACAGATCCTCTGAAATATAAAGGACTTAGTAATCTGTTGGAGGACATCTTAAACTTCTCACTGAAGGAACCATGAATATTTCTATACAGTATTTGATCAGATATCCTGATTGATTAAGTCAAGTTAATCTCAATGAAAACTAAAAACACAGAAACAACAACAGATAAAAGGTGGAGCTGCTCACTGACAGTCAATCTGAGACGAACCTGGTGGATCATTTACACTACATGTCACATTCGTCCATTCACACACACATTCACACACTGATGGCTGTGCCACCAGGAGCAATTTGGGGTTCAGTGTCTTGCCCAAGGACACTTGGACATGTAGCCTGAGGGAGCTGGGGATCGAACCTCCATCGTTCCAATTGAAAGACGACCGACTCTACCACTGAGCCACAGCCATCAGTCTGTGTAAAAGGCACTGAGATGTTTAAAGTTTATTAAATTGAAAATCACTAAAAACTAAGTTAAAGTTCGAAAACACTGAAGGCTTTTCTTTAAAATGATATTTCTTTATAAGGAGCCCAGATCACATGATCTAATAGTTGGTTTCCTGGAGCCAGAAGTGACCATATTTGGATGGGAAGGTGGAGCTTGAGAGGAGCGAGGGGTTAGCAAACGCTAAGCTATCAAAGCTATTCGGTCTTTCCCCATGGCTGATTCATTAGCTGCTAATGAGCCATTCATCTCTACGGCCCTATGTCTTCTCTGCAGGAAAAATCCAACAGCAGTCCTGTCTCCCTGCACGGGCCGCCACGAATTAATCAGTGTATGACAAACAGTGAACAAGCTAACAAGCAGGTATGATAAGCACAGACACAGATAGCTGCTAATCAGTGCTAACATATAAATAAAATAATGAGTGTAGAAACAGTGTGTGAGACGTGTTGGACGGTCTGTTCGTCCAATAAAGCGCACACACAGATTATCTGTCTGATATTTACATGAACAAATCTCCAAAAGGCTCCAACAGCACAAACACGGCCCAGAGGTTACGTTCAGTGACTGAGTTAGCTGAGGGGACACCTAGCAGACAGCTAGCAGCTCCCAGCTGTCACTCAAAGAGGCCACGCCCCTTGAGGAGACAGCCTCAAGGGGCGAGAGAGGAACTGCAGCTTTTGGCTCTTGGCTCTGTTAACGTGTTTCTGTGTGAGGCTCATTCATTCATTCATTAGTTCATTGTGTCGTGCTGTACGGCTGCAGGTTGTAGTGTTACAGAGGTCATAGGTGACAGAGAGGGAGGCGATACAAGAGGCAGCTTTGATCTGTAAAACTCTCTTTGTGTCTGTGATGATGAAATAATATCTGCTAAAGAAGAGAGTCTGCGTGGGAATCCCCTGACACACACACACACACACACACACAAACACACACACACACACACACACACAGAAATATGTGAGAACACACAAACAACAGGAAACGACTGAGAACCAACAACAGTCGTCAGAGGAGCTCTCCCTGTTTTTAAGCACCGTGTGTTTGGTATCAGATTCTCCTCTGAACACACACACACACACACACACACACACACACACACACACATTGCTGAGTCCCACATAAGACAACATCCTGTCTGTGCAGCACATCTTCCATTGTTCCCTGAGTCTACCTGAGCAGGTACACAGTGTTTATCACAGAGTTGGTAGAGTCATACTTCAGGGCGTTTGTTGTTTCTTCTTCGTCACTGAGGAAACGTTCAGGACACAAAGAAGCTGCTGTTTGGATTCATCTTTACAAAGTGTTCACAAACTCTCAGATTGTTAAAGAAGAAGCACACTTTTCAGAGCATCACCTGGATGATGTCACCTGCAGGAAGTGCTTTGAAGGATATGTGGGCAGAGGGACATCCAGGTGTCACAATGCAGCGCTGAATGTCAGCAGCATGATGACATCCTGTCAGGGAGGGGGCAAAGAGCTGTGTGTTTGTGATGATGATGATGATGATGGGGGGCCGACCTTCAACAAGAACATGAGCAGAGAAGAAGAGTGTGTGAGCAGAGAAGAAGAGTGTGTGAGAGCAGGTATAATGGTTGAAACTACGGTGGCCCTGAAGTGCAAATCACAATGACAAATCAGAAAACACAACGACATTAACCAAACAGGAAAAGGTAGGTACCCTCGGGCGACATGAAACATCGCTGATTGGTCCGTCCTTTGAACCGGAAGGACATGGTTTACATGTTAGGTAAATATGAGCGCCGCCAGTGACAACGTACTCGCTGCTATTAAAGTTTACTTTGATGCAGGTAAGTGTTGTCATCGTCTTCTTGCAGCCTTTTCCCACAATCACTGCAGAAGTTCAGTTTTTCCTCGAACTCTACATCGCGGCATGTTCCTTTCTTTCCGTTTGACTGGCGGTGTTGTCCTTCCCGTTCAAAGGACGGACCAGTCCAATCAGCGACGATTCATGTCGCTCGAGGGTACCTACCTTTTCCGGTTTGGTTAATGCTGTTGTGTTTTCTCTTTTGCCGTTGTGATTTGCACTTCAGGGCCACCTTATTAAACTCTGCCGCTGGGTCACAGTGAAGCGGCTCCCTCACACAGACAGGCTGTGTCACGCTGCCCTCTAGTGGCTGAAGGTGGGTTTAAACACTTGATTCAGACCTAGTTTATCATTATATTTAAACACAGAAACGTGGTCACAGGTGGTCTGTCTGATTAATCTAACTAAACGAACACCTCCTGCTGTAACATTAATCACCTGTATTCAGAACACCTGAGGCGGAGTGATTCACACCGTGAACAGTCCCAATATTAAATTACTTTAGACACTCAGGCTGAGGACAATCTTCAGCTCATTTAAACATACATCATTGATACCGCTCATCCTGTTCAGGGCTGCGGGGGGGCTGGAGCCTATTCCAGCTGTCATCGAGACTTGGACAGGTCACCTGTCAATCACAGGGCTGACACATAGAGACAGACAACCTTTCACCTAACGAGCTTACAGCAACAACTTGAGTGGGGAGAGGAGAACGTGGCAGCGGGTGAAAATTAAGTTCAAAAATGTTGTTCAGAATGGTAGGTATGCCTGTAGGCTCGGGGCGCTGGTTTGGCTCTGCTGGTGGAGCAGGCGCCCCACGTGCAGAGGCCACAGTCCTCGACGCACTGAGCGCAGGTTCGACTCCCGGCCTGCTGATCCATTTGGTGCATGTCATCCTCCACTCTCGACTCCCCACATTTCCTGTCTCACTTCATCTGTCCAATCAATAAAAAAGGCAAAAGCCAAAAAAAGAAAAGAAAAAATGTTAAAATAAGTATGCTTGTAGGCTATAAAAGCACTTTAGCATAATCAGCTGGATCTGTCCACTCTCATGATGTTTATTAATTGCAGCTGCCAAAAAGAAGAGTGACGTTGCTGGAACTGGGGGAGGACCACCAGCATGCTTTACTCCTGCAGAGGAGCTGGCTTTGGAGCTTAACAAGGGGAGGCCTGTTATTGAGGGGATACAGGTTCAGAACAGCATCTGAAGCCATGACACCTAGTGTACAGACTAACTACATAACTTATTTAACCATTTACATCCTACCTTGTTTATGACTATTTATTTAAATCCCTCAATTTGCGACTTTTCTTTTGTTATAAAACTAAATTACTTTCAGTTTAATTCCCTTTCTCAATTAGTTTTATTCAACTTTATTAGGAACTAATAATTTTTTATTCCCTCACTTTTACTCTGGGGCTACACGACTAACAAACTTAGCCATATTACGAGACAAAAGAGCTGCCCCATCCAAAGTGGGATGAATGCCGTCTCTCCCGATCAGACCAGGCTTTCCCCAAAATGTCTGCCAGTTATCTATGAAGCCCACATCGCAGTCGCATCGCAGTTCTTTTTTTTCTTCTTCGGTGGCGAATGTTCAAAACTGCTCCCTTTACGATGTCTCTGAACTTTCTTGTTAAAATCACACAGCCCATAAAGCGCCGTGTTTATGATTTTTGTATGAAAAGTCAAATGTGTTGAAATGACGTCTTTGTGTAGACCAGATTTAACCCACTGCTGCAAAATGATTTGGGAGAAAAGCCGCTACAATCATCACTTTCGTCACCCTATCATTGCTAAAATGAACAAATTAACAGAATGATAAAACAGAAATATGTGTTTCTGACACGTTGATGCCGTAACTGTATTTTAGCTGGTTGAAAAAAGTTGTTGATTCAATGTTGAAATCCCGGTTTGTGCTCACTGGGGTGTGAATGAATGTGTGTTAATGGGTGAATGTGACATGTAGTGTAAAAGCAGCTTTGGGTGGTCGCAAGACTAGAAAAGCGTTATATAAGTACAGTCCATTTACCATTTAAGTTTATTAAACACCTGCAGTGATCCCACCGCAGTGCGTCTCCCCGGTGCGGGGCCCACCCACGCACCACACCTTCATTATACATCCTGAGCTCCATCAGTGTTCAGAATGTCATTTATGATGGTAAAAGTTTGTTCAGTTCTCTGGACAGTTTCCTCTGTCCTGTGACTCTATAACAGTTTCAGATATTTGCTGCAGTGACATCACTGTAACCATGGAAACATTTACCGTAAACAGATTCTCTAATGTTTTAAAGTAAATAGTTGAAGAAGACATTCTTACATCAATACAACACAGTAAAGAAATCACCTGAAAGCTGCTCAACAGTATAAACATGAGGACTCACAGATGAGAGAGGGTTAAAGCTCAGCTTAGTTTGAGCATAGTTAAACCTTGGGAAACTCGGACTCGACTCTGATACTTCTTTGGTGACTCAGACTCCACTCAGACTTGCACACTGGGGACTCGAGACTCAAGGTTTGGTAACCCGACTACAACAGTGGATCATACCCCTAACCACTGCACCACCAAGTAATATTATAAAGTCTGAAATCAAACTTCAGCCGAACAAACGAACTCTGTAGTTCAGATATTTAAGCGTAAAGCAGATTTCTCTTATGTTACCATGAAAACAGCAATAGGTACTCCAGTTAGCTACAGCTAATGTTAGCCCGAGACACACAGCAACAGGACAGAAGTAGCTTACCTTCAGCTAACGATGTTAACTTGTTAACTAGTTTAACTGCAGCTCGGTCAGACCATCCTCCTCTTCATTCTCCATGTGTGACATCATGATGTCCCCACCCTGTTAGCAGTTAGCATCCTCACAGCCAGAGTTAGCAGTCTGTGATCATCTCTAGTTTCTTATGATACTAAAGTGATTCGGTCCACAATCAGCTGATCAGAGACCTGATCGTTCCAGTGAATCGAGCTAAAGCTTTAAGAAACTCTATAAACTGAGCCAATCACATCACATCAGACTGACAGTACGAACCAACCAATCACATCACATCAGAGTGACATCACATGAGAGTGCATTCTGACCATAGACTGTATAAATAATGGACGTAGTCTCAGTGACGTCACCCATTGGTTTCTGAAGAAGCGTTTTGAAGCCCGAATTGCGCCGCCGCTGGGGGTCGCCATATTGGAAATGCCAGAGCCGGCTAATCCAGAGACAGGCAAAGAGGCGGAGCGCGACCGAGCTACAGCCTATGGCTGAGCTCTATGGGCGGGCCGCATGAATCAGCCAGCTACGGCTATGAAGCTAGGCTATATGCTCCTCAGCGTAGCTAGCGGTTATTAGCCATAGACTGTATAAATAATGAATGAGCTGGTTTGACTTTGCCAGGAGGAGATTACACCGGAGGTTGCCGCTTGATCCTGACACGTACTCGTTTTTTCCCGGGGGATGACCTCAGAAACACCTTCAGTATATTCAGCTCTAGAGTTTTAAAAGATGAAGCTCTGTGAAAAATAAAGATCTGAGTTTCTGTTGCTTCATGTTCTAATATTACAGTAACTCTTTTATCTATTTTATCTTTATATAATAATAATAATAATAATAATAATAATAAATTATTATTATTATTATAACGTGCTGAAACACGACTTGAGTCTGTTTGATGAGCTCAGGTGTTCTGAGACTTTTCTTTACATGCAGATCCGCATTAAAGCTGCAGGTCAACAAACAGTACTGTACATTATTCACCACCAGGGGGCGTTATTAATCCATCACTGGTCTGTAGCCTCAGAATGACTGTTTATTAATCAGTTTGATTGTTTGTTTGTTTGTTTGTTTGTTTGGTGGGAAGTTAATGTTAGAAAATAAAGTAACAGTAATAAAGTCACAGTTTGAATCTGAATATTTCAACATCATGTTGTTTTCTGTGATGTTGAGAGGACAGATTCAACAGTTTATCCTCAGCAGGAGAGAAACTAGACTACAGCTTGATGTGCTGTCATGTATAATTATATGTTATAATAACATCATAATCTATCATAATGTGCTCTGAGCTCCTCATCAGGCTGTGTGGTTTCATGCAGATTGTCCCAGCTCATGTCCGGGCAGCTCCGAGGAGAGGGGGTGGGGGGGGGGGGCAGAACCAGATGTTGATTGGCCAACAGGAGGAGAGTCACGTGGTCTTAGGGAGGAGCTGAGTGTGTCCTCTGGTTTATTCTAACAGGTAGTTTAAATCAGTCAGAGCTTCTCTCCAACAGCGTCAGTTCTGCAGCATGCTGAGCAGGAAGACTTCCGGTGCGGGTCTGATGAGTTCTGGGTACGGAGCGGAGCGCAGCAGGGTCGGTGAGCGGCTTCAGGCGGCTCTGGCCGGGCTGCAGGAGCTGAAGCTGCTGAGGGACAGGCAGAGCGAGCTGGTGACCCGGGCTCTGAGGGGGGACAGGGAGGATGCGGTCTTTGCTGGTCCCGGGAGGACCGGGGCCGAAGAGCTGCGTCTGGAGGCGACGCTGAAGGCTCTGAAGCAGCAGCTGGTAGGAAGAGATTTAAATGTTCACCATGTTTTTATATGAAGGAAACGTTATATTACACTTATTAGTTTATTACGAGGAGAATCACGTGACCACACTCAAGCTAAAACTCATTTACACACACACACACACACACACACACACCGAGGGTCTCTGCGGGGGACAGGAAGCAGGTCAGAGTCATAAATCAAAGTTCAGTGTGTTTGTGTTTGTGTGTGTGTGTGTGTGTGTGTGTGTGTGTGTGTGTGTGCGCGCGCGCGTGCATGCGTGCGTGAAGCTGCAGGGGGGAACCTGAATCATTAACTGGTGATAACAGGAAAGTTTCAAACACGGGTGTGTTCTACTGTGACTGACACACAGCGAGTGTGTGTGTGTGTGTGTCTGTCCATGCAGACCGAGAGCAGCTCTGTCAGTTCAGGATTAGTTTGCTGAGCTTCAGCAGAAAAAGAGAAATGAACAGTGTTCAGGTTTAAATTGTTTCTGAATCTCATCGAGCTTCTTTAAAGAATTGAAAGTTTAACTTTCACAGAGAATCAAACACAAACTGTGAAGTTTGCAGCCTAGTGTGAAGAACATCTGTTGAAGCTCTGACTGCAACCCCCCCCCATGCACACACACACACACACACACACACACACACAAACAATGACCCAGCCTCCCTGTGGGGGGGATACCCCCCCCCCCCCACACACACACACTGGGGTTAATCATCAGCTGCAGCTTCTTTTGTTTTGTGTTGATGGAACATTAGAGCTTCTTTGTAAAGATTTCTCCTCTCCTGATTCCCCTCTAAGTTCCTGTGTGTGTGTGTATCACTATGCGACCCTCAGCTCTGTATGGAGTACAGTTAATAACTCTCCTCAGAGGTTTTGGTTGTTCTGCGTGTTCGCAAGTTAAACTCCACGTTTCTGTTTTCAGTCTCGTCTTCAGAAACAGGACGTCGGCCTGAAGACTCACCTGCAGCAGCTCGACCAGCAGATCAGCGAGCTCAAGCTCGACGTCAGGAAGGCAACCGGCGAGCAACAGGAGAGCGACAGCAGGCCCAGCTCAGGTGAGACTGTTTGTCTATATTTTCATAGTCACATGACTGTACACCTGAGCACAGAACTTACCTGTGTGATGCTCCTCCTCACTGAAGGTTTCTACGAGCTCAGCGACGGCGGCTCGTTGTCCAACTCCTGCACGTCTGTGTACAGCCAGTGTCTGTCGTCCTCTCAGTCCAGCCTGCTCCTCGGCCCTCTCAGTCCGTCCCTTGTTAAACCTCCATCACAACCTGAAGTCTGCCGCCGACGCTCCGCTGATGAGGGCTCCACCCAGCACCCCCCTCTGCGGGCCTCAGGCCTCCACCTGGGCAGCAGCCGGATCAGAGCCAGTTCTACAGAACAAGCCCGGCAGAGACCCGTGTCCACAGGTAACTGAACCTCTTCTAAGGTGGAGTAGTCATGTGAACATGCAGCTATGACTGCAGCGTGTAGTTTCCTGCTGAATAAAGTGTAGTTCTTTACTGGAGGGTGATTTAAGGGTTATTCTGTATTTGTGTTGTCTAAAAGGTGATCTGGAGGTAAGGATTGTTCAGGGACTCAGCTGCTACAAACCTGTGGAAGTAAAGAAACCCTCGACCAACCTGAAGGCCGTCACCATGGAGCTGAAGTTCCAGAGCAGTTTGGTGTCCCGCACCAGGGCCGAGGTCTACCAATACCCGAGCCCACTGCATGCAGTGGCTCTGCAGAGCCCCATCTTCTTCCAGGGGGGCGACCAAGCCACACCTGGTCCTCTGGAGGACCAGGGACCCCCAGGGACCGGTTGTGACACCCTCCAAATGGTATATGAGACCAAGACTCTGGGTTACATTGACAAGCTCCTCCTGCGCAGCGTCAGCAGAATCCAGAATGAAGCAGAGACTCTGCAGATGCACTCAGACCGGCACAAGAAGACCTCCGAGGGTCCAATTGATTTTCCTGAAGCATCACAGATAGAAGTGTCTGAGTTTCAGTCTGGTCCAGCTCAGACCCCGAACATCGTCCCACCACCGAGCGACCAGAAGAGACACTGCATGAGTTACTCTAGACAACAGCTGGCTGATAACACAAACCACCACCCGTCAGTTGGACCACCGCAGGTTTTTTACAGATACTCGTGTCCTGCTGCAGTGAGGGAGTCCAGCTCTGATGAAGTTGCCTCTTCATCACTTAGGAGGAACGAAAGAGTTCAGAGTTCAGAGAAAAGATGTGAGGATCATCCGGAGTCCAGATTACAGGAAAGGAAGGTTCAAAGACAAAGATCCAGACTGACCCTTAGCTCTGGCACAGAGGAGACTCACACAGCATCCCCCGAGTTCGTCCATGCAAGGTTTGTCCCGGCTGGATCTCAGAGGGTCAAAGTGAGACAGGCAGACCGTAGAACCAGAGCGCTGAAACTGAGGAAGCCTCGAGCTCTGAGGCAGCAACACTCCTCGACTGAGAGAACCAGAGAGACTGGATCCAAGGGGGACCAGAGGAGACCAGGGAAAGGAAAAGTGAACCAGAAATACTCTGGCTGCCACTCAGAGGAGCTCAGACCAGGATCAGGCTCAGACTCCAGCCCCTGTAGCCCTGGACTCCCGTACACCCACAAGGTCCACGGCAAGCATCACCCCATCCCTGTTGCTAAGTCCACCAGAGTCCACAGTATACACAGCCCTGAGTATGAGCCATCTTTTGATCAGAGGAAGAGGAGGCAGGGGGAGCTGATCCACACCTCCTGTGTTCCACGTCAGAGGTCCAGAGAGTCCCAGGTTCAGGTCCCAAGCAGTGCCAGACCAGGCCAGTGGACCGGACCTTCTCACTCCTTACAGTCCTCCAAGTCCTCGACCTCCTTCCTCCGCAGTCTGAACTCCAGATACCCTCCTGCACCATTTCAGATCTCCAGCCTGTACCCGACTCGCTGTGAGTCCGAGTACTCGGCCGAGTGTGCGTCCCTTTTTCACTCTACCATCGCTGGGAGCAGTGAGGGGGAGCTAAGCGACAACACCACCAACCGCTTCGGAGACAGCGAGTCCAGCCAGAGCTTCCAGTCCTCCTCAGACTCTGACAGCAGCCTGTCCCTGGATCAGGAGGACCAGGAGGACCAGGAGGAGTGTCTCCAGGGCCACAGGTGTTGGGCTGAGGCTGGTCTAGGGCCCCTCCAGCAGCCCCCCCCACTTGAATCCTCTGCCTGCCGCATCAAAGCGTCCCGGGCCCTGAAGAAGAAGATCCGACGGTTCCAGCCAGCCTCCCTGAAGGTCATGACCCTGGTCTGAAAAAATGTCCAACAAGTAGAATGAAAGCACAGAAAACTCTGGGAAAAACAGAGAGAACTCTCGGAAACTTTAGGAAAGCACTGTTGGTGCTCTCTGTTTTTAAAAAAACATGGAAAAAAAGAAACTGAGAACAAAATGCATGAAACAAGAATTAAACTTCACTTGTAAATATTTATGTTCTTATTAAAATGTTTCACATCATTAGACAATTTATTCTTATAAATGTACCAGAAAAATAAAAATCTTTTTACATCTTTTATGGAAAAGAATTCAGTATTTTCTGTTCATGTCTTCATTTATACCAGTGCTAGGGCTGTGCCATATCACATCATTCAGATTATACTGGTATAATTTTTTTATGTGATAAGAAAGTGTCATATCACGATATCAAAGACATACAGTTGCAAGAAAATTGTTACAGCCAACAAGTTGCGCATTGCTTTCCCTGTTCATTTCAGAAGCACTCGCCTGTACTTAAAAGTAATACGAGCATGAGAGACGCCTGTCTGCCGTTTAAGCCCCGCCCCTGCATGCTCTGAGTGTGTGAGTGTGGAGAGGCGGGGCGCTCAGCGGAGAGCAGAGAGCAGACGTCAGTGTTTGATAGATATTAGCAAAAGAACTGAAGACAAGAAGAACAATTGCATGTTACTGCACAGAGAGCAGTCATCGTCATTACGTGCTGCTTCAGAAAACATCGGTGGCAGCGACGTGACGCCAGCATAGTAAGCATTAAAAAGTTTTCCCAATACGCCACGCAGACGTTAATGGGCTTAATGAATGAACAAATTAATAAATGTCCTTTTTATAGCCTAAAATTTCCTTTTTACTTTATTTCTCTTCAGATTACCATCTTACATTTGTAGCATAGCCAAATATAGAGTAACAAAGCGGGCAGCTTCGCTCTATACTGATTTAAAGATAAACAACATACAGGGACGGTTGATGCAGTAGCAGATCAGAAACCTCGTATTAGTAAGAAGAGAGTCTAAACAGATCACAGCTTGTAGTAGCAGCTACAGCAGTGTACATTTTTTTCCTATGTTGTAATGTTTTAAAGATCCAAACGTGAACACTGACTGTGTGGGCACAAAGTGGGCTAAAATGTATAAAAGGCCTAATTCTCCTTTGAAAATGTGCCAGAAGCACCAAATTTGGGCTTTAACGGCTAAAATCTCCCTCAGACCCCCGAGCTCACTGGAAAAGAAGGGAAATTGTCAAAGCACTTTATTTTGTATGCCTGAATAAATGCTGCTGCCTGAAATCACAAACAAAACATTATTCTGTTTCTTTTTTCATATGGTCAAGAATATCGCCCCTAACCAGTCATCACATTATAAATACAGAATAAACTTATTTGATATTTTCTTTCATTTTTAGACACAAAACAATCTCATTGTAAAAACATGAACTTTAGTTTTACTTTATTTGAAGTTTGCAGTGTTGAAATGTTGAAAGAGGTCTTTATCCTCACAAACACAGGAAGTGTGAACAGCTCCTTACCTGGTGACTCTGCCCATCAGCTGCTTTAATGAGTCACAGCTTCAACAATCAGCTCAGACGTTTAATGAGCTTCTGTCACTTAAATGTCAGCAAACACACTAAAACACACTTCCCACCGGTATGATTTCACACACACACACACACACACACACACACATTAAGAGGGTCGCTCAGGTCTAAGGTTTAAAACAGGTGGGGGGGTTGGCTGTGAAGTGTACCTGATGGACTACAGGTGTGATTATGTATCTTATTACACAGAAGAGCTCTGACATCATGAACACACACCTGCTGATTAGCTTTAATCATGAAAAAACATCCATTAACTCTGCTGGACGTAAAAATAATGTGAGGAAGTGAAAGTTTAACTCCCAGAATAGAGAGATTATTTCGTCCACACGCTCTGAACATGGTCAGCAGGTATAAATAGGACGTGTTCACATGCAAACCTCTGAGCTGCTTTACGCTCTGTGATCTAATTACTATATCAGGTCAGCAACTCGCACTAAATCTTCTATTAAAACCCTTCATTCAGTGTGTCGTACATGTGTAGTTATCTAATGAAGGACGTCTATAACATAGATCATCATCAAACATTCACAGAGAGAATTATAATTATTAATAATAATGAGATAATTCAACTGCCGTTGGATGTAATAAAAATATAGACTTGTTTATATACAGACTGTGTGTGTGTGTGCGTGTGTGTGTGTGTGTGTGTGTGTGTGTGTGTGTGTGTGTAAGCAAAGAAGAGTCTCTTTATCCTGGCTGAATAATGACATCCGCCATCTTCTACTGAAAAGCTAAATGTCACTTCTGGGAAAATTGGAAAACAAAGAAACAAAGAAACAAAAACACGAGGACCTGCCCATCCAAAATGAGATGGTCGGGTAAAGCACTTCTCCAACCTCTTTGGCCCAGCAGAGAAGAATAAACAGCAAAAACACAAACAAGATAACCTGCAAAGTCTAGAGTCAGCCATAAAATCAGAACCCGCCGGACCAATCACACTGAAAGAACTACAGGACAAAAGAAAGTCCCTTGAAACCAAAAAGGCCTGCGGTGTCGACGGCATCCTAAACGAAATGATCAAATTCACAGACCCCAATTCTAATGGGCGATCCTAAAACTCTTTAACACCGTCCTTAGTTCAGATCTGCCCCGATATTTGGAACCAAGGGCTGATGACACCGCTCCGCAAAGAGGAGACAAATTTGAGCCCAATAACTACCGTGGGATCTGTGTCAACAGCAACCTCCGGGAAATCCTTTGTATGATCATCAACAACAGACTCCTACATTTAAAATAGTGTCCTCAACAAATCACAAACTGGCTTCTTACCAAGTTATCGTACAACAGAACACATTTTCACTCTCTGCACCCTGATCGACAACCAAATAAACAACAACAAAGCAGATTATTCTCCTGCTTTGTTGATTTAAAAAAAACCTTTGATTCAATTTGGCACGAGGGTCTGCTGTACAAACTGTTGGAAAGTGGCATTATGGGAAAAACATATGACATCATAAAGTCACTGTACACAAACAACAAGTGTGCTGTAAAGATCACACACGCTCCCCAAGCCGGTGAGTTAGACAGGGATGCAGCTTAAGTCCAACCCTCTTTAACAGTCTGCAGCACCTGGCATCCCCCTGTCAAGTGCTGAAGTACTGAAGCCAAGTGCCTGCTGTACGCAGATGACCTGGTGCTCCTCTCTCCTGCCAAGGAAGGGCAACAACAGCACCTTGATGTTCTGCACCGCTTCTCCCAGACCTGGGCCCTGACAGTGAATCTAACCAAAACTAACATTATGATATTACAAAAAAGACACAGCCTTCAGCACCACAAATATAAAGTCTTTCTAGATACAGTCAAAATTGAACACACAAAAAACTACCCCATCTCGGCCTGAACATCAGCAGCACAGGTAACTTCAACAAAGCTGTGACCGACCTGAGAGACGAGGCAAGAAGGGCTTTTTACACCAAATCTGGCTTCAAGTTTTGGACTCCGTTATGAACCCATCTCCCTTTATGGCTGCGAGCTCTGGGGTCCACTCGCAAACCAAGACTCTACAAAATGAGACAAACACCAAACTGAGACTCTGCGTGCAGAATCCTGTAAATCCATTCTCCACATCCAACGGAAACACCAAACACTACACACAGAGCAGAATCAGGACGATATCCATGACTTATCAAAATCCAACGGAAAGCATTTAAATGTCATAACCATGAAAAAGAAAGTGACCCTGACACGCTCCGTAACAAAGCCCTCTCCTCCAGAGAGACTGGACAGAGCTGCCCCCTCAGTCAGCTGGTCCTGGGACTCCGTTCACAAGCAGAGCCCCCAGACAGAAACCCAATGGGACTGAGCCGAACTATAGAGCAACAACAAGAAGACTATTCAACACACTGGAAAGAATCAACCAACAAACTGTTTGTCCCTAAACAGACAGCACGCAGTGGCAGAACACCTGAGCACTGTGGACATCACTGACTCTGTACAGACTCAGTGAGCAGAGCCATGGAGAGAGGCCGCCACAGGCACACCTGGCTCCCTACAGAGGACACACTCTGCAGCCACTGCACTCAACAGAGCTACACTTTTTAACTACCTGCCAACTGTACCAGGACATCAGAGACACAGACTTCCCACTGATTACACACACCCACAAAGACTTTGACAACATGAACAATACCCAGAATCCAGAAAGCAGGTTTAGTGAAAACCCCGGGTTTGTTAACCCTGAAATGAGGGAAACCTCGGGTTTGCCGTTTCAGAAAGAGAGGTAACTTCAACTCTGAGTTGGTTACTATGGTAACTGTGTCTGTGAACCTCACCTGGTCGGGAGCAGGTTTTCCTCAGGAAACTCAGAGTTTCGCTCTGTCTCCTCCGTCTAGGCTATAAAACCCTCATTCACGTCCTCATTCATTCAGCCCGTCTCACGCGCGTGTTTGAGCGGTTACCGAATTAGAAGAAGAAACGTTGCGTCTCTGTGCTGCTCTGACCGCTTTGCAAAAGTCTTTTATAATTATATTAAAATAATCAAAAGACAAATCTGTGTCAAAGTCATCATTTGTAGATTTTCCACCACCACTGCCGAGAGTGCTCAGATAAGACAAGTGATCATTTATTTGGTCCTCTTCATTTCCTAACAATACAAAAGCAGCCGTTAGTTATTGGAAATATATATATATATATATTTTAAGCTAACAGAATTCAGTTAAATCAACTAAACAGGATTCAGGTGAGAATTAAGGTTCTTAATTTGTATTTGTATTTTTTTCTTTGACACTTGCTTTGGCAACGTAAACGTGTGTTTCCTATGTTAATAAAGCTCTTTGAATTGAATGATGAAGAGTAACATGGAGAAGAAATAAAGTCTTGCTGTCTCTGCTGGCTCCTTCCTCCTCCTCCTCCTCCTCCTCCACCTGCTCCTCTTTAAGCACATCCTGTTGTTTAATACCTAATCCCTGCATTCTCTCCTCTGTTTGCTCTCTATTGTCTCTGCTCCTTCATGCTGAGGTCTGAGCTGGTTCAAGAGTTCGACACACACTCTCAGCGAGCCAGGCCTTTGAGTGTGTTTTCTCCCTGCAGAGCTCTGTGTGTGTGTGTGTGTGTGTGTGTGTGTGTGTGTGTGTGTGTGTGTGTGTGTGTGTGTGTGTGTGTGCATGCGTATGTTGTGTGTATGTGTTCTCCCTGCAGAGGTCTGTGTGTCTGTGTGTGTGCATGCGTATGTTGTGTGTATGTGTTCTCCCTGCAGAGCTGTGTGTGTGTGTGTGTGTGCGTGTGTGTGTGTGTGTGTGTGTGTGCGTGCATATGTTGTGTGTATGTGTTCTCTCTGCAGAGCTCTGTGTGTGTGTGTGTGTGTGTGTGTGTGTGTGTGGTAACTGGAACTGTAGTAACTGTGTGTTACTGGAGACAGATGTGTGACATCAGAATAACAGAAAGATTTTTGTTAGCTTCTGTCTGATAGCGTCTGTCTGTTGGCTTCTGTCTGTTAGCTTCTGTCTGATAGCGTCTGTCTGATAGCATCTGTCTGTTAGCTTCTGTCTGTTAGCTTCTGTCTGATAGCTTCTGTCTGTTAGCTTCTGTCTGATAGCATCTGTCTAATAGCTTCTGTCTGTTAGCTTCTGTCTGATAGCGTCTGTCTGTTAGTTTCTGTCTGTTAGCATCTGTCTGTTAGCTTCTGTCTGTTAGCTTCTGTCTGATAGCTTCTGTCTGTTAGCTTCTGTCTGATAGCATCTGTCTAATAGCTTCTGTCTGTTAGCTTCTGTCTGATAGCGTCTGTCTGTTAGTTTCTGTCTGTTAGCATCTGTCTAATAGCTTCTGTCTGTTAGCATCTGTCTGATAGCATCTGTCTGTTAGCTTCTGTCTGTTAGCATCCGTCTGTTAGCTTCTGTCTGTTAGCTTCTGTCTGTTCGCATCTGACTGATAGCTTCTGTCTGTTCGCATCTGACTGTTAGCTTCTGTCTGTTAGCATCTGTCTGTTAGCATGGAGGCTCCACCACATTGAGTGACATCATAGACCTCTGAGTGTGGAGTGGGAGGTCAGACTGACTTCATTTTGAGTGGGGGGGGTGTTAGTTTGGGTGTGTGTGGGGGGGGGAACTCTGACTTTATCCCTCCACAAAGCTCTGAAGGAAGAAATCAAAGATTGTGAGAGTGACAGCTGGTCCTCCTCTAACCCACACTTACCCCCCCCCCCCCCCTTTCCATATGGCCTCTAACGAGCCCCCCCCCCCCATAGGATCAGAACATGGGGCCCCTCAGGTATCCCCCCACAGAGCGTCAGTGTGATTCTTTAGTCTTTATATTTGTCTCATTAAAGGACAACAATCTGCGGCCCTTAGTTTGCTGTGGGGTTCATTAGTCTTCGTCTCTCAGTTGTCGTTAGCGGTTAGCTTGAGCAGGTCGCAGCCTGCACGAGGAAACGATCCAACAAACTGGAAGATGAAGACACTTCTCCTCACACTGAATTGTTAAACTCTTTATCTCATTTAACTAATTTATAAAAGTTTTATGAGCAGCCTTGTGGTGTCAGTCTCATCAGTCGAGTTTGAACGTTTTCATCCAATCCAAATTTATTCATGAAGCACATTTAAAAACAACAAATGTTGATCAAATTGCTGTACAATCAAACATAAAAACCATAAAATAACACAATAAAACACGAAGACCAATTTAAAGACAACAGGACAATAAAAATAAAATGAAAAAAAAAGAATAAAAAAGGTAACTTTCATGCCGAGCCAAAAGCTGAAGGAATAAAAGTGCATTTTGTGGTTTGATTTGAAAACAGGCAGGGTGGGGGCAGCAGGACATATGGAGGAAGAGCGCTCCAGAGCTTTGGAGCTGCAACTGAAAATGCTCCGTCACCCCTGAGCTTCAACCTTGACCTTGGGACAGTTAGAAGTAACTGGGCTGTAGATCTGAGTGTCCTTGATGAAATATGAGGTTTTAAAAGGTCGCTTGTAGCAAGCCCATTTATTGGTTTATAAGTTAATAATAAAAGCCATCACAGTTATAATGAAAATACAATATAACTTTCTTTAAATAGGATGAAGTCACTCGCTCACCATGAATGTTGCTGAGTATATGGCGTTGGCTCAGAGTCCCATCGTTTAAGATTAAAACCTGAATGACATTTCAGTTACTTTAACGCCTCATCATTACACTGTAAACATTTTATTAATAATCTGTTTAAAGGTGGAAATAAAAACAACATGAGCTCCACAGTCTGAAACCTGAAGTCACATAATATGCTGTCACATTTCTTTAATATAATAAAGTGGACAGAGTTTATATCTTTAAAGACGCTTCATTTAAACTGAACTGAGTGGACGGAGCGCTCGACCATAAAGAGATCATAGAAGAAAAGTTTGATGTTTCTGGGCGCGCTCAGTGGACGCCTGCTGGGCTGAACCCGGTGACTGAGCATGTTCACTTAATTGGCTCGTTACTTGACAAGAAGCTGAAAACCTTTTTATAGATTAAATCTGAAGAAAAAAGTAGAAATAAAGTTTTCACACAAAGAAGTCACAGAACAAATAAAAACACACACACACACACACACACACACACGGTATACACCCCACACACACTACACTACAAACATCACTTTCGTCACCCTTTCAAACGTAAAAATGAACAAATGATTATAAAACATTGTTGAAGTTATGACCGTAGTTGAAAAATGGTTGAAATTAGATCTTCGACGTTCAGACACAATTTCACCCAAGATTTCAACCAAACCAGGTTTATGAGTTGTGTGTAAGATGCCATTTAGCCTACACCAACCCAGATAAAGGAGCACGTTAATAGTGCACTTCAGTATTTAACTAATTTAAAAAATAAATGATTTTTAGCCAGTTGTCACTCCAAAAGCCAATGGCAGCATAATGATGCTCTGCTCACTGTAACACAGTGATATTGTTTTATGGATTTTAACAAAGTTATATCAATGTTAAATATTAAGCTGAAAGTGATTTGCAGAATGTAAACATTGTTTTTACAGTTTGTTAATCCAAACGAAATATCTTTAAACAATTAACATCTAGCTACATGAGCCATCGACCTATAGGCTGTGCCATCGATTTATACACATAGCACAAAGACATGCTGACATGCTGAGGATGAAGGATTCCCTCATTGACATTGATTTTGCAGTTGCACAACATGTTTGAGTGTTCTGTGATGTGCTTTCATTTAGAGTTTCCTCTGGGCTTCTTGTGTTTTTACTGTATGCAAGTGCTGTGAATGTGATTGTGATTACAATTTTTTTTTTTAACAAAATGCATTTACTATACAGGCCAACAGTAAACTCTGTTTCAGTAGCTACATGCCCTGGACGCTGTGTTCTCATTGTTTTGATGTAGTGTCTGATGAATGCTCTGTAGTGTTTATATATTGACCTGCTGTGTGTCCGATCTGAAAGCATTGTTTCATTTTGCTAGAAGAGTCAGAGGTTTTGTGAATGTAGTTTGAATATTTGGTTTTGTGTTTTTAAAGGTTTGAGAAATTGGGTGAAGGTTTCAAGAAATGTGTCTTAGCAATTGTTTAAAAACTGTAAAGACAGTGAACTAAAGGCAGGAGAGGCATTGAAGTGTCTGTTTATCTCAGGAAAACAAAGCACCGACATGCAGAGTTTTTATGTCAAAGGTTATAAAATGACACAAACAGACTGACTCCTCTGTTACAGTAATACATCTTTTACTTTATAAAAACTCATGAAAGTTTTATGTTTTTATCTTGTTTCAGTAAAACAGTGAAGTTCAGTGAAGTCTCTTCTGTCATCTGAGTTTAAATTAAACATCACAGGCAGAGTTCAGTGTGTGCTCCTTTAAGATGTGAATGAAGGAATGAGTGAATGAACGAGTGAATGAGTGAATTAAGGTTAATTAGGGCTTAACCGATGATGATATTTCAGCAGCCGTGGAGACTGACAGTCTGATCTAACCCTAAATCCTGCAAACACAAAACAGTCATTAGCTTCCCGGAATGAGGGAGAGTAATACAGTGTGTGTGTGTGTGTGTGTGTGTGTGTGTGTGCGTGTGTGTGTGTGTGTGTGTGTGTGTGAGTGCGTGTGTGTGTGTGTGTTTGTGTGAGTGCGTGTGTGTGTGTGTGTGTGTGTGTTTGTGTGTGTGCGTGTGTGTGTGTGCGTGTGTGTGCGTGCGTGTGTGTGAGTGTGTGTGCGTGCGTGTGTGTGCGTGCGTGTGTGTGAGTGTGTGAGTTAGTGAGGGACTCACACAGGACCTGTAGATTCTCTGAAGCTGAAAACAATACATAAATACATAAATCTTTTTCAGCTTTTATTGATCGAACTGTGAGATTTATTTATTTATTTAGATTTCAGTAGAATAAATGTTTGTGCTGCATACATCTTAAGTCATATAAAGTCATACAAAAACAGATATCCATGTGAAGTCTAGCTTTTACTTTTTCTTAATTACCTCCAATAATCAATGTGTCTTAAACTTCATTTTAATAAACAGGAGAGTAAATCCACAGCAGTCCATGCTGAGGGTGCTTTATTATAAAATTGTAAACTCAAATCTATCTCTGACTACATCAGTGAACATGTAAGGTGTACTATATGCTATTTACACACATTATTCACTGCTGCCCCCCAGTGGACAAAACATGAATAGCAGAAGTAAAGTAGTTTAGATCTAGATACTATACTAATAATAACATGTTACTTGGCCTATTTTGTAACTATTTTGTGCTAGTCAATAAAATGTGTTGCAGTGCTCTTAACGCATTTAATTAAATGTTTTGATAAAATTAGCTTGTGGCAGGAAAAGTGGCCTCCCATTTTTTGAAAATGTTTACTTGTATATTACTGCCTAATAACACTTTTACACAATATTCGGATGTTAAAAAACTAAACATAAGAATGGGCTTAACTTATAACTTATATAACTAATACAGTATAACATCAGAAACAACAGGGATCCTGGGTCAAAGTGAGTTTGTAAGTATTAACAATACAGTAGTTTATTTATACTACAGTGGTTTATTTATATAACCATAATGTAATTATATATACATAGTGTTTTATAGACTGTAGTGTAATTATATTAAATTAGCGTATTTATATAGTAAGAATAAAAGCAGCAGTTGACGTCATTACCAATGAAACCTTTCCATGCTGTCAGCCTCTAAATACTGGAAAGTCTCATGGTGTGTAGTTATACAAGTATGCAGTAACACTCAGTGGAAAATCTGCTGGTCTGTTCTCGCAGTTGATAGTAAAATGTCTGACTGTCCGTGAAGGCAGCATCACACCCTAATTTTTCCCGACATCCGGGTCCTCCAGGCTCAGCAGTGTGTGTGGAATCAGGGTAAGGAGGGCAGGGAGAGCGCTGGAGAGGCGGACTGATGACAGCTGTCAGTGTGGACAAAAACACCTCCAGTCCCTGAAAAGAAGCCGGATGGCTCTCCGCTAAACCTGCGGGAGAAAGAGGACACCTCTGCAGTAACGCGGGTGATTTAAAGCTAATGTTTTTTTGTGCGGTGGTAAATGTGACGGGAGGTTCTGTGCCAGTTTGCCCTGTGTGCCTCTCAGGAGAGCCAGGTTAGCCCCGCAGCTATCAGAGCTAACTGCCCAGCTAAAGAGGTCAGCTAGCGTTAGCTTCACAGATTGTCTCCGTGTGGGGTCACTGGTTTGTAAAGGACAAGTGTCGATAGCTCTTGTTTCTGTTAAACTGCTGGAGAAGTGGAGTAGGAAGCTAAAAGGTTACGAGGAGTTTTCAAAGGGAAACTTCAGGAGGACGAAATGCTGGTTAGCTATCTTAGCGAGTTTACCAATGAGCTGGCTAACCTTAGCCAACGTTAACGTTTGTATCATTAGCAGGCTAAAGCTAACTGGGCGGTCCATTGGCTCTAAGCTAGCTGAGGTAGACACTGTCACTTTCCCTTAATGAGCAAATAAATGACAGTAATGTCGCTCTGTGAGCGGCTGAACCGTTTAGCGTGATGTTTCAGGACGTCGCCGTTAGCTAAAGTTGCTTTGTTAACGGTAGCTAGCGAACGGTAACGGTAAGTTATCATCCTGTTTTCAACCTAACAAGGATTATCTGAATTTTTTGATATCTTAGCAGCTCTTCTTTCAGTCAGATTATTCAGGGTTCATGTCTTTTAACGTCTCAGAGCCTCTCTGCTCTCTGTACCAGCTGCTGATCATAAACACCTGTATGATCTTTACACTAAAACACCTGTATGATCTTTACACTAAAACACTGTATCATCTTTACACTAAAACACCTGCATGGAACACACCTGTATGATTCTGCAGGTGTGATCAATGAACATACGGTCACAGAGTAAAGTTTAATCCCTCAGTAGAACTCATTACTTGTTGTTTATATGTTTAAAGGCTCATTGAAGCTGGTTCCTGTCGCACGTTAATTAGTGTTAATTAAAGCCATGTAGGTGAAATACGAGAAAACATCAGTGTGTCAGTGAGATTAGAGAGAATTTAACTGAAATCTGTATTCATATTTCAGATTATTAATAAAACTCAGCTCTACAGACCTAAAGGACTACGTTTCTCTCTGATTTCTCCTCAGGTCTCCAGTCTGCTCGGTGCTGTGTTGACTGTTTCGGGTGTTTCAGGTGTTTTTCTGGATATTTCCCAATTAAACGTCTCTCAGCTGCAGACATGACGACACACGGCTCCGGGAGGAAACGAGCTCCTCTCAAAGATCGATTCTCTGCTGAGGACGAGGCGCTGAGCAGCATTGCCCGGGAGGTCAGGTCTCACATCACACACACACATCACTCCAGACACACATTACACACACACACACACACACACACACACACACACAAACACACTCTGTGGCCCTGTTGGACTCATTTGGTATTATCATGTGCCCTGGGTGATCCGATCGCGGGTGGACAGCATTAAGCACAGCTTTTCCCCCGGTATTACAAGCCCCTCAAATGCGTCTTCAGTGACCACTTGTGGTCAGATCTCACTTTCCCGCTCTGTACGCTAATGAACACTTTCCCGCTCTGTACGCTAATGAACACAGAGCCTCGTTCACCTTCATTAGACTTTAAAAAACATCATATAATAAAAAAATATATAGATGTACTGTAGATATAAAACTGTGTTTGCTCCTCCACAGCTCTGTGTTTAGCAATGAAATACTGTGCAGTGGTCGACAATGAGCACAATTTTCCACTGGCACTCCGGGCCAGTAGCTAAACAAATTCACTGGCCCTGCCATCGGTATTATTTTAACGTCAAATTTTGTTTCTCTGTAAGGGTTTTTATTAATGAATATGTGTTCAATTGTGGAACTAATAAAATTAGACCAAAATAATCATGTGGGTATAAAGAGGCTTCTTTTACCACTCTTGGTTCAGCAACTCTGACACCCGCATGACTAAGTAGTAATGGATTGATTGAGTATGTTACCTACCATTACTGACGCTGTTCAAATGTATGTTTAATCAGCGTGATCAGCCCGTGAGAGTCACTTTTTGAAACGAAATCTTACCATCTCCTACTTCCTGTGGCCATTACAGGTAAACAGTCCGCGGCACGTCCGCTCTGTGAATGGTCTGTTTATGTAGCCAAAGCGCTAACGTGCAACGGGACGAGGTGCCGCTGATAACGGGAATACACACACTTATTGCCACCTCACGTAACCACCCATCTGCCTTGATCATCCCGCAGGTGCATCTGTGATGGCCGGAGCGTCGCATGCACGTTTACAGTTTACAAGCAGGTGACTGACACACAGACTCTGCATGCACAGCGGTCAGTTTACTCTGTGCTCTCATTAAAAGCTGCACTATGTGATATCAGACGGACTGTTCCTGTTGTTCTATGTGTGGGAAACGCTGCTATGGGTGTTTAGTGGCTCATCAGAGTTGGGGGAAATAAATCTCCCTCGCGTGTGTATGAAAACTAAAACGTCTGTGTTTATACTAGTCCGCGGTAGCTTGCTAACGTCAATTGTTCTGGAATGACAGCTGATCTGTCGCGAGTGCAGCGAGTAGTGTACCGTGTTGTTGACAGCAGCAGCCGAAGTGCCTGCAGTGATGCTGACATCGGACTGAGATTACTGCGGGGTTCTGCGTAGAAAGTAATTCGTCCCGTTCATCAGAACTGTGGATCTCGGGAGGGCTACTATGTTGTCTACATTGTGGGCTTGTAGATCCTACTGGCACAACGGGCCAGTTAAATAGTTAATCTACTGGCCCGGGGGTTACAAACATACTGTCAGGCCACCGGGCCAGTGCTTATGTCGAGCCCTGCTGTATATGAACTCCACAGCAGACTGGAGCCTCTGTTAACAGTGACAGACAGAAAGATCTGCGTGATTAACCCACAGATCCACGATATGAAGCTCCTCCCCGTGCAGCGTTATTTTGAACTGCTTGTGGATCACATCTCTCCCTGTCTTCAGTTCGGGATTGTCCTGTGTTGAAAATTCAACACATTCCTCAAATGTGTCCTGGACCCCCTCCGAATGTGGCCTGAGCATAGACTGTATAAGAAGATGGACGACCTGACAGCTCCCCCAAAAGTGAAGCCAAACCCTCTCTATCGCCCCCTGCTGACTGGCTGCAGTATAGGTCATAAACCCCACCTCCTCCATGTTAACAGATGGGACATGAGTCAAACTATAAAATCAAAACACGCTTGAGATAGATTTTTCTCAAACATGGTTTCTGTCATTATATTTAGTTCTTCTAAAAATCTCTACTGCACAGATGAATGACGTCACCAGTGCAGGATGGCAGCGCCCCCCTCAGGGATACTTGACTTCAAATAAGTACAATGAGAGGTAGTGGGGACGCATCGTCCATCTTTTTATACAGTCCATAGGCCTGAGTGATCGGATCTCAATGTGTCCTTAATCCATCCCATGTGTGTTCACACCTGTACTTGAGGCTGTCCAGGTGTGATCGGTTCACAAAAAACACAGGTTGATACCAGGTCTGAACGGGGTCTGTGTTAACGTCACACACACACACATTCATTCTATTCTCTCTGTGATGAGTGTGTCATATAATTTATTTACATATTACTGTCATATATTAATATTCTATATTTAGATAACTTATTTCCATTTTATTATAATATCATATAAGTGTGTTTTCTCTGTACAGTGCTCCATTCATGCTTTGCTAAATCAATGCTAACATGATTTATCCATGTTTAATATATGGGCTCTCCTGCTCAGGTAGGAGATTGTGTCACTCAGGTGTTTTTTACCTGCTGCAGGACCTCACATGTATAATAAACATGAGCAGCATTATCAGCAGGAATCTGATTGGCTGACAGATTAAAGTAAAAACCTCAGCAAGGGTCTCAGAGCTCTGATATGCTTATTAGACTGGGGCTGAACTTCAAGTGTATGTTCAGGTGGTGCAGTTGAGGACAGCTGTTTAGACCTCAGACTGACTCACTGTTTTTAGTGTTTTCTGGAGGAGCAGCCGAGCCTGTACGGACATGCCCAGATTATTCCATGTGTTCCTCAGCAGGCTGCCATTCCTCAGCTTCTTCAAGACAACATGGAGGCTGTTTTAAGTCTTTAATATGTCCAAGAAGCTCAAGGTCTCAGGTCAAAGCTAAAAACATTTTGTGAACTTTGAAATGATTTCCTGCTTTCAAAGCAGAACTGTACCTGTACTGTAACAGGCTCTTTGGCTTCCTGTGTGAGTTTAAAGCTGTGCAGCGTTCTCAGCCTGTGGACTCGTGCAGGCCAATCATAGAAACATGAGTCATCTGACCCCCCCAGCTCCTAAACATGAACGAGTGTGTGTGCAGCTGAACGCCGCTCAGCTCCTAAACCTGAATGTGTGTGTGCAGCAGAACACCACCTAGCTCCTAAACCTGAATGTGTGTGTGTGCAGCTGAACACAGAACAGGTCAACGGTGCTCAGAGTTCAGGGGTCAGTAGCCCCTTTTACACTGCCAGTTCAAGCTGGGACTGTTCCTCCTCGTTTTTACTGTAAAATGCATGGAGGAGGAATGGTGGGCCGAAGTTGCTCCGTCACTGAGCCGTCATCGGAGGTAGTTACTAGGGGTGCAAACAAGTAATCGTTTTGTAGTCCCATGTTTTTCTACATTTCATCCCAGTAAGTTCCCTGTGTCATGCAGGCCAATAATGGTTATTTAAAAAGCTATCATGCATGTTGCTTTCCGTGTTTTAAAAATAATCCCCATGGCAACATTGCCACACACCACCGGTTCAGCAATGGAAAGAGAGACTGTCTCTGCATCAGGGTGGCTAAATTTAGCAATACTTACCAATAACCAACCCTCGTTATGGTCATTAATCGTTAACCGTTAAGAATTAAATATCATTTTGAGAAAAACAGCTGGAGACTGACAACATGCTCTCCATCATGCACGCTCATTCTAATACACGCAGAAACAGACACACACTCACCCGCAACTAAAAAGGTACATTTACTATTATCCTCAGTCATAACTACCTGTGGCACTGTCCATTATGCACGCACTCGAGAATACAGCCGTGTGATCAATCAATCAAATTGTATTAGTATAGCGCCAAACCATAACCAGAGTTTTCTCGAGACACTTTACAGAAAGAGCAGGTCTAGACCGACTCTTTGTTCTGTTATTTAAAGAGAGGCCCAACATGAATCTCCATGAGTAGCACTTAGCAACATTCGGCACATTGGCAGAAAAACTTCCTTTAACAGGCAGAAACCTCGAGCAGAACCAGACTCATGTTGAACAGACATCTGCCTCGACTGGATGGGCCGAACATGGAATCCAGCAGCAAAAAAAAGTAAATAAACATTTACAGCCGACCTTTCTTTGATGGTAACTATAATAAACATCCTGTCTGATCTTGACGGTGTATCTGGAGATTAAAATAATTACTGAGTTACGCTGCTGTGTCTCGTGCGTAAATGTTCATTTTCGTTTCAGCTCAAAAACAGTCAATACGTTAACAACAGGCTATGGAAACTTAAAATAAAAAGGCCAGGCCAACACCAGTCCTTATAATGTAGAATACAGTTTGTCTGCTGGTGTTGGTGAAGAAAAAGCAACATGTCGACATACTGTGGGGTTAGTCTGGTACGCTGTGAGACCCGCCACAGAGAATACCCGCTCCGACGGTACCAATGTCCCAGGAGCAGAGAGATGCAAAAAAAAGCTTTGTTTTTCACATTTTTTAACCGATTAGCCGATAGCATTAATCAGTCAACATTCTTATTGTCAGTTAACAGTTCTTATGTTTCCGGGGCCGTGCTAGTTGGCAGCCTGTTGCAGCAGCTCTTGGTATGTGTGTTATTTTTCTTTAATTTTGTAACTTTATTATTTTTGTTAGTGTGTGTTTTTCAAGTTTTGGTTCACTCTAGTACGTGGTAATGGCTACTTTCAATTTTGGAACTTTTCTCGCCGTTAGTCTGTTACTATCTACACTCTTTGTAACGGAGAGCAGCGTGGAGAGGAGTGAGGGCATTGTTTACACACGATAAGCTGATTCCGCTCTCCAAGACGGTGTTACTGCCGGGAGCGAGACCTGAAATCCCGGAACAGCTGCGGAGGCGATGCCGGGGTTGCAGAGTTGGAGCTAAAAGGAGAGCTAAATAGAGGAAACATAAACCTTCTGTACCAGTGATCGTAATGGGGAACGTGAGGTCCTTGGGCAACAAGGCGGACAAACTCAGCGCGCTGATCCATAACCAGCGGGAATACCGCGAGTGCAGTGTCAAGTGTTTCATCGAGACATGGCTGCATGCGCACATCCCAGATTACAGTGTGGCTGTACCCGGCTTCAGGACTTTTTTGGCCGAAAGGGAAGTAATGAAGAGCAGTAAGAAGAAAGGTGGTGGGTTTGCACTGTATGTGACTGAGAGGTGGGGTAATCCCGGGCACGTTCATGTACGTCAGGAACGTCTCTGTAACCTAGATATTGAACTGTTAGCTGTTGGGATGCGCCCGTATTATTTGCAGAGGGAGTTCACGTGCACCATTGTTGTTGTTCCTGCAATGACTCCTACAAGAGGAAGCTGGAGGCCAAACTCCAGCAGAACAACGTCAGGGATGTGTGGACTGGAATGAGGGAAATCACGGGGTTCAAGGTGATAGACAGACAATCTACAGGCAGCCTGGAGAGGGCGGAGGAGCTAAACCTAATTATCAACAGGTTCACAGCTAGCAGCTGCCTCCACCACCACAGACAACACATGACACCCCCTGACTTCCACACACCCCCACTGACCTCGATGCTCTCACCCTCCCTCCCTCAACCCCCCCCGGTGAGCTCTTTGGACTCTGAGGCCACACCTCTGAATTGCCCCCCGCCCCCTGCATAAATGTAACAACCAGCCAGGTTAAGAGACAGCTGGAGACACTCCATCCAGGCAAAGCTCCAAATCCCCAACGGTATCAGCCCAAAGGTTCTGAAGACATGTGTCAGCCAGCTGTCTTCGATTCTGCAACACCTCTTCAACCTGAGTCTGAACCAGGAGAGAATACCTGTGCTGGGGAAGACGTCCTGCCTGGCTCCGCTGCCGAAGAAGACGACCCCATCTGACCTCAAAGACTATCAACCAGTGGGATGAACATTACATGGGATGAAGGTGCTGGAGAGGCTGGTCTTGACTCAGCTCAGACTGCAGTTGAAATCATCTCTGGAACCTCTGCAGTTTGTATACCAGCCACACCTGGGGGTGGAGGATGCCATCATCTACCTGCTGCAGCGCGCTCGCTCACATCTGGAGGGGACCAGCTGCACTGTGAGAATCACCTTCTTCGATTTGTCCAGTGCATTCAACACCATGCAGCCACAACTACTGAGAGAGCAGCTGCAGACGAAGGGTGTGGACTCGCCCCTCACCTCCTGGATTGCTGGCTACTTGACAGACAGACCACAGTTTGTCTGCCTGGGCGGTGTTAAGTCTGGAGTGGTGGAGAGTACAGGAGCTACACAGGGGAAGGTACTTTCTCCTTTCCTATTCACCCTGTACACCTCTGACTCTCAGTAAAACTCAGAGTCCTGCCATCTGCAAAAGTTTTTTGAAGACTCTGCAGTGGTTGGGTGTATAAGTGATGGACAGGAGGAGGAGTACAGAAATCACCTGCTTCTGAACGTGACCAAGACCAGGGAGATGGTGACTGGCAACTTCAGAAGAAAGAGGACGGCTTCACCACCACTGTGTTTTCTGGGAGAGGATGTGACCTGGGAGTCAACATCGACAGCAGACTGAACTGAAAGGCCAACACCGATGCTGTATACAAGAAGGGGGTGAGGAGACTGTATTTCCTGAGGAAGCTGAGATCCTTCAACGTGTGCAGCAAGATGTGGAGATCTTTTTATCCGTCTGTTGTGACCAGTGCACTGTGCTTTTCTGTGGTCTGCTGGGGAAGCAGCATCGGAGATGTAAACGGACTGAACAAGCTGATTAAGAAGGCCGGCTCGGTCATCGGCTGCAAACTGGACTCATTTACTGAGGTGGCAGAGAGGAGGACACTGGACAAACTGTTAACCATCATGGATAACCCTGACCACCCTCTCTACCACCTGCTGGACAGACAGAGGAGCACCTTCTCCAACAGACTAGTGCAGCTCCGCTGTCACAAGGACAGATACAGGAAGTCTTTCCTGCCCAAGGTAGTACATTGATATTGTACAGAGTTGTACAACAGCTCACCGCTGTCGAGCAGGAAACTCTTATCCTGATGTCTCTGTCTCATTCAAACTGCACTCTGTTCAGCTCCTGCTAAACTTTGCACATGATTCATCATTGAACATTTAGTACCACTTCATCAGTGTATTTGCATGTTAACATCTCTGTACACTGTAATGGCACATTAACTACGAGTGGAAGTATTACGAGAATAATGTCGTGGTATTACGAGAATAAAGTCGTGGTATTACGAGAATAAATTCGTAGTATTACCAGAATAAAATCGTAATGTTACGATGCTCCTCTGAAATTACCCTTCATAATAAGATACAGGCTAACCATAGCCTAAAATTCAGACTATTTTCTTGTAATATGCCGTTTTTCTCATAAAATTTCAACTTAATTCTCGTAATATTATGACTTTTTTTCTTGCTAAATTACGACTTTATTCTCAAAATATTACGACTTTATCCTCGTAATATTACGACTTTTTTCCCCTCAATGTGGCCCTAATACTCTACATTAACGCCTTCAATCAATGTATCTGCACATTAAGAACCTATACACTGTAACTGCACATTTACAACTGTGAAGACTGTATGGTATATGATCACTTCTACCTCCCTGTAATGTTTGTTTACATTTAAGTTATATTTTAGTTTTAGATTTTACATTTACTTGAGTAGGTTTACTTTTCAGATATGTTTATATTTTAGATGTATGTTTATATTTTCGATTAATATAGTTGAGGTTATTATCTAATATTGCTGTTAGAATTCCTGGATGTACATTTTCCTTCTTCTAGTGTTAGGGTTATTTTTACTGTGCATTTACTTTCTCCTGTGCTGTAGTCGGTTTGATAACCTGCTGCTGTAACGCCACAGTTTCCCAGTTTGGGCTCCATAAAATCCATCCATCCATCCATCCATTTATTTAAAAAGTTAATTATTAACATCCCCACTCCGCATTGATTCCATTGCGTAACCTTTGTAGGCTAGACCGCATGCAGAGAGAAAATGAAAATGTTAAATTTCTGCATCCCTATTAGTAACAGCGGACCGATACTGTAAAAACACACACTGGGGCGGCTCCATGCCGGTGGTCCTTGGTGCAATGTAAAATGTCAAAGGCGGCGTAACGGCAGAGCTTCGATACGTTGTTGTTGCATAATCTCAATGTTAAAAGGGTCGGTGTTTAATGTGTCTGACAGAAGTTTAAAATCGGCAGTTTATTCTTCATTCTTTTCCTGATTAATGAATTATTTACCTGACATTATTAACCACATTATAAACATGACAGGATTTTATTTGTTATAATGAGACGATCAAACGTTTGAGCTGATCAGCATCTAAAGCAGCTCATTAAACCGGACAATCATTGATCCTCACACTGATTCATGTTCAGAGTCCAAAGATTTAATCTGTAACATATTTTTACTGAAGACTCACTTTCTGTTTGTAATCAGGTTCAGTCTGCAGGGAACAAAACAAATAGAATATCAATATACAGAGTCAGTTAGATTCAGGAGGATGCAGAATCTTTTACCCATTCCATGTTTGTATCTTTGTATCTCTGTAAATTTATCGCTTTAAAATGATGATGAAAATGTGTTACAACAGGTTAATCTTTTACACATCGTAAACCAGAACTGACCCCATTTTAACATTATTAGATTATATATATATATATATATATTCACAGCACTGTGCAAAAGTTTCAAGCAGGTATGAAAAAACGCTGTTAACTAAGAATGCTTTCAAAAATATAAATAATTGTTTATTTTTATCAATTTACAAAACGATCAGTGAGCGAACAAAAGAGAAACCTAAATCAAATCAATATCTGGTGTTACTACCCTTTTCTTTCAAACCAGCATCAGTTCTTACAGGTACACCTGCACACAGTCAGGGATTTTGTAGGATTATAGTTAGGTGTATGATCAACCAATTATACCAACCAGGTGCTAATGATCATCAGTTTCACATGTAGGTTGAAACACAGTCATTAAGTGAAACAGAAACAGCTGTGTAGGAGGCTTAAAACTGGGTGAGGAACAGCCAAACTCTGCTGCCAAGGTGAGGCTGTGGAAGACAGTTTCATGTCACAGGTCAGACACCATGGCAAGACTGAGCACAGCAACAAGACACAAGGTAGTTATTCTGCATCAGCAAGGTCTCTCCCAGGCAAAGATTTCAAAGCACGCTGGGGTTTCAAGATGTGCTGTTCAAGCTCTTTGGAAGAAGCACAAAGAAACGGGCGACGTTGAGGATCGTAGACGCAGTGGTCGGCCGAGGAAACTTAGTGCAGCAGATGAAAAACACATCGAGCTTATTCCCTTCCAAATGGGAAGATGTTTAGCAGAGCCATCAGCTCAGAACTGGCAGAAACCAGTGGGACCCAGGTACACCCATCTACTGTCCGGAGAAGACTGGCCACAAGTGGTCTTCATGGAAGAGCCGCAGCCAAAAAGCCTCCGACATGGAAACAAAGCCAAGCCACTCAACGATGCACGAACACATAGGAACTGGGCTGCAGAGAAATGGCAGCAGGTGTTCTGGACTGATGAGTCACAATGTGAAATATTTGGCTGCAGCAGAAGGCAGTTTGTTCGCCGAAGGACTGGAGAGCGCTACGATAATGAGTGTCTGCAGAACACAGTGAAGCATGCTGGAGGTTCCTTCAAGTTTGGGGCTGCATTTCTGCAAATGGAGTCGGAGATTTGGTCAGGATTAATGGTGTCCTCAATGCTGAGAAATACAGGCAGATACTTATCCATCATGCAATACCATCAGGGAGGCGTATGATTGGCCCTAAAAAGAACTATCTTCAGCGTGAAGAAGAACAAGAAGTCCTGGAGCTGATGGTATGGCCCCCACAGAGCCCTGATCTCAACATCATGGAGTCTGTCTGGGATGACATGAAGAGACAGAAGGATCTGAGGAAGCCTACATCCACAGAAGATCTGTGGTTAGTTCTCCAACATGTTTGGAACAACCTACCAGCCGAGTTCCTTCAGAAACTGTGTGCAAGTGTACCGAGAAGAACTGATGCTGGTTTGAAGGCAAAGGGTGGTCACACCAGATATTGATCTGATTTAGATTTCTCTTCTGTTCATTCACTGCATTTTGTTCATTGATGGAAAGAAACTATGAACACTTCCATTTCTGAAAGCAGTCTTAGTTTACAGCATTTTGTCACACCTGCCTAAAACTTTTGCTCAGTACTGTATTATATTATATGTAGTATATTCATATACATAAAACACTTACATCTGCTATGACTCTCATCATGTCCCCCTCTTTTTCTGACCACATGTTTCCATGACAACCTGCCTAAAACTTTTGCACAGTACTGCATATATATATATATATATATATATATATATATATACACACACATATAAACACACAGTATAATATTAGAGTAACGTTAATTTGGACCTTCATAAAACTTACCATATCTTTTTATTTAATTTGCACCGTGATGTGAGACCATTAATGACAACAGTAAAGAAACTGATTCATCAGCTGTTTTCTTGTTGTTTTATTCAGTTTCATTGTTTGTTGGACTTTGAAATCCTGTTTAAGAGGAGTTTGATTATTTACATTTCTTTAAATTAGTTTTTTGATCGATTGCTCAGCTTGTCCCAGTTTCAGAATGTCTTTATTTATTTTTTTATTTATTTAAACTACAGTAAGTGTGGCATGAGCTGTTGGTGATCATCCTCTCAGGTGATCTCATGGTGAACTCTTTCAGTGCTGGAGGTGTTTGATGGTGAACTCTGCTACTCAGGTTACACCCCCCTCCCCACCCCACAGAGCTATAGATAGCATAGAGACAGAGCTCACACTGTCAGACAGTCAACAGGTGCACAGCTCACACTCGGGTCTCTGCTTCACTCACAACTAAACTTTATTTATCACTGAAACTGTGTCAGAGTTTATTTTAAACCTCACACAGAGTTTAATACTTAGACTCTGAAATCACAAAAAATGTCTCAAAGGAAACGGTTAATAAAAGGCCCACCCTTCGATTCCACAGGATCCGCCTCCGGCGCGTTCCGTGTGCACCGCGATCGAACGCGCCCATTCAAGTCAATGATAGTGATTCCACAGCACGCGCCGTGGTCCATCTCCGGCACGTCTCAGAAGCGTGTCTCCGCTCTGCTCCGCTAAAGATACGCGCCGGGTCTATTTTTGACGGAGGCCACTTCAAACACGCGTCAAGCTCAACAGAGAAGATCATTCCAAACAGGAAGTCACACACGAAAGCAGCATACAGCATCCGGTCATTTCAAAATAAAACACCATGTTCAGACCGGTACAGAATCCCGTTTTTTCTGTTTATTTTAAGATCAACACACTGAAATCTCGAAAAAAGAACACTTTTAATTAAGTAGTTTACTCCTCCATGGTTGAAGCACAAAAATCGCGGAATGATTTCCAAATTAGCAGATAATCAACCTTGGATGTGCAAACTGACCTGTAGTTTGTGTGTTGCTCTGCTAACATTGATGTTATTGTGTGATTTCTCAATTCTCGCGCGATAATGTAGTTCTGTCGCGATCTTGTGATCTCGCGAATCCAGCTGCTTGGGCCAGCGCTCCGCTGCGGACCAGACACACTTCCTGTGGGCAAGGGCTCACACAGCTGACGGACCAGAAACGCGGCGCAGACGGAACGCGCCGGAGACGGACCCTATGGGATCGAGGGGTCGCAGGAAACGGTTAATAAACGTCTCACAGGAAACAGTTAATAAACGTCTCACAGGAAACAGTTAATAAAAGTCTCACAGGAAACAGTTGATAAACGTCTCACAGGAAACGGTTAATAAAAGTCTCACAGGAAACGGTTAATAAAAGTCTCACAGGAAACAGTTAATAAAAGTCTCACAGGAAACAGTTAATAAAAGTCTCACAGGAAACAGTTAATAAAAGTCTCACAGGAAACGGTTAATAAAAGTCTCACAGGAAACAGTTAATAAAAGTCTCACAAGAAACGGTTAATAAAAGTCTCACAGGAAACAGTTAATAAACGTCTCACAGGAAACAGTTAATAAAAGTCTCACAGGAAACGGTTAATAAAAGTCTCACAGGAAACAGTTAATAAAAGTCTCACAGGAAACGGTTAATAAAAGTCTCACAAGAAACGGTTAATAAAAGTCTCACAGGAAACAGTTAATAAACGTCTCACAGGAAACGGTTAATAAAAGTCTCACAGGAAACGGTTAATAAAAGTCTCACAGGAAACGGTTAATAAAAGTCTCACAGGAAACGGTTAATAAAAGTCTCACAGGAAACAGTTGATAAACGTCTCACAGGAAACGGTTAATAAAAGTCTCACAGGAAACAGTTAATAAACGTCTCACAGGAAACGGTTAAACAAGATGAGATGTTCTGGTTGTTCTTTTTTCCCTGGAAGAAGATGGATGGATGTGTTTCACTGTGTTTCACTTTGTTTCACTGTTTACTTTCAACAAACTTGCTAAACCTGAATGTGTCCAGCATCAAACTTTTTTTTTTTTTACTTCATGTTGTCATGGAAACAGGAACAGGTTACAGCTGAAGGTTGTTCTGTCAGAGACGATAAGAAGGTTCTGGAATGTGGACAGTGTTTGTCTGCACACACACACACACACACACACACACACACACACACACACACACACTATATTTATGGACTGTGTGTTAGTGATAAAGAGCCTGGCCTGATGTTTAGTGTCTCAGCATAGACAGTTTGATAGACACTGTGTTATATATGATGTTATGTATGATGATGTACCTGTTATGTTGTATGTTATTGTCTATTTAAGGTTTTTTTAAGGTTCTGCTCAACTCCTGCCCAAACTTGAAAATGGCCTGGTTCACTTTTAAAGGACGCACAACCCTAACCCTAACCCAACTGACTCTTCTTTCCCTTCATTTATTTTCAATCTGCTTCAATTAGACATTTTCCAATGTTTCTCAGAGTTTGTTAAAGTTTGTTAGGTTGATAACCTTTAAAGACACAAAAGAAAATGTACAAAATATAAGCTTTTCTAAATCAATGACATTAATCCTTCAAATTAAACATTTCTTAATTACTTACATTTAAAAAAAAAATTACAGCCAACTTAAATTAAACTGCCTGCTTCAGTATATTACTTTCATATCAATCCTAAACAAGGTCAATTAAATCATATCAGAGCTTCCACACCTATCAATTAAGCAAACATTTGAGCAACATGAAATGTAACATTTACTAATACAACAAAAATAAATGCATTTCAAACATGAGCAAACTTTTCTGATCACTAATTGTCAGTTCCATACCATTTGCATCTTTAGGTGAAACCGTGAGTTGAATCATCTTTCCATGTCTCTTTCACTGTCTGCGTGTTTGTCTGCCAACACGCCGAGAGTCTGTGCAGGTGTTATTACTTCAGCTGATTAGCCATTTCCCCGCGATCTATGTCCTTTCTCGTCTTTGAGCTGTAATTTTGGCTCACAATACAGTTTCTGCCGCTTTGTCGCCACCTGCTGGACTGGAGTGTAAGGCTGGACTTTCTGCCTTCCTCTTCTCAGCAGGTTGCTGTTTTAACAGGTCTGACTGGTCCCAAAATGAAACTCTTCTGGTGATTTGTATGTTGGAATGTTTGATCCTTTCTTCATGTTTACTTTTTTCAGAAGAAATTATTTCTCCTCAGTTTTAAATCAACAGTTAAATATTCTTCTATATATTCTTTTAATTATGTATTTTGACCACAATCACTACTTTTGATGTGATGAAGAGAGTGTGAGCCACAGTTCACTGTGTTTGTTATTGTTAGCATTAGCCCCCTGAAGCTAACTGTTAGTTCATGTTTTTGTTGAGTCCCTGCATACAGAGCAGAGACTCACACTGAAGAACAGACACATTAGTCTGATGCAACACATTGTGTGTGTGTGTGTGTGTGTGTGTGTGTCTGTGTGTGTCTGTGTATTGGTGTCTAACCTGTGAGTGTGTGTGTGTGTGTGTGTGTTTCAGGCGGAGGCGAGGCTTGCAGCAAAGAGGGCGGCCCGTGCAGAGGCGAGGGACATTCGAATGAGGGAGCTGGAACGTCAGCAGAAAGAGGTGAAGAACACAGAGATCCATAATTCATCAGTTTACTATTACTACTACAAACACAGAGAACAGGGAGAACACAGAACGTGGAGAACATGGGGAACATAGAGAATGTGGAGAACATGAGGAACACAACGTTGAGTACGTGGAGAACACAGAGAACATGGGGAACACAGAGAACAGAGAGAACACAGGGAACACGGGCTTCGGAATGACTTGTTTGCAGGCTGCTGGTCTGTGTCTTTCTTTCTCTCTGTCTCTCTCTGTGTCTGTCTCTCTCTCTGTCTCTCTGTCTCTCTCTGTGTCTGTCTCTCTCTCTGTCTCTCTCTGTGTCTGTCTCTCTCTCTCTCTCTGTGTCTCTCTGTCTCTCTCTCTCTCTGTTGTCTCTCTCTGTGTCTGTCTCTCTCTCTGTCTCTGTGTCTGTCTCTCTCTCTCTCTCTGTGTCTCTCTGTCTCTCTCTCTCTCTGTTGTCTCTCTCTCTGTCTCTCTGTC